>NC_136268.1:80001711-80319211 GCF_964187855.1 Myxine glutinosa
TTTTTTGAATGCCCCTTCTTTTCTATTGTTTGGCATTTTCTACAAGCTATGGAATGTCCCTTCTTTTCTATAGTTTGCCACATGACACGTACCATATAAAGGGGCCTTTCCTATGCCCCCTGGCATTTTTCCAAAGAATGGCCATTTAGAATTTTGTTTCCGGGACATGTCTTGGTAAGTAATTGTGGCAGGTTTGTGTGAAACTTCGTCAGGTAGATGAGCCTTTTACAGGTTTTATGCTTCAGATCTGCACATCCGTCCATCAACCTTTTTGTATTCAGACCACATCTTGGTCATTGAGGCATGTTGATGAAGCATATGTGGTATACTATCTGTCTATGTAGATATGCTATTTTACCATCGCCAGAGGAGAGCGTATTGCATTTGGGTCCGTTTGTCTGTCTGTCCGCACAGAACGTGAGTATTTCTATCAATTACGTACCATTGAAATGTAACTATGTCTATTAATGATGAAAGGAACACAACAGAACATTAATTACATCTATTATTGGAACACGAGTACGTCTATTTCTATGTGCTATTGGAACGTGCGCCCACTAATTATGTACTCGTGGAATGCGAGTAAATCTATAATTACGTACCAATTATGTATTGGAATGGATTGTTTACGCCTATTTATTGATTATGTAACACACCAGCGCACAAAAACACTACACATAATACATCACACAAAAGTCCTGATGAGGGTCTGCAATCTCTGATGGCTCTTTCTAATTTGAGGAATTGTTTAAATGGTTTTGTAGAGTTTTACAGTTTTTATGTGTCAGGACCGAGGCTTAAGAGAAGATGTGGATATTAGGGATTGAATAGACAGGTGCTAAACCAGGTAAGAAAATTCCAATTTCTGGGTTCTACTTTTGAGGATGGGTGGGTTTCAGTGAGGATTTGAGGGAGGATAGGAGCGTAGTATATGGTCGGGGTGGGGTGGGTTAAGGTGGAGTAAGTGGGGCAGTGTTTCTAGGATGGTGGATAATTGAAAATTTTTGCTTTTGCTGAGGGTGAACATTTTAAAATTATAAGGCTGGATCTCCTGTAAAGTGCGGAGGCTTTGGTCTTGAAAAAGTAAGACGAGAAATTGCAGCTGAGGATTGCTGCAGATGCATATGTTGAGAGGGCTCATGGGGACCGATCTGAAGGATAAGGAAAAATAATATGGATATCAGGATGTGGAAAGGAGTAAGGAATATTAGCGAAAAGGCATGGGTTAGGGGCTTAGGTTGGGGCATGCGCCCAGATATTGGGGGGCAGGAGGGTGGAAGGGAATGTTATCATGTGGGTCTATAATTTGATACGGATGCGGCAGCAGCCAGGTGTAGAAGGGACAAACAAAAACTGAGGTATAATATGGTTGACAGGAACATGAGATCGGATGCTCGGGATAGAGAGATGTGGAATGGGAAAACTTGCGGCCGACCCCATGAGGTGGAATTAATTTGGTCTGTTATTGTTATTACAGTAGTAATAGTTGTACTTCGATGGGATGGCACAGGGATATATAATAGTGCACTTGCTTCGGAACTTTCTAGCCTGCGTTTCATTTTTAGCTGGCAAGGCAAATGCAAACTACCCATTGTAATCCTTGCTGTGGGGCTGCTTTGGCATTACTGAAGAACATCACTGAATATTAGAAGATTAATTATTTATTTGGGGTAGACCAGCCTATTCCACTAGCATTCATTTAGACCATCCCATGGTATGAAATCAGAAGAGCTGAGTTGTATATAGTCACGTGGACAGCACCCTCTGGACTGGATACAAACACACCTGATGGCCTGTACACCGGAGCTGCCCAAAGATGGCCAAATGAAAGCTTTCCTGCACAGGCTGCGTCGAGCAGTTCCCTCAGGCCTGTGAACCGGTGTGGCTATTCCCATACAATTTGTCAAATAGTTATAAACATTTTAACTCTCCAGGAACCTCAACTGAAGCCGTTTGCACGACATTTTCCCCCTTTTAATTGCAATGTGTATCTTTGTACCAAGGCATTGCAGCCTGTTGTTCTGTCCTCTTTGTACTCGTTTTTTTCCCCTTTTAATCGCTCTATTGTTTGAGTAACCAATTGTCTCAATGCTGGTGCTCTGGCTCCCAGTCACATGACAACGTACTGGATTGATGCTCCTGTTCTTTAGTCCGAGTTATAAAAGAACAGCTGTTTAGCACTATGGTATGCTTTTGCCAATTTTATTACGGTAAAGGCATATCCTCACTCGAGTTGAACAAACCTTTTTTTTTGAGAAATTCTTACATTATGAAAAGGCAGAGTGAATGTGTTATCAAACTGACGTTACGTTTTCCATCTGTTGGTGAACAATGCCGTTGGTTAAAAAAATTAATGAATAAAATATTTCGCTTGCAGAAAACCTCTTGATATTGTATAAATGAAAACATACCTTCGGTCCTTTTGAATAGCCTGGTGTTGGCTTAACTGTTAAGGTTAAGGGTTAACATCTTAGGGTCTTGAGTTTGAGATCCTGTCGTACATAACACCAGGTGGGTTGACTCAGCCTGTCATCCTTCCGGGGTCTGCAAAATGAGTACCAGCTTACTGGAAACGGGGCCTGCATTAACGCCACAGCCGTTACCGCAAAGATGCAACCAGCGGCCACAGGCTCCATACGAAACAATAAGTTAATTTCAATGGAATTCAGTTCCCACTTACACTGGCTCTTCCAGAGGTCAGACTATGAACCATTCCCAGCAAGCATCACTGTAATTGTACTCGTTCGTTCTTATTTCGTTATTTTATTCTTGAATATTTCCTAACATTGTCGCATGCTTTAATAATGTCATGATGCTCCCAAAGTTTTACCAAACACACTTGATACGTCTGTTTGCTTAAATGTGTTTTGAGTTGGTTCAAAACTCCCACGTTTTGTGTATACTGTAATACTTCGCTTAACGCTGCCCCAGAGAATGCTGATTTGTGAGACCGCTGAGATTCTAACAAAATAATAATTAAGAAAATCCATAACTTGCAGCGTTTGTCGAGTAAACGCACCCGCCGCCATTGTTTTCACTGTGTGCACACGCTCTCAGCCAATCAGCGCTGTTTACTCCGCCTTCGTTTTGCAGCAAGATGGCCTTCCTCCCACCTCGTCTCCCATGGCTGCCATGTAGGAGTTGGAGCAGAATACAGCAATTATTATTTTTATTGATGTTTGTACGTGTTTTATGTTTTGCTAGTACTTACTGATATTATTCTAATTAAAATATTTTATTTTTATTTTTAAAATAACATGTTTACTATCTGTATTATTATCAACGCTATTACTGATACCTCAATATAACCCTCAAATAACATTGTCAGGGACGCATCTCCATATAACCAATGATATAACGACCCCTTTTAACGCATTTTCGATGAGCGCGCTTTTCCAGGAACGCATCCTGAGAGTTAAGAGAGGTATTACTGTACTGGTCTCACCAGCCCTAATATTAGAACAAGATCCTCCATGGCCACGCTTACTGGCCTCTGCTCTCAACAGTACGAATGCAAATGAGCTGCAAACTAAGCTATGAATGACACCAGGTTTGATTCCTGACCCGACTAGTCTGGGCAACATTCCTAACTCGATGACAAACTGTCACCTTAGTCCTTCACAGGCAGGACGTTGCATCATTGAGTACGCCCCCTTCAGAGGGATGTTGTGCTGGGTGTTACTTCTACTGAAATGAAAAGAAGATAAACAAGTGCCTGCACTATCCTTCTCTCTTTTGGAGTTGTACGCAAACATTACGACCAAGACTCCCATTACCAAAACAGCACAACGACACGTGTGCCGCGATTGAGGTCCAAATTGGAACGATTGAATTCCAAGGGAGAAGAACCACTGCTAATGGAAGAGCCAGTACTTCTTTACCGATAACTAAAGCACTTTTGCTGACTGAACTATTTGCAGCATGATCCGCCAACAAAATTGCTCTTTCCTGAGTCTTGCTAACTACAATTTTTGGTGGAAACATGAAATAATTGTGTTGATTAAGAATAGAGTTCGGCTTTAGCCGACTTGAGAAGAAGAATGGAGAAATGTATAACTGTGCTACAACTTTGCTCACAACTTTGATTTGGAACCTTATTCTTGTATTGTGCAAGTGAAGTGGTGATGGTGGTGTGGTGTGGTGTAGAGGGTGGGGCATCTTAAGGGAATGTAACATAAGCATGTCATGACGTAGTGGTTCATGGGTAACCAAAGAAGTTGTGTATGAAAACAGCCTTCGAGCCAAGATCTCAGCAAAAGGCATTGGTAATTAATGATTTTATAATTATTATTTACTGATGAGAAAGGTGTTGGGATGAAAAACAAGAATAATGGTAAAATTGTGAAGTTTAGGTTTGGAGTGAGGAAGTGGGAGAACCAGGTTTGTGGCATTCAGATGGGGACTTTGAGTTTGGAAAAGGAATAAAGTGCAAATGACAGAGTGTTGAAAGATGGAAGTGCAAGTATTGAATAAATGCTTGATGCACAACACGTTTTGTTAAGGTATCATATGCTCTCTCAACACATTATTTTCATGACCGGGCACTCCCGCACTTCAGGCAGAAGTACCCTTGTTGACCCAATTTCATGTGGGCAATGTGCTGCGGCACATTCTTGGAGATGTCGTTTATTCTTTTTCCCATTGGTACTCAAAGCCAGGCTCATGGACCGCATCCAGCCCGGAGTTTACTGGAGCTCGGGCCGAAGTACGTACTGGAGTACATGCTCATGTTCTGGCCTTGGTGGCCACTGAAGGCCAATATTGTTG
This sequence comes from Myxine glutinosa, assembly GCF_964187855.1. Lineage (NCBI taxonomy): Eukaryota > Metazoa > Chordata > Myxini > Myxiniformes > Myxinidae > Myxine > Myxine glutinosa. The sequence continues at coordinate 80,006,479 of NC_136268.1, forward strand.
GTTGGAACCAGTAGAACTGGGTTTGGAACCTCGTTGTAGGCCCAATAACTGTTGAATGTCAATTTTGGATTTTCGGTGACATCCACGTTTGCTCCATTATAGCAAGATTCTTTATCTGTTGTTCTTATTGACTTCTCTTGTTTTCTTTCCACCAAATCTTTGTCTCTTTTGTCCTTTCCCAACACCACAGATTTAAGTATTTGTAGATTTTGTCTTGTTTGATTATGCATGTTGTATGTGCTTCTGTACCTTAGTTGAAAAGATTAATCGTCTTGATGTGGTTGATATTGTTTTTATATAAAAATGTTAAAATTGCCACCTTTGCTCCTCTGCTTTGAACTGCTCATGCGGTTGTTACTCAATGCCATCTATGAACGTTGAATTGCGCTATGTTCCATCTTTTGTTTCAAAAGACTTCAGAATGAGCTTAACAAGCACTGTCATCATAAAAGTGATTGTGTGACGGCATCTGGTGTCCCATCAATTTAAACGTTACCTAATGATTTGGCTGGAAACCCACAATCTGCCTGAAGTGTACCCGTTTACAGGTAACGACTGTGAGGATAGCAGTTTGAGAGCACGTTACAAGTGGTTGAATGCAAAGTGAAAGGTGGGATTGTAATAGGACATTGACCAGGATAACAGGTTGTGAAAAGTTGGTGGTTTTTTTGTATCAAAAGTAACGAACTTGTCTTACCTAGGTAGTCACTTTACTATTTTCGGCCCTGGTTTTTTTTCACCATGGTCAGAGATGGGGGACATTAAAATGAACTCCGTCCGACTGACCGATCATCCGTCCATGTACTTTTATGTATGTGATATTTCAAAATGGACTAGAGGTACACACACTTGCCTCTGAGTTGTCGAGCCTGGGTTTGAATCTCAGGCCAAGCTACAAACTGCCATCCTGGTGTCTCGCAGGCATGGCGAGGCATTGATGTGTGTGCCATCCCTCGGGTGAACTATAACTTAGTGTCCTATTTGTCGGTAGATGTTAAAAGTCCTACAGTGTCCTTCGTGAAAAGTAGGTGAGCTATTGCCGACACCCTGAACAAATACCAAATTCCTTTCCTGACATACAGGGGGCATACATCAGAGGTACAGTCATGCCCTCAACTAATGATGCTACTTGCAGTCTTGTGCTGCATACGAAATATGAAGAAGAAAATCACCTTGCTGACACTGTCTCTGCTTGCCTTGCCCTTACCCCTCATTCCCTATTTCTATCTGGGATCTGGGATCTACGCATAGTTGGGATTTGCAGATCTGAACCTTGCTGAGTTTGCTGGTTCACGCTCCACCACACGGCGCTGTCTCCTGGAAGGCTATGATACAAAGCATGCACGGCAGGACAACTCTATTCTCAAGGTACACATGGCAAATGCTGATTATTATTACAGGACATCTACATATTACCGAGTCGAACGTGTGCAATATCTACGATGAATTACACTATTTTTTTTACATATGTAGATGGATCATTACGGTGTGTTGTGGTATTTTTCATATGGTTTTTCCTCCTACTCTCTAAACCTGTGCAAAGGATGTTTGTTTAAGTGGAGATGGTATATATTTGTGATTAAAATTAATGGTGCTTGAGTTGAACCATAGTTGAGTTCTGCTCTGAATAAATGATTGCATCTTTTGCTCTCTTGTTAATTGTTTTGAAACACTAACACCAATGTAGGAGATTCTGAAAGCAGCATTTGATAGGAAATTGACAATATGCTCACATAACAATACAACAACAACATACATTTTAAGGCAATTTTCCCTGCTAGAGCGGGGGTTAGCCTTGCGGTCCCCATGACAATCTTCTCCATTTTGCCCTATTTTCTGCATCTCTCCTTGTTAACCCCCTTGCCCGCATTTCTTCTTCCACCATCTTTAGCCAAGTCTTTCTCGGTCTTCCCCGTCCTCTACTTCCTTCTACATTAACTTCCATCACTCTTCTCAACCAGTCACTTTCATCCTTCCTCAATACATGACCAAACCATCTCAACCTGTTCCTCTTGACAGCATCAATCACAGGCAATATTCCCATCATCTTTCGCAATTCATCATTTGTCCTCCTCTCTCTCAACGATACTCCGCACATCCATCGAACCATTCGCATTTCCACCCTTTCCAGCCTTCGTTGCTGCTCTACGTTCATTACCCATGTCTCGCTCCCATAAATCATAACACTTCTCACACATGCAGCAAACACCTTTCCCTTCAGCTTCAGCGACACTCTCCTCCTCCTCAGCACGCCACTCAGTTCCCGAAACTTCTTCCATGCACATCTCACTCGAGCAACCGTTGCCGAGTCTGATCCACCTTCTCCATTCAGCATGTCTCCGAGGTAGCAAAATGTTTTCACACCTTCCAGCTTCACGCCATCTCCAAGATCCAACTCAACATTTCCTCCATCTGCAGCTCCCTCTGCGCACACCTTACATTTGAATGTAGCTGCCACACTGGTTAATGACCCTCTCAGACCACTACATTTTTGATGAACCCACTCAGCGCACATTGTACACTGAATGGAGTTCACTCTGACACCCTTCCTGCACACAGCACACAGCCACTTCCCAGTTCTTTCCACCTCACCACATGCTTTACCACTTGCCATCACCTTTGTCTTTCCGATATTCACCTTCAGACCTTTTGTCTCCATACATTCCTTCCACTTGTTCATCTTTTCCTTCACTCCATCCATACTTTCCGCAATCAACAGCAGATCATCTGCATACAACAACTCCCACGGTAAACCCTCCTTTACGTTCTGAGCCAGCACCTCCATCACAGCTACAAATAGTAGTGGACTTAGTACCGACCCCTGATGCACTCCCACCTTCACCTCAAACTCACCACTGTTCCCGTCCTTCGTCCTTACAGCTGTGCGTGCTCTTTTGTACATTGCCATCACTACTCTGATCAACCATTCCTCCACTCCTAACTTCCTCAATGCCCATGTCAATACTTTGCGTGGAACCCTATCGAATGCTTTCTCCAGATCAACAAACCCAAAAAACAACTTCTTCCTCTTATCCATGTACTTCTCCTGCAACTGCCTCACAATGAAAAGCGCATCTGTCGTTCCTCTTCCTGGCATAAATCCAAACTGCATTTCGTCGATCTTCACTTTCTTCCTTATCCTCCTTTCCAACACCCTTTCCAATACCTTCATTCCATGCTCCAATAACTTTATCGCTCGGTACGAGCCACACTCCAGAGGGTCACCTTTCCCCTTGTATAGAGGGACGAGGGTACTCAGTTCCCAATCCACTGGAATGCGGCCTTCTTTCACCACCAGATTACAGATCTCTGTCATTCTCTTCACACCCCAACTCCCTGCTGCCTTCAACATATCTCCCACAACTCCCGTCGGCCCTCCCGCTTTTCCACTCTTCATTGCTTTTATCGCTTCCTCAACTTCCTTCTCAGTTATCTTCTCTGCCGGTCCTAAACCTGGGTTACTCTCTATGTTGCCATCCCATTCATTCTCTGTATTCAACAGCATTTCCATATATCTTTTCCATCTTCCTTTAATTCCATCTGGGTCGACAACGATTTGTCCCACTTCATCCTTCAAGCAACTCACCCCCATCACATCACACCTCTCTTTCGCTATGTGCTTTGCAATCCTGAATACTGCTTTCTGACCCTCTTCCGAATCCAAGCGTTCTCTGAACATTTTCCTACATGCCTCCTGCGCCTTTGCTACCTCTTTCTTTGCAGCCTTCCTGGCTGCCTTATAACTTTCATGCTCTGCTGTTTCTGCTCCCGTACCCTTCGCCTTCTGCCACTCTTTGAACTTCTTCCTCTTCTCGTCAATCCTCTTTCCAACTTCAACATCCCACCACCATGTTTCCGAGTGCCTCGGTGGTCCTTTTGTCCATCCACATACCTCACCAACGGCTCCCAACAGACTAGCTTTCATTGACATCCAACCACTTTCAAGCTCAACCACATCATCCTCTACCCTACTCAGCCTCTCTTTTAATGCCTCCCTTACTGTCACCTCTTTCAACCTCCACACCTTCATTCTCGGTTGGTACTTCACCCGCCGAGCTCTCCTCGCACCTTTCACCCTTATGTCGCAGACAACCAAGTGGTGCTGTGAAACAGCCTCCTCCCCCGGGATCACCTTTGTGTCCCGGAGGTGCCCCCTATCTCGCCTACGCACCATCAGGTAGTCAACAGTTGTTGTCGACCCACCTGACGTGTATGTAACAAGCTTATTGTCCTCTTTCTGGAACTGAGTATTACAAATCAACAAATCAGCTCCATCAGCAAACTCCAAAATCCTTTCACCTTCTCCATTTCTCACACCATATCCGTAACCCCCATGAACTCCCTCAAAACCGTCCATACTCCTTCCCACATGTCCATTTAGGTCTCCTCCCACCACAACAACTTCCTCATCTTTCACGTTTTCCATCAGCTTCTCTATCGCACACCAGAACTTGTCCTTCTCTTCATCGCTTCGACCAACCTGCGGAGCATATCCCGAGATGACGTTCACCAAGAGCTTTCCAATCATCATTTTCACCATCATCAACCTATCACTCACTCTAGTCACACTCACCACACTGTCTACAAACTCCTCAGAAAACATGACACCAACACCATTCACGACCTCCGGGCACCCTTGCCACACAAACTTGTATTTCTGTCCCTGCCTACCCTTCACCATTCTCACACCACTTCCCTTCCATCTCGTCTCTTGCACACAACATATGTCCACTCTTCTTCTGACCAATACTTCCACCACTTCTCCTGATCTCCCTGTCATTGTCCCTACATTCCATGTCCCAAACCTCAGAAACCGATCTCCACTTCGGGCTGTACCCTGCCCATATGTACTTGTGATTGTCATGGTTCTCTTTTTGAGGCAATGTTTTTATGGCCGGATGCCCTTCCTGACGCCAACCCTCTTGGTCGTCTCTTACGACACGCAGGGATACGGTGTACCTATTCTGACCAGGGTACACACTGGGAAACGTTGAAAACATGTAAATTCTGGGGGGGGGGGGGGGGGGGCGTCAGCATCACGGCTGCGGTTTAAACATATTCCAACAATATCCAAACAGAACTATGAAAAAAAAAAAAAAAAAAACAATCCGGGAAAAGTCTCCAAGCAAGAACGTGGATTTGAGAAGGAAGGAGCAGAGGCGGAAGAAAACGAGATACAGGGGGCGGGGCACAAGCCGAGATGAGGAGGAGAGCGAACAAGCACGTGTCCGGGAGGAGAGAAAGAATCAATATATAATTCTTTGTCTCGGGAGGTGAGGTGAGGGGGAGAAAACAAAATAAAAGAAACAAGCAATACAGCGAAGGAAATAACCCAAACCGACGGGGGGAGGGAAGCCCCAAGTTACCAGGCCGCGCACGAGGTACGACTCAGAAAACGATTAACTACACACAAGTTTGCACGAACCACAAACCAACACCAACTAGAAACACACAATAACACGTACACAGCAAAATAACCAGTGGAAATTTGACAAAGACAAGAATGGGAAAACACTCAAACTTCGATGCCGTGGAGAGCTCGAAGTACGCCTCACTCGCCCGAGGAACCGGAAGTTCATAACTTATAACATTTCATAACATAACATATAAGTTCATAACATAGCACATAACAATGTGCTACCTTATAAAGACAAAGGCATTGAAAATGTCTACCGCTTTAGGGCTTCCCTCTGTTTATTCCTGGAACCAAATCTCCATTTCTCTTTCTTTCTCTCTCTCTCTCTCTCGCTCTCGCTCTCGCTCTCGCTCTCGCTCTCGCGCTCGCGCTCTCTCCACATCGATCCAAATGGCGGTTTACATCTAGAAACGATGCATGTCGAGCTTGAATTCCGATGCTGAATCAATCGTTATTAGCAACTCTGAAGGTTCTCAGTTTGTTGAAATTAATCAGTGGGATTTTGAAGAAACTATTGGAGACACAATTATTGATGGAAACACTTTGGGAAAATTATGAAGCCGTATCATTTTGAGCCTTATGCGAGCGATTCAGACGAACATGGCAAAATGGAGGTGTTGGTGAAGATGAAAACGCCGGTCACATGTTCACTACATATTGGTAGGTTTTGTTTTTCCATTCGATTGACGGTTAATCATGGGTTTTGTATTAATTGATAAATCACCTCTGGTAGCTTGTAACTGTTGCTGCGTTTTTGCCTGAGGAAGAACTGCTGAAATCTGTCTGTCCGGGTTCTTCCCAACATCTTTGTGCCTTTCACATTTCTTTCTACTTTTTCATATTTCTCTCTATTCATTCTAATTCTAGCTTCTTCTTTATTTCTCTCTTTCTTTATCTATCTGTCTAGGGAGAAGTGAGATCTTGCAGAAAATTTTCTGGAAAGTTCACTTGGCTGCGCCTGGATGGGTTTGAGGGTTGAGGAGTGGCAGCTGAAACCCGATTCCTATCCAGTTGCCACGTTTAAACAAAATAGGACCACAAATTTTCAAGAAATGCTTGGGGACACATTTAAGTATCAAAATGGCCACCAGTTGGATATTTTGGATCTGATCTCAAAAGAAAATGATGTGCATATATATGTAAGCCATCATTCATGATCTGTGTGCCAAGTTTGAACAACATTGGTGAATGCATGTCCGAGACGTGTTCTAGGTTGAAGACATGTTCAACATCGTTTTTGTTTTTTTTTACAACTAAAATGGCTGCCAGTGTGCCATCTTTGATCACATTGCAAAACAAAATTATGTGCATATGTATAACCTTTATGTATCGTCTTTGTGCCAAGTATAAACAAAATCGGTCGATACATCTCCGAGATATGGTTGTGGAAGCACGCACAGACAGACAGACAGACAGACAGACAGACAGACGGGTGGATGAGACCCAATCCATAAGCCTCCGTTTCGGACCAAGTCCGACGGGGGCTACTAACCGATCTGTAAGCACGTCTCGGGACAGAAATTAGCTCTTCATTAAATGTCATGACAGTGGAAACCGTATTTTGTGGCCACTCATAAAAATATTACAATGGAAACTACAGGTGTTTGACAGACATATTTTACCCAAGGTATTATTTTTCTACAACTGTTGTAATGCAGTTTTATTTAAAACGTTATATAATTTGTTCTTGAGATATGAAATGTTGAACTTTATTGTATAGTGTTTCACAATCCAGTTTGCTTTTTAATATAAATGGAAAATAACGAACTTTTTGGGGGGGAATTTGTTTTATTTATTTTATTATTTTTAAATTTTGCACCCATTTTGGTTTTTTTGTCCCCCGTCGCACCGCGGAGCGAAAGGGGGACTATGGTTTTCCCCTCCATCCGTGTGTGCGTCCGTACGTGCGTAAGCGAAGGAGCGAATTGTAATTTGGTGTGTGGGTCCAACTAGGCATATGGAAGAACCCTATTGAAAATTAGGTTGCCACGTCAAAATCCAAGATGGCCACCACCATGTATGTCTGATGCCATGTATGTCTGAACCTTGTGAGCAAAATATCTTGAAAAATAAGCGAAGTACCAACTTCTAATTTGGTGTGTGGGTGTATCTAGGCATAAGGAAGAACGCTATTTGAAATTGGGTCGCCACGTCAAAATCCAAATTGGCCACCACCATATATATGTCTGAACCTTGTGAGCGAAATATCTTTAAAAATAAACGAACTACTAACTTCTAATCTGGTGTGTGGGTGTACACATAAGGAAGAACGCTATTGAAAATTGGGTCGCCACGTCAAAATCCAAGATGGCCGCCTTGCGTCTTCCACTTTGTCAACTCGCATCACTTCACCGACGGGGGACCTGGGCGTAACGCATGTTGAACCTTAAAGCAAATTTAAACCTTTAAGAAAGCACCAACAAAGGTTGAAAGGGCAATGTATAACTTATCATAGATGGTATTGAAAGCGAATTTAGTTATTGGACTTCACTAATGGAGCTTGTGAGTACTAGACCCATGACTTTGCAGGTAATTGGTCTGTGCCTTGTTGTCTTTTGGCAGGTTGTTATTGGAACGACTTTGCTGTCTGGTGATCCTTGCTTCAAAACGTGAGTTGTTTTTTTTCCAACCTTTCAAAGGGAGTTTCCCAGGCCAATATATAAAGAATTATAACATTTGATCACAGATATTAGATACGATCGAATATGAAGGCATTCCGTTCAATCGTGCACAAGCGCATACCTGCTGGTTTCATCATTTACGGGAGTGTGCCTGGGCCATTGATGCAGTGCTGCCTTATAGGTTATTGCAGGAATTTAGAATTTGTCCAGGGTATTGGCAAGTCACTACCTCTCTGTGAAATTCACTGTGGGCACTTTAACGTCCACCAGCAGCAGCAGATGTTGGTGGCACACCCTGCTTAACGTACCATTCGACGGATAGCATGCACGCTGAGTATCTTGTCTGCAAAACACCAGAGTGACAGTTGATAGTCTACCCAGGAACGTAAATCTAGACTCGACAGCCTAAAGGCAAGTGCGTTACCTCTGAGCTATTTTGACAGCAGATGAAAGCAATGATGAGCTTTGATCAAAATAGTGTACGTCTTAACCACAAAAAGGAATGTTGCATACATTGAGTTTGAAGTTTTGTCACCACTGTCTAAATGGAGGGTGTTTTGGTCACGGTGTTGCAATATCGATCTTTGTATTGTGCCATCAATGTAAATGTGATGACGTAGTTCCTGAGTTCTGTTCCCAAGCACACACTGATCTTCCACGTCGGCTTTCGATTCCACACCTCAGCTGCAGCCCTCACAAGGATCCTGCAAGCAGGCACAATCGTGAAACGATCTAGATAGCCAGGTGGTAATAACCTGCAAGCCATAATTGCTTGATTGATGTTGCGCAAAATGAAGTCTCTTGCCTCCAAGCTATGAGTAATTTTGTTATTGTTCGTGATGACGAAGCGGTTGTTGTAGCAAGGCTCCATGATTATGTGGAAAGACCTGCTGTGGCTTAAAAGGTATCTTGGTGTATTTCCTAAAACTAGCTTGACTAAATTATTGCTTTCCTGGATGTATAAGAAGAGTGTAGGTTGAGTACGTTTTCTCACCAAAACTATTCCTCGTCTAAAACTACCTCGGCAGCCCCATAAGCTTCTTGCAATGAGCTCTTATCAGAATTTAGTTGTGGGTAGGTGTGTCGTAGCATTTTGGTCGAAACACGTTTTCAGTGGGGAGGAAACTGGCTACCTCACCAAGCTTGTGTGTAACAAACTGCCTCGCACTGCTTTGCTGCTAGCATGCGTACGAATCCAAACTGCGATGCCTGTTAAAGCAATGTGTTAGCACAGTTTACTTAGATATACAACATCAGGTTGGGTGTGTGGTGAGGCTTTGCCTCTGACGAATTTGCTGGTAAATTATTTGCCTGGAAAGGTAAGCTGGTGATTTGTCTTTAAGATCGTCTTGAAACGTATTTGTATTCTGGTGTTCTGCCAGAAGGCAGATTCAATACTGCCAAGGAGTTTCCTGGCAAGGGTTATACTGGGTGGTTTCTGCTGTCTTCCCAGCAGTAGTTTGGGCAAGAATTTGGAACTTTTTCAGGGCGCCGGCGATACCTCGCCTACTTTTCATGGAGGACACAGTGGGATATTTAACATTCACAAACTAATGTTGGCAGACGGGAGGTCCAGTTTCACGTCTATCTGAGGGACGGCATGGCATACACACTGATGAATCATCCTGCCTTCCTGTGAAACACCGAGATGACAGTAGTCAGGTTCACTATGTTAACAAATATAATTTCGTTCAAAATTTTGGGATTAGCAAACCTGTACATTTTTGGAATATTCAGAGCATGAGGAATCCAAAAATTAATGTTTACATTTGCGTCGACACCTTTGCGAAAATGACACTCAGGACAGTGATGAAGATAGTCAGGTTCACTATGTTAACAAATATAATTTCTTTCAAAATTTTGGGATTAGCAAACCTGTACATTTTTGGAATCTTCAGAGCATGGAGAATCTGAAAATCAATGTTGGCATTTGCACAGACACCTGCATGGCCGCCATTTTGGATTTTGAAAATGGCCGCCATAAAATACATATTTTGCGCGATCTCGGCTTCTAGTCAACCTAGAGACTTAATTAAATATGCTAATCCTATGTTTTCTGGGTCAAGGAATCCAGTAAAGGCCTCAAAATAGTGCTCAGGATTATAGAAAAGCAACAAACAAAGGTAGTTGAAAACCATTGTCTTTATATTTGTGATATAACTGTATTACATAATACATGATATTGCAAGTCCTTTGAAGTTATAGGTTGTTATAGGAAGTTATAGGTAGTATCAGATTGAACTATAAGTCCTATACACAGGATCTACGAGGTCTATACCGTTCAGGAATATGCTTTTACAGATCTTCATCACTGTCCTGAGTGTCATTTTCGCAAAGGTGTCGACGCAAATGTAAACATTAATTTTTGGATTCCTCATGCTCTGAATATTCCAAAAATGTATAGTTTTGCTAATCTACCAAAATTCTGAACGAAAAAACATAGTGAACCTGACTACAGTGTTTAGCTGGGTCTGGATTTGAATCCAAGCAAGACGGCTCAGAGGCGACATCTTGAAAGGAACTTTTTAAAAGTTGCTGTGGATCATATATATATATATCTCTCTCTCTCTCTCACACACACACACACACACACACACACACACACACACACACACACACACACACACACACACACACACACACACACACACACACACACACACACACACACACACACACACTATTGGTTATATATACACTACCGGTCAAAAGTTTTCGAACACCTCAATTTTTCCAGTTTTTATTGAAATTTACACAGTTTAATGTCCAGTGAATAACCTGAAATGGTACAAAGGTAAGCAGTAAACTGCTCGAGGTTAAAAAACAAAGTTTAGGTTAGCAAAAACGGGAAAAATAATGTAAATTGCATAGTTATATTGTAAAAAAGGCCTTTTTCAGAGAACAAGTAATGGGTTAACAACTTACAGCTGTTCTCCAGCAATGTAAGTAAATTAAGCCTTGAAAGTTGATGCAAACAATTCCTACAGGTGTCCCAACCTCTGCTGATTACTTGATTACAAACCCCCTGTCTGTATAAAAGCAGTATTGGAACAGACTGTTATTCTACCCTCCGAAGCATTATTTGAACAATATTGCACTGCAGGAAGTAGTATATTGGCAAGTAGAGGAAACTCTGACAGGAAGAGGTCTGGCAGACCCAAAGCCACAACAGAATCAGAAGACAAGTTTCTGAGAGAGTCAACAGCTTGCGTGATAGGCGGCTCACAGGACAACAGCTTCAAGCACAGCTTAACACTGGTCGAAGTAAGCAAGTCTCAGTTTCAACTGTGAAGAGAAGACTTCGAGCTGCAGGTTTGACAGGTCGAGTGGCATTAAGAAAGCCATTGCTAAGATGGCAAAATAAGAAAAAGAGGCTTGCCTGGGCCATGAAGCACCGCCAGTGGACTACTGAAGACTGGAAGAAGGTCTTATGGACCGCTGAATCAAAAATTGAAATCTTTGGTTCATCACGCAGGGTTTTTGTACGCCGTTGAGCAGGCGAAAGGATGGTTCCTCAGTGTGTGACACCAGCTGTCAAACATGGAGGAGGAAGCGTGATGGTCTGGGGCTCTTTTGCTGGATCCAGAGTCGGCGACTTGCACAGAGTGACTAGCAACCTGAACCAAAAGGGCTACCACAGCATTTTGCAGCACCATGCAATACCCTCTGGTATACACCTAGTTGGTCAGGGGTTCATCCTACAGCAAGATAATGACCCTAAACACACCTCCAGGCTATGTCAAAACTACCTTCAAGGAAAATAACAAGACAGTAGACTTCAAATCATGGAATGGCCAGCACAGTCTCCAGACTTAAACCCCATCGAGTTGGTTTGGGATGAACTGGACAGAAGGGTGAAAGCAAAGCAAACTTCCAAGTGCAACACATTTGTGGGAACTTCTGCGAGTGTTGGGAAGAACTTCCCGAACAATATTTGATTTCCATTGTAGAAAGAATGCCACCAGTGTGTTCGGCGGTTATATCTGCAAAAGGTGGCTACTTTGCTGAGTCAAAAATTTAAATTAAATTTTGTTAAACAAAATGATTCTATGATTTCTTTTTTATCTCCAATTGTTTATTTGTTCTGTGCCTAATTTCAGAGTACATTGAGACATTAAACTGCGTAAATTTCAATAAAAACTGGAAAAATTGAGGTGTTCGAAATTTTTTGACTGGTAGTGTATATATATCCAACCAAGATATTTTCGTTTTGTATTTTGAATTGATTTTCTGAAATTTTGTGGAAGTTGTGGGTTATGATGTGGAAAAAGTCTGATTTAATGCATTTTAATTCCAGACTACAAGGAAACAAAAGGTGAAAATTTTGAAAGGGGGTGTTGAATTTTTACAGGGTGTGTGTGAGTGTGTGTGTGTGTGTGTGTGTGTGTGTGTGTGTGTGTGTGTGTGTGTGTGTGTGTGTGTGTGTGTGTGTGTGTGTGTGTGTGTGTGTGTGTGTGTGTGTGTGTGTGTGTGTGTGTGTGTGTGTGTATATATAGTTACGTTTGTGGGGGTAGGGAAGAAATTGCATGATGGAGTTAGGATCGTAGAGGTTTTTGCGTAGACGCAAAGAAGAAGAATCTCGATGTAATAAGTCGGGAACCTGACAGGTTAAGCGTGTTTGCATGTCGCCATAAGGGGTGTGGCTTTTGTGTTAACTAGACAGGGTGTAAGAGTAATTGCCCCTGTGTGTAATTGCCCCTGTGACATTTCCTGTGTTGGATTTTTTTTACATGCACTCAGCCAGCCATGCAATGGGCTCCATTCACCCACATGGAGATTGGGGGTGGGAGGGGGGGGGGGGGCATATAGACTGTGCCACACAGGAGTAATAGGTGAAGGAGTTGACAGGTGCTCTCTCCACTGAACTCCAAAAGGACCTTTTACAAAATCGGCAAAAATAAAGCGCACACAACATTCATGCAACGCCCCTTTCTCAATGGAGCTAAGGGGTACAAATTTGCCATTAAAATTCAAAAGCAAAACAGGGAAAGCATATTGGTCAAGCAAACCCGCAGACTCAAACAGGCTCCTGAACTCTACTCCAAGATTATTTGCTACTCTTGAGATAGCAAAAAAAATCTGGCCAATAATCCGAATGGACCTGAAACCAGAGCTGGCAGAAATTTCGTGAGCAGACTTCCATCTTTCTCTTTGAAAGTCCAACAAATTACGGACAGAGAGAAGACCTGACCCCACAAAGTACTGGACAAAAGTCCTGGAAGAAGGAATGGCTGAAAAAAAGTGGTTGTAGAATATTGGTTCGTTGAGGAACGTCGAGGTGGTAATGGAACCGGTCTCACGACGCAACGACAAGGCTTGCCAGGCGTTGATGACACTCTGCATGTACAGCGGAAGTGATGAGACATCGATCTTCGGGAGATCAAGCAAAAACAGTTCGCGACCATATCCCAGCCGACCTGCTTGCTTTAGCAAACACAAGGTTAAACTCTCCCAATGCATGGGGCTGTAAAGAAACTTGTTCACAAAAAGAAGGCGGAAAGTCATGAGCCTGCTGTTGACATTAACGAGCCCTTGACCCCCTTCATTACGTGGAAGGCTGAGCACGCCTGGTCGGAGCCAGTGTTTACCACCCCAGAAAAAATCAATTCGATGTTTCTGGATGGTTTTGATGAGCCATTTTGGTGGCTGTAAGACCATAAACCTGTGCCACAGGGTAGAAGTGACCAAGTTATTGATCACCAATGCTCTTCCATGATAGGATAGGTTGCAAAGAAGCCCTTTCCATTTTTGTAGCTTGGAATGCACTTTCTCAATTAATCCATCCCAGTTTTTTTGAATGCATCGGGAATCACCGAGGTGCACGCCCAAATGGTAAACGCCATCATTCTTCCAGGACAAATTTCCTGGCAGGGGCGGGAAAGAAAAACCTGAAGGTAGTCCAAAGAAGGTGGCACAACTCTTTGACCAGTTCACCTTGCCGAACAAGCAAGACTAAAATTATTGAGAGCTCTGATTGACTCGGATACATCATCTTGAGACTGTATTGCAGTGCAGATGTCGTCTGCATATGCTACAACTTTTATAGGGGGAGCATTAGGGGAAACGGAGAAACCCAAAAATTTCTCGCGAAACAGAATTAAAAGAGGCTCAATGGCAAGAATATAAAGGAGACCAGACAAGGGACATCCCTGCCTTATACCCCTTGAAACAGAAAAAGGAGAAATCAGTTCATTATTAACTTTCACCAAACTATAAATATTATGATATGATAACTGGATGCATGATATAAAGGTGGGACCAAAACCAAAACCCTTCAGAACAGCAAATAAATATTTGTGATCTACACTATCAAAAGCGTGTTCTTGGTGTATAAAGACGAGGCCTGTGCTCTTGCGTAGGCAGTCACACACGTCAGAAATGTCACGAACAGCACCAAGATTTCATATATCGATCGTCCATGCACGCAACAAGTTTGATCGGGGTGGACAAGCGAGTGGACGACGGATTTTAAGCGTGAGGCAAGGACTTTGGAGAATATTTTGTAGTCGGTGCACAGTAGGGAGACTGGATGCCAATTCCGAAGTAGCTGAGTGTCCCCTTTCTTTGGTAGCAAGGACACAACTGCTCGTCTACAACTTAGGGGAAGCTCCCCAACTTGTAAACTTTCTTGGAGCACTTCCAAAAGCTCAGTTCCAATAATGTCCCAAAAAGCTTCATAGAATTCACGAGGAATGCCATCCAGTCCAGGAGATTTACCAGTTGGTACACCGAAAAGCGTGCGCCTCAATTCCCCCAGGGTAATAGTGCTCTCCAGCGAGACTCGCTGCGATTCACACAACTTGGGCAATGGTTCAACAAAGGTATGTGCAACATCTAAATCAACTTCTTTGGCACACAAAAGAGAGGAAAAATAAATTCGTCAGGTAACGGATCATTCTCCGCAACTTTGGTTACCTCTTCAGAGGTTTCTGGAGTACCAGGTACACCTATTGTTTGACTGTCATGCCTAAGCTCATCATTTACTGATGTACAGTCTGCAGAAGGTTTACCTCCACTTGGAGCATCACCTGACAAGACGTGTTGCTGCTCCATAGCCTCCTCCTCACCAGGAGGAGGAGGACAGGACTCAGCACCGAGGAGGTTCGGACTACCCTCATTCCTATTGAGTGAGACCCTCTTCACAGTGACTGCTTCAGCGTATGAAACAGGCTCGACTGTATTTGAACCTTGGTGCCTTCGTTTTCCTCGTGTAACAACACAAAAGCCGCTCGTATCCTCGGTTTGATTTTCAGCAGTTTCATCTGGCTCTGTGGGAGCCTCGTTACCTGGCACAGGTTCACTTTCCTTTTCAGACTACCCCCTTGGCTGTTCGGACACGCTACTGGGACATTCGTTTTTAACATGTCCGTGCTGACCACATTTAAAACATACCAAGGTCTGTGACGTAGCAAACACCCGGTATGTATAGTCGTCGTGTTTAATTTTCAACATCACCTCCAAATTGCGAATTCCCGGCTTTAAAATAATAAATAATTGACGCCGGAAGGACAGAACATGTTTTACCTGCTGATCCTTGAATCGAACAGGAATGAAAGTTATTTTCGACACGACGTTACCATACTGCTCCAAAGCAGTCTTAATCTGCTCATGTCGGATGAAAGGCGGAATATTGGAAACGATTACTTTCACCGAAGGTGCATCCAACGGTGAAACAAACACGAAGATATTAGGCTCGACAGTCAAACCCCAGGGACCAGACACTGAGTGGATACATATGATGTCCATGGTGACAGGGTAGGACTGATTAATTACTGGGGCTGGAACCCATACTGATGGACACAGTTGCCCTTATAAACCTGAAATAAATATCTGAAATAAACAAAGGCTTATACTTGTCTTCCACATCCCACCCAATTCAGTTTACTGCCTGAAAACAACTTAACATCTACATCCTTACAATATTTGTAGAAAATCTGGAAGTAAATATATGATTACAGGCTAACCTCAATATATCACTATTCAATATATCACTCTATTGGATATTT
Source organism: Myxine glutinosa (assembly GCF_964187855.1). Taxonomy (NCBI): domain Eukaryota; kingdom Metazoa; phylum Chordata; class Myxini; order Myxiniformes; family Myxinidae; genus Myxine; species Myxine glutinosa. The sequence goes on from NC_136268.1 coordinate 80,022,522, forward strand.
CACTTTTATTCAATGGATCCCAAATTGCCCATTTCCTTATTATTAGCATATAAAATCTCCCTATATATTGCTATTCACTTATAGTGTGGACCATTTTCATGGACCCCGTCCATAGTGATATATCGAGGTTAGCCTATATTATGGTAAAATAACCATAATCAGTGACTCTTGGAAATATTCTGTTGGCTGGAAATATTATTAACTTGCTATGGATGGCTTTTAATGGAATATTTTCATGATATATGACTTTGCTTAATTACAAAAAAGCGCCAATTGGCCAAAATGTTAAGATGGAAAATAAATGGACTAAGCTACTCCTGTGGAAACGTTATCATATATTAATTTGTTCATACTGACCCCACAAACATTTTAATACCACTTAAGTTTTGCCCCAAATTTGGTACCGATTTTCTGTCTGGCCCATGGACTAAGAGTAACATTTTTACCCTCGCCAGTGGAGAATATATGAATGAATGAATGATCGTTTTTTAAAGGCCATTTTACCCGCAAGAGCGGGGTGTAGCCTCGCGGGCTCCATGACAATCATGGTTCCCTGTTTGAGGCAATGTTTTTATGGCCAGATGCCCTTCCTGACGCCTTACCCTTACCTTACCTGGAGAGGGTGTTGCATTTGTCTGTCTGTCTGTTTGTTTGTCTGTTTGTCCACACGGAATAAATACGATTTTCTCTGCAACCGTTGGTCCGATTGACAGGAAATTTTCGCCATCGGTGCAACTCAACCTTTATAATTTTTTAATGATAATTATGACGTCATAGGTCACGTGGTTTGGCTGCCATCTTGGAAAAATCGAAAACATTTGCACCTCTATCTCAGAAAGCACTGAATAGAAAAAATTCAGACATGGCTCATTGTAAAGAACTCTCCATGGGGAATAAAATATGTTAATGATGATGTCATAGGTGCCTCCATTATGACGTCATAATTCGACAAGTACAAAACTTAATCCGATCAAGATGAAATTTTTTGAGGATAATCTGGGAATAAATTAGTTTAGAAAAAAAAATAATGTCATCGGTCATGTCGTTCGGCCGCCATATTTGTTTTAACTCAACAGCCTTAAAAACCACAAATACATCCTGGCGAGGGTTTGCAATCTCTGATTGCTCTTTTTCTTGTTGGTACAAGGGGTTTTAGTTAGAACAATATGTGGTTCCCACCAAACTTTCATATTATGAATCCTAAAGATTGGATTTAAAGGGTGTATTTTGCTTTGCTTGGTTTGTATGTCCCCCACACATACTTCTTCTTTCTTCCTTTCTTAGTTCCAATCCCATCCCCATTTTGTCATCCCCAGGCCCATTGCCCCGGTACCAATCACTGTGCCGGGTGAAGAGACCGCACCACATCTGGAGTTGAACAGCAAGGGTCTTGGTGAGGAGGAGAGCCTGTCTGGGTCTTTAACACAGCGTCAAAGCAAAGGACGACCAACAGTCCTGCCCACAGGTGTGAATGATCACAAGTTAATGGCTGCAACCCTCATTTGCACAACTTACTTAATAAAGGAGGGAGAAAAAAACATGCTTCCGTCTAAAGTTGTGTAAAATCAGAACTTTTAAAATTCGTTTTATTCAATTTTATTTTAGTTGTCCTTTATTCTTGTACTATCAGGATGTGAAACCCATTGAAATTCTTTGTCAAGTAAAATGTTGAGGCAGAGAGAATAATGAGAAAAGGTAAAAACAAAAAAAGCATGAGGCTAACACTAAGTGGTGAAAAAGCGATGTATCGACTGCCTGCTGTCATAATTTTTCAGGACTGAAAGCACAGAGAGAGTGAGTGGTCACACATGTAACATGTGTGACAAATCATATGACTAACCTCTGCACAGCAACATGGTATTTGCATTTTGTGGCAGGCGTGCTTGATGGTGGAATGATGGGGAAAGAGACGACATTTCATGCTGGTCATGTTCGCAGCGCTAGCTCAGCCAGCCAACACTCTCGCATCTCTGGTATGTGCTGTTTACTTCCTCTGCATATTAACTTACAGGTGCTTCCGTCCACATACAGATATACTCTTGCACAGAATATGTTCTCTATATTCTCAAATATAATGTAAATCTAACGGAATCGGGTCTTGGCCCTCATGGACTCGGACTTGCCAGAGATAATACTTGTCACACACTCGGACTTCTCATGCCAGAGAAAGTCCACAGAATTAACTTTAAGGTTAACGTTACTAATTGATTTGTGTGCCAAGAAGTGATGCACTTATTTTTTCCCCAAAATAAATGACCAGCTGGAAGCACATCCACCATGAAAATAACCACATGAAGAAATACCATGAAAATAACCACAGTGAATAAAGGAAATACAGGTTTTGATCACTGAAGAAAATGGGATGGAGACACATATGAAGCTAATCAACAGGAAAGAGAACAGGAACGTCGGCGACGTGTTTCTCTAGACAAATATGCCTGATGCCTACCATTGATGTAGGACTCGAGTCCACCTTTTGGAGAACTCTGACTTGATTCCTCAGAACTCGGATTTGACTCTTCAGGACTCGGACTCGGCATGCCAAGAACTTGGACTCGGCTCGATTCCAGCAAAATTTAGTCTACGTACGTACAGTAAAATTTTGGGTATAGTAGAACTAAAGTGTGCAGTAAAACGTTTTGTGTACTACAGCAAGAACGCACAGTAACCAGGCCTAATTGGTTTCCCGCCAAAAACGCTGGTACTGTGCAACCTTGAATCATGTGATTACAAATGATTAATAGAACAATCCTGCAGAAGAAAATGAAAAGAACTCCGACCGATGTTTTTGGAGATATTAAACGCAAACGTCGTATCCACATGTAATGGCGCACAATCCAAAACAGGTTCTGTTCATTCAAAGAGCACTTTTAATGATTCGCTGAATCACTTTAAACCTAAACACTCAATGGCTTAACTTTAAATGCTATCATCGCTTTACTTTCAAGTGCCACATTGGTACGGGAATGCATTTTGTGCTCGACACAATCCTCGACAATGGCATTTTGTTACGGGAATGCAACCACGTACTGACGATCTATTTATAGGTATAGTCGATGACGTCGTAACGTCATCCGTACACAAAACCTTTTCGCGGGTTGCGGCACTGGACGTCATCCGTACTCATCGGGTTAAAATGGGGGGACTGAACATAAAAGTGCTATTGTTCTGCAATGAATGAAAAAAATGAACCACCCTTAGAGGCCATTTTTCCTCGCAGAGCGGGGGTTGGCCTTTTTTGGGCACCGTGGTCCCATTTTTGAAGCAATGTTTTATGGCCGGATGCCCTTCCTGCTGCCAACCCTGTTAGTCGCCTCTTGCGACACGCAGGGAATTACCAGTGAACTGGTACTCAATTTGCCGACCTCGGAAGGATGACAGGCTGAGTCAACCCCTCTGGCGTTAATTCAGCGATCAACCGGGATTCGAACCAAGGATCCTAGGATCACAAGCCGGCACCCTAACCGCTAATCCAACACCAGGCATATTGTTCTGCAATGGTAAAACATATATGTGACGAAATACCAAGAAATGAAATCTGATATTCTGTACTCTTGCCTCATTCATATTTTGATCTCAAATCCAAATTTCTTGAGTATATAACAACAATAACAAATTTGACTTCACTACTCCAATCGTTATGGAGGGCACTGTATATCAATGTTGTTTCGAGTCCCCCTGGTCCGAGTCCAAGTTCAGCAGTGCCGAGTCAAAGTCCTGTGCTGAAAATGTATTGGAAAGTGGCAAAAAAACGAATTTATTTGTCTGCTGATGAAGTAAATTATGTAAATAAAGACAATTGAATATCAAAACCAACTAACAGTGTAACTTGTTACTTGTATCAGGATTTTATTCCATATTCTTGCAGTAATATGGAAGGATTTATTGGCCCTCTTGCTGTAGTTTGACTGTAGTATCAGGATTTATTGGCCCTCTTGCTGTAGTTTGCTCATTCGTTTCAGATTGCAAAGTTTCTGATAGCATACGAATCTTGTCCAGAAAATATGGTGATAACAATCTGCATTTCTTTTTAACTGTAAAAATTATGAAAGTCCCAAACAGCATCACACAAACATAGCTCAAATTGGAGACAAAATCATTCAAAAACAGTAATTTTAAGTCTGCTAGACATTCTTAAAATAATGCCTGCAAGTTAGCCAATTATGCGACTTTTCAAGTTTTCATAAATGTGTTTAAATTTTTTTTCTCATATTATCTGCATATAAACGATTTCAATTTACTAATGGATAAACTAATGAAGCTTGAAGTGACCAGTTGCTACTTGCTGCCAAGCATAGCTTCATTGCATTTTAGAAAGATCAGTTTACATAGTGTCTGCTCCCAGCCCTGCCCCTGACGAGGGCGCATCATAAGGCCTCTTCTTGAAAACACTCTTTCCACCAGGGCACCTGGAGTGGGAACACTACTTTTGAAGCTAATCTGTGCAGTTGGGGGTACTTGGTTTTGTTTTCCACCCAACACAACAACCTCCAAGCCCGAGCATGTACTCGTGCAGACAAAGTCAATTGTGCTGTGCAGGGTGCACTGTGCAGATATTGGTCCAAACGTCCAAGCTACTGTTTCATTTATTTTACATCGTATAAGATCATGCGACCATTTGTTCTCAGCAACGTCAACTCCAAATCATGGTGACATTAAAATTATGATTTTGACGTCGGACTTTTTTCCTCAATCATTCACAATGTTAATCGCAAGCATGGAGCAAGTATTAAAATTGATAATTCCGATGTTTTATCGCATCACTAATCACATCCTAATATTAACGTCGGTCTGTCGTTTCCCTCTTATATTGTACGAGCGTTTTGGCAGGAAACTAATTACGCCTGGTTTCTGTACGTGCGAGTTCTTGCTGTACACAAAGTCTTACTGTACACTTTTTATTTAAACGGTACCCTAAAAGTTTTACTGAATACTAAATGTTGCTGGACTCGAGCCAGAATCAGGCCGAGTCTGAGTTCTTGCCATTCCGAGTCCGAGTCAGAGTCGGAGTCCTCCAAAAAGTGGACTTGAGTCAGAGTCCTACAGACCTACATCACTGCTGTACATACACAAACATTTGCCAACCCTAAATTTAATAACTGAGCTCGGTGCTTACATTTCATTATGGGATAGACATATTTTTGCCTCTACTGCAGTCTCGAAGCTGCACCTCAAACTCTGAGACAGGTTATTGTTTTACTGACAATGTGTCAGGACTGTTGTCTTGACTGATGGCGACAGGCCTACCATGTGACTGCCCAGGCTACAGCACTGAGCATTCGCGTGCCTCAAGCCTCAGCGATCTCACTCACCGACGCAATACATCTGAAGAGAGCGGTGGATCCACTGGCATCGGAAGCTTATCGGATTGCATCAATCATGAGCGAGTTCCACCGCCCCGACCTCCACCACCTCATGACAAGTACAGGTATGCCATCCGTTATCCATCCTAGAAATTATTTGCGTCTTTTTCATCTTGCATTTCAGCTATATAGTCTTTGCACCTTCAGCTTGTCACAATTTCTTAATCTGGTAAACATTTAAACACCAAAAAAACGAAATGCTTCCTGAAACTAATTATGAGTGGTGTTCAGACAGTTATTGGTATGGAATATTTAAATTCACTTACAAGTTTTCAAGCATACAAGTACAGTATATTATACTCCTATAATTAATAAGGAAATATTTATTTCCAATTATCTGTGCTTGATTATTTAAATTAAGTTGGTGTTTCCTGGACTAAATTTTCTCAATTCAAGGACATTTAGAACACCCAAGCAGTTTTTTTGTACTTTCAATTTAATTTCTAAATCTTAGGTTTTTTTGCGCTCCGATGTCAGTCCTTGTATCACACGTTTGTCATTTACATCAGCAAGCACTGTAGAAGTACAAGTCACCTTGTCTCTGCATTCACTGCCCACATTTACCTCATCGTCCTCCAATTTGTGATCTTTTCTGACATTGTTCCGCATTACCTCAGCTAGACCTATGTTAAAGATTTCACACACATTCATATTTGCATAAAGGACATGTCTCAGGATCAAGTCGACAAATGACAGAATCGAATACATGCTGCTTCTCTTTTAATCCAAATGATCTGGTCACATTTTCCACAGCATATTTATTGAGCTATACTCTTTTGTTGAAATTATACGTACCAGGAAAGAGTAGATCGACTCCTGACGAACTCTTCCTATATAAACCTGCGGCTCCGTAGTAACACGGCAACATGTGCAAAGCGACTGAGAAACAGGTGTAGCTGCCGCTTCCGTGTTACAGATTCGGCGCACACTCTTCACACATAAACGTGCGACTGAGAAAGACGTGTCGCGGCCGCTTCCGTTTTGCAGATTTCAATCTTTTTTCAAAATGGGTGCCATGTACTGTTTAGATTTTGATGATTTGCGTGTGATATGATTCAACGGATGTTTATATGAATCGTTTAAAATTTAAAAAAAGCCTTCAATTTCTGATATTTTGCCTTTTCATTTGGGCCTCTCAATTGAAGCCCCGCCTGTAGGGCAGGTACCGTTGCTAGTTTTCATAATTCAATTTTATTTTCAGACAAGTAATTTGAGTGAAACTATTGATGCCAAGGGAAAATACCAAAATACTAGGGTATTAAATGACCATGTGTTATTCCCACAACCATGATCAATGTGTTGATTTGTGTCAGTGGGTGGATGTTGGGGGTGATGGGGTTAAAGGTCATCGTACAATATTCTTTTGCATTTGTGTGAACTGATTTTCTTTTGATGGACAAACACTTGCACAAATATATCATGTTGTCTTAAGTATTACTTGGTTAGGTATTATAAATAACTTTTCGGATTCAAATTGCTACAATTTATCACTATCTGTTGTATCTTTTAGGCTGTGTCCATTAATCTGTGCCCGTTGCTCCGTGTTGCTGTGCCAGGCGGAAGGACAGTGTGGAAAACAAGTTGAAGCGATTTAATGCGACCCGAGTAGATGCCGACGACATCATCGATCAGATTCTGCAAACGCAAGACTTCATGGATGACACAAGTTCAGAAGGTGGGAAATGGGTTGTGACATTGACCGTTAAAACATTCAAAATTGAAGGCACCACATACTAGTACAGCTGCTCGATAGACCAGGTTGAGGTCTAAGGTTTGGACCACTGAACAGTCTTCATCTCGGACTGTTCAGGGATCATGGATCATGAGCCCAGTGTTAAGAATCTTCCCAATGACAAGGGGCCTTGTGTAACTGCAATAAAGCAGATTGACATAACATTAAATTCCATTTATATCCTTCTTTCAATTTGTGAAAAAAAAAAAAAATGCCCTCTGAATGTGCGAACGAAACAGAATGACTATCACGTTTATCCAAGGCCTGCTGTATTTTTTACATTAAACAAGACCAATAGGTCTAACAACGGCGGAGCCGGACTTGTTTGATACTTTAGTTGAACAGGATAGTATGACCTGGGTGGGGATACCAGTTAGCAAATAGTGGAAGTATTAAATTATTTTGACTTCAGGCATGGACAGCCGGTTCGTGAATGACCTGGGTTAAAAAAAAAAAAACCGGCAAATGGCAAACGATGAACCAATAAATTCAGTCGAACGTCAGGCATTGACAGCACGTTATCGATATTTTCATTCCAAACAGCATCATTCATCATTCCAATCACAAATTAATACTATAGTATTAATATATTAAAATAGAACGTTAAATCACTATTGTATCGAGATATCAAAGCAGCAAACCATCGTCATCTGTTCACTTCCTGATTCGGGAGCAAGGTCGGTGTCGATCATATTTCAAAATCATAATTGTATTGAGGAATTTCTGAAACTTCCTAACTTCCTTAGGACACCTGCTGGGACCCCAGAATGTTCCACAGGTTATTATACAACTCTGATTGGTGTACGTTTGTGGAGACATTCGGACAGACAAACGCTGTTCTAGATGGTATTGCCCTAAAGGCTGTGCCATAAAAAGTCTTTTTGGGGGAAAACAAAAGTCAACCGCCCCAGCTCAGAAATGATCATTTTTGCTTGTTATTATCAGCTGTAATTGCTGTTCTTCTTATTTTATCACATTTTGTGTTGAATAATTGTTTCCTAACCTAAAGACATTGTAAATTGAGACCAGCGATTGCGTTTCTGCTGGCAATGGTTTTACGTAGATGTTTGGATTGTGGAATAACTGAAGGACAACAGACGGGTTTGCTACAAACATTGAGGGATACAATTTTAACACTTGCATTAAAAAAATCTCTGTTTCACAACCTTACTGTGTTTGTGTTTGGGGATTTTTCAGATGAGGGTCTGAGGCTGTTGGTGAAGAAAGATGGAACAACGGCATTGAAGTAGAAGGGGTGAGAGTCAAATGAATATCCTCGTACATATATAGGGATGCCCCAAAGGTCATGGGCCACCCTTTTCCAATTGGGAACTCATATCCTTGACCCAAATGGAAATTCCTGTTTTGTAACACGTGATCTGCAATCTCCGTGGCACATGCAGGCCTCCAGTTTTAGAATGCAGTTGTGTGCGCCCTAATAGTTTGAATTGAGCTTTTGCAAATGGTCCTCTCAACAGCATCAACTCTTGGCTCAAGCCTAGTTCCAGGGTACATTATAAGTGTCTTCGGAATTCATTTTTTTTGTATCCTTGTGGAACGGTGGAAAGTCTCAATACTCAATTGAGATATCACTTATAAAGAGGTGTGCATGGGTATTGTAGTGCGGTTGGTGCAAGTAAGATGGAAGTGCAACTGGACTTCAATATCTTTCACAGTTACAAGTCAGAGACCTGTGTGTCCAGCAGTACATTGTTTATGGAAGAAAAAAAAAAGAAGAAGCTTTTGCCATTGATTAGCTGATGGGAAATCACATGCTTCAAGTGCATTGCATGTTTTTTCTAATCATCTTGAGGCTAAGAGATGCCCTTACGATGCATTTTAAGTGTGTTGATAGACATGACCGATATCTGCTTTCACCTCCAATATCCAGGTGCAGGAGGAATGCTCGTCGCTCCATTCCATGAGCTAAAGTGACCGACCTTCCAAAGGGGCGAGTCATAGCACTTGTTGGCCACTTACCCTCCATGACCGCTCGATTTGTCATCTGCTCAGTTTTGTGACCTTCAATCTTCATTCCCAGCTGCTGTGACCTTCCACATTCCACCTATAATGAAAATATTGCACTGATTTCCTCCAGCCACTGCCTCCCTCCTCCCCTTGGCATTTGACACTCCCGCTCTCTTTAACCCTTATCTCTTCGATTTTGAAAGTGGTGCAAATGGTTGAATATTCTCTTGTTTACCATGTCTACCTATTGATCCTGCCATGATCCTTTGTTGACTTGGAATTGGATTGGCAATGACATTTGTTCTGCTATTTTTTGGGAGGGGAGGAAAGTGGGTCCTCCTCCTTTCCCTTCTTCCACAGGAAGTACTTCCCATTTCTGCCGATGACCTTTCATAGCTTCCGTGTGTCATTGCACTGCAGTTTTAGTGTATTCCTTTGTCGATATATTTAAAAAAAAAAAAAAAAAAAAAAAATTAGCTTTTTTTTTTTTTAAATTAACCATGCTGGAAAAACGTGCAGTGTCATCGATGCATATTTAAATGATTCAGCAAGTCTTGTGCTGCCATCAAAATTATGGTCAACGAAGAGAGATGTGGGAAGTGGGTTAGAACCGTGTCATATATGAAGCGAGACGTTCTCTGCTACCTGGTCACAATGGCTGTGCTGTGCACACCAGCATTAACGTGACCTTTCCTGCTTTAGTTCATCCTCTTCCTCCTCCCTGTTTTGTATAAATGGGATTTGTCCACCTGTGAATGGCTGCACATTTTTTTGTCCTGTTCTTGTACAAGATGTTGAAATGCTGGATTGCAACCTTTTTATCATTCAAAATCATCCAGCAGGACTGGTGGTTTTTTTCCCCCTTTAACTTTCGCGTTAAAGCAAAAGACTGCTTTTGTATACCCAAATGTAAAAAAAAAATTAATAAATTACAGGTCCTACTTCAAATCAGATTTGGTTTTCTTAATTACAAGTGAGGCGAAAGCGTAAAAAAAAGGAATTCGATTTTGCTTTCAAATCTTTTTATTTGTGTTTTTTTTCTTCTTTTGCCTGGTGTATTAAACCTGCTCATTGTGGATTTACCATTAACCAGGTGTGAAACATTACTGCTTGATGCGAAACAAAAGGAAGCTTGGTTTGAATCCAGCAGTCGATCTGCCCAAGAACACGGGTAGATATTTCGAGCTTACATCCGTTTCGCACAAAAGGTACTCGAGCCACATCCCCTTCTGACTATGACCACTTGTTACTGGATTGTAAATGACCGCTTTGGTCTAAATATGTGCACCCCACCCGAACACAATGTCCTCCCCCTCATTAACTGTTTATTTTGCAACATTAATAAAGTATTGGTTGAACAATAAAGTAGCTATCATGCAAATCATTGGTGTAAATGAAGGCCTCCATCACTGTACAAACACACACTGCCAAAGATGGTTATATTGCGGTCAAAACGGTAACAGAACCGGAAATAAAGTGAAATGGCATGGGAGTTTTTACGTAAACGTGAATGAGAAAAGATGGTGGCGTTCACTCTGTGCTGTTTATGGAGATGGTTTGTCGTGGTGTGCACTTGCAGCTCTGCCGCAGTGCCTTGTGCCTCGTTTCTTCCTGCGATGCTGCTTGCGAGGGTTATGCAACTCGATTTTGCCTCCCTGGTCTGGATAGGTGATCTCTGCCACCTGTTCATCACGAAAATGCAACAAGTTGGTGATGCAAAAAAATAATAGCAGTTAAAAACAGCAGCTTTATGAGGAAGTAGGCCCTTGGTTTGTAGACCCGCTAATTGTGAATTATGGGCAGAAGGCATAACGTTAATTTGACTTGAAAACGAATCCTGATACCTAATTAATTAGGTCTGTACATATGATGGAAAAACCGATGTCACGATAAGGGGCCTGACTATCGTGATATCATGACAATACAAGGTTCAACGCACGCACGGACGTACACACGGACGGAGAGGAAAACCATAGTTCCCCTTTCGCTCCGCGGTGCAACGGGGGACAATAATACAATTAGCGCCTTGAGAACCATGTAGCATACAATAACAATGTAAAGAACAAACTGAATAGCCAGATCGTTACGTATGTGTTCGTACTCGTTATTTCGTAATTCTGTTGCAAATTGTTTAAAGCCAAACATCATTTTACCTGGATGTGAATTGCTTGCTTCGTTGACCGAGACTAGACGAGCACTTTGCAAAGCGGTTCATATGGAACGGCTGGCTTGGCAAACAATAACAAGCTGCTCGCTAACCGAGCAAGCAAATTTCTGGGTGTATTTATGGCCCAGCATGGTCTTGTGAATATTTGATGTTGGAAGATTAATTGATTGCGCATGAACAATGTTTTGGGATATCTATGCATGTCGCTGATATTTGGGGTTGGTTGGAACAGGTTGTAACGGTAACTTATTATTGCAAATGCACCAGATTTATTATCACCATACAGCACTGTAGGCTGACAGAGAACTTCCAGGATTCCTACAGCTTCCAGCCAGTCAGATTTAAGATGGACTTTTCACAGATACACAGGACTTCCAACCTGTCTTACTCTTGACAGGAAACCTACAACAGGAAAATGACTTTCTTGAACAGAACTTCACCAGCCCATTTGACATCCATGGGTGTTCCTTTAAGATCTGTTGCTCTACAGGGTGACCCACAAAAATGTCCCATTTGCAATGATTTATCCTTTGATCGAAGGATATTTTTCTGGGCTGTGGATGCTGTAAATCCTTTGACAATCATAATTATGAAACTACCAGTGGCCTTTCAACGTGTAGAAAAAGCTATGAACCTACACATAATCGTCATTAGAATCACAGTTGTGTGTTGTGGTTGGCGAACAAGAGCAGGACTGGATACTCAGTGGACGGTCTCGCATTCCTCACAAAATGCTTCAGGAAAACAACAAAGCATTCCGTGTCCATCCATTCTGAAGCAACGTCTGTACCAATGCACCCGGTTTGACCATCTGATGAAGTACAACACAACAACAGGCATTTTAAGGCCACTTTCCCTGCTAAAGCAGGGGTTAGCCTTGTGGGCCCCATGACAATCTTCTCCATTTTGCCCTATTTTCTGTATCTCCCCTTGTTAACACCCTTGCCCGCATTTCTTCTTCCACCACCTTCAGCCAAGTCTTTCTCAGTCTTCCTCGTCCTCTACTCCCTTCCACATTCATTTCCATCACTCTTCTCAACCAGTCACTTTCATCCTTCCTCAACACATGACCAAACCATCTCAACCTGTTTCTCTTCACATCATCCATCACAGGCTCTATTCCCATCATCTTTCGCAATTCATCATTTGTCTTCCTCTCTTTCAAAGATACTCCGCACATCCGTCGAACCATTCGCATTTCCACCCTTTCCAAACTTCGTTGCTGCTCTACGTTCATTACCCATGTCTCCCTCCCATAAATCATAAGACTTCTCACACATGCAGCATACACCTTTCCCTTCAACACGCCACTCAGTTCCCGAAACTTCTTCCATGCACATCTCACTCTAGCAACCGTTGCCGAGTCTGATCCACCTTCTCCATTCAACATGTCTCCTTGGTAGCAAAATGTTTTCACACCTTCCAGCTTCACGTCGTATCCAAGATCCAACTCAACATTTCCTCCATCTGCAGCTCCCTCTGTGCACACCTCACATTTGAATGTAGCTGCCACACTGGTTAATGACCCTCTCAGACCACAACATTTTTGATGAACCCACTCTGTGCACATTGTACATTGAATGGACTTCACTCCGACACCCTTGCTGCACACAGCACATGGCCACTTCCCAGTTCTTTCCACCTCACCACATGCTTTACCACTTGCCATCACCTTCGTTTTTCCGATGTTCACCTTCAGACCTTTTGTCTCCATACATTCCTTCCACTTGTTCATCTTCTCCTTCATACTTTCCATCCATACTTTCCTCAATCAACACCAAATCATCTGCATACAACAACTCCCACGGTAAACCCTCCTTTACGTTCTGAGCCAGCACCTCCATCACAGCTACAAATAGTAGTGGACTTAGTACCGACCCCTGATGCACTCCCACCTTCACTTCAAACTCACCACTGTTCCCGTCCTTCGTCCTTACAGCTGTGCGCGCTCTCTCGTACATTGCCATCACTACTCTGATCAACCATTCCTCCACTCCTAACTTACTCAATGCCCATGTCAATACTTTGCGTGGAACCCTATCGAATGCTTTCTCCAGATCAACAAACCCAAGAAACAACTTCTTCCTCTTCTCCATGTACTTCTCCTGCAACTACCTCACAATAAAGAGCGCGTCTGTCGTTCCTCTTCCTGGCATAAATCCAAACTGCATTTCGTCGATCTTCACTTTCTTCCTTATCCTCCACTCCAACACCCTTTCCAATACCGTCATTCCATGCTTCAATAACTTTATCGCTCGATACGAGCCTGACATCCCTCGATAGAGGGATGAGGGTACTCAGTTCCCAATCCACTGGAATGCGGCGTTCTTTCACCACCAATTACAGATCTCTGTCATTCTCGTCACACCCCAACTTACTGCTGCCTTCAACATATCCCCACAATCCCCGTCGGCCCTCCTGCTTTTCTACTATTCATTGCTTTTATCGCTTCCTCAACATCCTTCTCAGTTATCTTCTCTGCCGGTCCTAAAACTGGGTTACTCTCGAAGTAGCCGTCCCATTCATTCTCTGCATTCAACAGCATTTCCATATATCTCTTCCATCTTCCTTTAATTCCTTCTGGGTCCACAACGATTTGTCCCACTTCATCTTTCAAGCAACTCACCCCATCACATCGCACCTCTTTCGCTATCTCCTTTGCAATCCTGAATACCGCTCTCTGACCCTCTTCCGAATCAAAGCGTTCTCCGAACATTTTCCTACATGCCTCCTGCGTCTTTACTACCCCTTTCTTTGCAGCCTTCTTGGCTGCCTTATAACTTTCATGCTCTGCCTTTGCTGCCCCCGTACCCATCGCCTTCTGCCACTCCTTGAACTTCTTCCTGTTCTTGTCAATCCTCTTTCCAACTTCATCATCCCACCACCATGTTTCCGAGTGCCTCGGTGGTCCTTTCGTCCATCCACATACCTCACCACCGGCTCCCAACAGACTATTTTTCATTGACATCCAACCCCTTTCAAGCTCAACCACATCATCCTCTAGCATACTCAGCCTCTCTTTTAATGCCTCCCTCACCGTCACCTCTTTCAACTTCCACACCTTCATTCTCGGTTGGTACTTCACCCGCCGAGCTCTCTTCGCACCTTTCACCCTTATCTCGCAGACAACCAAGTGCTGCTGTGAAACGGCCTCCTCCCCCGGGATCACCTTTGTGTCCCGGAGGTGCCCCCTATCTCGCCTACGCACCATCAGGTAGTCAACGGTTGTCGTCGACCCACCTGACGTGTATGTAACAAACTTATTATCCTCTTTCTGGAACTGAGTATTACAAATCAACAAACCAGCTCCATCAGCAAACTCCAAAATCCTTTCACCTTCTCCATTCCTCACACCATATCCGTAACCCCCAAGAACTCCCTCAAAACCGTCCATACTCTTTCCCACATGCCCATTAAGGTCTCCTACCACAACTTACTCATCTTTCACGTTTTCCATCAGCTGCTCTATCGCACACCAGAACTTGTCCCTCTCTTCACCACTCCAACTGACCTGCGGAGCATATCCTGAGATGTCGTTCACCAATCATCATTCTCATCATCATCAACCTTTCACTCACTCGTCATACTCACCACACTGTCTACAAACTCCTCAGAAAACAAGACACCAACACCATGCACTCCTTCAGGGCACCCTTGCCACACAAACTTGTATTTCTGTCCCTGCCTACCCTTCACCATTCTCACACCACTTCTCTTCCATCTCGTTTCTAGCACACAACATATGTCCACTCTTCTTCTCACCAATAATTCCACCACTTCTCCTGATCTCCCTGTCATTGTCCCTACATTTCATGTCCCAAACCTCAGCAACCGATCTCCACGTGGGGCATGAGACGTTATGTCATAAATGGAGCGATTTCCACCATAAATGGCTTTGATCAGGTTCCCCACCTTGAGTTTTGACGAGAGGGATTGAGGTCCCCCACGGGGTACTTCGGGCTGTACCCTGCCCATATATAATTGTACTTGTCATGGTTCCCTTTTTGAAGCAATGTTTTTATGGCCGGATGTCTTTCCTGACGCCAACCCTTTGTCGCCTCGTACGACACGCAGGGATACGGTGTATCTATTCTAAACCGGGGTACACACCGGTGACCATCAGATGAAGTGATATTTGAAAATTCTCCTTGGAAAAATCAGCATTGGTGGAACAACTGATCCTGTGGCACTGACAGCTGGAAAGCAAATTTAGTGAAAAATTGTCACGTTTTCGCGGATGAACCCAGACACCGTAGGCAGACTTGTCGCTTCAGGTATTCTGAGGGACAAATTGCGACGATGTTTAAGATATCCTGCAAACCAATCAGGATCTGCACATTCATCTTTTATCCATGATGGTGGCATTTTGACTTTGAACGTTCTTGCACATTGATCGGCCAAGGAGTGGATCTCTTTTGGAGTGAGACCAAAGTAAATGTTTGCTGCTGCTCGGATGTACCCTTCCAGTTCATTTTCTTGAGTCTGTAAACACCTGACAATTCGGAACATAATAAACAGTAATGCTCATTATTACACTTTTAGTTTGACTTTCATCCTCTCGGCCCTACGAGGCTTTTCTTTTTTCTGATATATTGCATCAGTGTCATGTGACAGATATTGCACTCTTCTGCGACTGAATGGATGCTTCTCTTTACATCTATGACTGCATCTACAGCCGTCATCATTATATCAGGAGGGGTTCTCCCTTTTTCAGTCTTCCGTGTGTATGTTTGAGGCATCCTAGAAAATAGAATACGAAGTATTACTTCACATAGACCTCTCGTAGAATCTCTCAGGCTTTTGCAGGCCAAAATCCAGAATAGGACCTACATGATCTAGAAATTTATTAAAGTCATGCAATTCCCCTTGGTGAACACCACAGGGATCAGATAGCCAAAGCCAGCTTTAACTCCAACGGCATTCAGTTCAAATAGCGGATTTCACTATATATGCGCGGGAGGAAGAAGAAGCTGAAGCTTTCCTGTCGCGATCGCT
Source organism: Myxine glutinosa (assembly GCF_964187855.1). Taxonomy (NCBI): domain Eukaryota; kingdom Metazoa; phylum Chordata; class Myxini; order Myxiniformes; family Myxinidae; genus Myxine; species Myxine glutinosa. The sequence goes on from NC_136268.1 coordinate 80,038,747, forward strand.
GGCAGTTCCAACCTGCAGGAAATAAACTCGCATGAAAACTCGGATTTATAAATGTACAGAAAATATTGAAAGGGTTTATTAAAACGGATGCCGATAACGCGACGGTAAATCAAATTCCTCATCGGGATGTCCCCACACCAGACACAGGAAGAAAAGAAACTGGAAAATAAAATACGTGCGAGTTATCGTGGCACTTAGCTCAACTCGCTCGGTTGGCCCAACTCGTCCAGGCCCAGCATGCAGTCCCGATGCGGCTCCGGTGTTGGCGGGAAACCACTCGTCGTTTGGCGCGCGCGCGCACGCACGCACGCACGCACGCACGCACGCACACACACACACACACACACACACACACACACACACACACACACACACACACACACACACACACACACACACACACACACACACACACACACACACGAAGTCAGGCCTCTGTTCTCCCCGCACGCCAAAGGACGGTGTCAGCAAGAGCATCGAAGACCAGGGGAGAGCAAGAGGCAGGAACGTCGAGGGACAAGAGGAAAATGTGAGAGGCGAGGAAGGGCAAAATGAAGGCGTGAAGGGCAAAAAGCAAGAGTCCAGGGTCAGAGAGCAAGAGTGGAGGGCAAGAAGAGAGAAAAGGTCGGTCCTCAAATTATTTTAACGTCGGGTTGTGATGTCATCAGCGCTTCTTCACCAATCAGCGCACCGCTTCCTGCTCGCCGCTGACATCCTCGGTGGTCTTCGCCAATCTGTGCTCTGCTTCCTCCTTGGTTTTCCTTCCACCAATCAGCGGGTAGCTTCTTGCTCCGCCTGGTCAATCACGAGACCCTCTTACCCTGGCCTTCTAGTTGATCGACTCCCACACAATAGCGAGTCGCTTCTTGCTCCGCCCTGGCCAATCACGAGTCCCTTCGGGGCATGTCTTCAGGCTGCCTGTCTTTAGTGGTGATGTAGCTGGTGCGTCCCGAATGGCTGTGCTCAGAACTGGCTTCGGTTGGTGTTATGGTTATTATTTAGTGCAATTAATGGGCATTTCTCACTTGTGTCTACGGTGCAGTGCCAAAAGAGCCAAAGGATAAATCACTAAGGTTTGACGAACAGGGGAATTAACATAATCCCTATACTAGTTAGCATGCCCCGTTCCTCGTAATGGAGGCGAAGATACACCCTACTCTGACATTCGGCTGAACAAAAATTACAGGTGATGGTTCTTACCCGAAATCCGGAGCACCTACCTATACGAATCTACCTGACTCTACATATCACTACCCCCACAAACATAACATTATTTCCCATGGGTGAATTCATTGGAAACGATTTTGGTGTATTTTTGTAGGACCTAATGATAACGAGAAAAGTTGTGGGGTTGGTGATAACAGCTGCAGCGAAAGTTGTAACATGTTACAACCTGCCTCAGGAAATTTGTTACAACCAACCTCACACCTAGTTTAGATAAGAATGAGTGATGCCAGATAGTCTATGCTAAAGTAGGCTGGACACATTGCACTGGACCATTGTAGAGGCCATATGTCATTATACAAACAATATGCTGATATGAATGATCGTTTTAAGGCCATTTTCCCCGCTAGAGTGGGGGTTAGCCTTGCGGGCCCCATGACAATCATGGTTCCCTGTTCGAGGCAATGTTTTTATGGCCGGATGGCTGGATGCCCTTCCTGACGCCAACCCTTGGTCGCCTCTTATGATGCGCAAGGATACGGTGTACCTATTCTAAATCGGGGTACACACCATGATCATTCATCCCAGCAAGCTGGTACTCAATTTGCCGACCTCGGAAGGATGACAGGCTGAGTCAACCCCCCTGGCGTGAATTCAGCGATCGACCGGGATTCGAACCCAGGATCCTAGGATCTCAAGCCGGCACCCTAACCGCTAAGCCAACACCAGGATGCTAAATTGCATCAAAAAGTGCACATGCAGAAGATTATACACAACTTCTCTGACTATGTCGTATTCTACTTACATGCACTGGAAAAGGTTTTCGCCTTATATTTTCCACGTACCTCGTGCCTTTCTGATGGCCTTTCGCATAAAGATGGCGGCTGTCACTTCAAATGCATGTGAGGATTATAAGTTCCCGCCCCCGCCCCCGCCCCCCCCCCTCACTCACTTCAGATAGGTCCGGAGCTATTAGACCTGTTACAAATAACCCGTGTTACAACCAACCCCGGTCTCCCCTATATAACTATCAGACATTTAAAATAACAAATCCCAGTGAGTGCTGTTGATATAAAATGTAAACAACAAAGTACTTTCCATACACAAAAAATATCAGTGGCTGTATTACCATGTCATAAGGTAGATCGAGCCCAGCAAGGGTGGTGTACAAAGGTATCAAAGGTGGTCCTCCTCTCCTTTTGAACACTGCAATTTGTGTGCAGAAGCCATAGCTCTCAGTTCCCGGTGGGCCTTGCCCGACACCGCTGAAGGTCACACCATAGCCATACTCCTTGTCCACATATTCTCCCCTGCATGCATATCATATTAAAGGTTACATATAACTCATCAAAAAACAACTAGAAAACATCCCAAAATACAATGCGCATCTGTGTCTGCTTTGTACTGAACTAGTTCTTTTTTTGAATACAAGATCGAGGCTCGTGAAGGAGCGAACATTAATCACACAAAACTTGACAACGCAAAAACAGCTAAAAAAAAAAAAAAGTACATTTTGTTAATCGGGGTTCTCCATATTCTCATAATAAAGCTTTGTTGAAAATTTGATCATAAAAGCTCAAATGGTAAAAACGATTCCCTGTATGCACGCACGCACACACGCTTGCAAAAACCCTTCGGCGGACCAATATTAATAGAATACTAGAACGGCACTCTTCGACGTCATGATGTCGACTGATATGCCTCCGTCCACATTATTACATCATTATAATACTTGTACCAAGTTTTAATTTAAATCCCTTCAGCTGTTCACAAGTTCTCACATTTTTACCTGACATGAGCTTTGACCTTGGGACCCTCAAAACTCTAATCACTTAAGCTTTACAATATTATACATACCTGTACCAAATTTGAATTAGATCACTTCAGACGTTCTCAAGTTATAGACCTAATACAGACTTTGACCTTTGACCTATGACCCCAAAATCGAATCACTTAATCTTTACAACATTATACATACCTGTACCAAGTTTGAATTGGATAAGTTCAGCCGTTCTCAAGTTATAGACCTATTACAAACTTTGACCTATCACCCCAAAATCTAATAAGTTAATCTTTACATCATTATACATACATGTACTAAGTTTGAATTTGATCACTTCAACCGTTCTCAAGTTATAGACCTATTAGACTTTGACCCCAAAATTTAATCAGTTCATCTTTACCTCATTCTACATATTTGTACCAAATTTGGTCATAATCCAATCACTGGTTCACAAGTTATCGCGGTAACAGTATTTTTACCTAACATGACCTTGGACCTTTGACCCCATGACCCCAAAATCTAATCGGTTCATCTTTACCTCATTATACATACCTGCAAGCCCTTCAGCCTGCTGGCAATGGTTCCCTTCAGTCAAATCTTGGTCAAACTTTAAGTTTGACTAAGAGCCCTTCAGCCTTTCTCAAGCTATCGCGGTAACGAAAACCTATCACGGACAGACGGACAACCTGAAAACATAATGCCTCTGGCAACGAAGTCGCACGAAGTCGCCGGAGGCATAAAAATCACCCAACATTCGAGAAAAAATAAATACTTGGGCAATAGATGGCGATTGAAGGTTAGGTGTGCCTTTAATAATTTGACCATTCAGCAGCCCCCACCAGTTTTGGAACTCGCGTCGTGTCCACTCGAAGCGATGGTCCCAGTGTCGAAATCCAACTAAGCCAGGGATAAGTTCGTTGAAGTCAGCGTTGGGCGTAGTCACGATGACAATATGAGGAGCCATATGGCCAAACAACATTCCTGGCAACTCGTGCAAGACATCACTGTCCAGGTGTTCAATACTGGAAGCCAGAAATGAGGAGGCCAGTCACTCACCCCCAATAAATAAATAAACTGCAAAAACCTGTTGTACAAAAGAGAGAAAATGACATTCTGGTGATTACACCATAAATATTCTTGCTTCTCTCAAAGACGATGTTTAATGATGAAGGGATGTAGATTTCAATGGTACTAACACTTACCTTTACACTATTTTGCAAATACAATGATGTCAAATGTTTAACGTAGATTGACATCACTGGTGAAGTTGGTACTGGTGAAGAATGCATCGAGGGATTCAGGAGCTGTTTTGGGATTTTGCATCCAGCTGGAGAAAAGGGTCTCGTATTTTGTGTCGTCCCGAAAGTGTCTTGGAAAAAAGTAGCCGAGAGGTCAATAAACACGGACAATTGATAAATTTTCTGCCTTGAAACGAAAGTTATGAAATGATGCGTCACACATGTCACGTGACTGGCGACGAAGCTGTACCCGAACAGCTTTTATTATCAAGCTTGTGATGGAATTATAAAAATCTGGAGGATTTTGACCTTGACACATCCGTATCAATTTGAGCTCCTGAAAGGAGTTTCTCTTGATGGATAGTCAAGGGAAGGTTCTGGAAATTCTTCAGAACCTGGATATTCAGATGCGGTGAGATTAGTAGTCAGGAGCCAAGGCCTCGGTCTCCTTAAGAATGGCAAAGCAGTTAGACATTAAATGTAGACTCCTTTTACATGTTATTAAGCTCCGTCGGAACCGATGTTTTTCCAATATCTATATGTTGGTGGGCTCATACTGGTGTATAAAGTTATCAATTCTTTTTTTTTTTAAACGCAGGTTCCAAAAATAATCTAAGCATTTAAAGGTTTCACAAACACAATTTTTTTTTTGATGTGATTATATAGATTTTAGTAGTAAACAGAAGAGTAGCAAAGAACTGAAAGTGGTTTTAATTGTAATGTTTTGAGACTTTACAGTTAAAAAAGCAAACCCGTTGGGTACCACCCCTAAAAATCGCAATTCTCATGACGTCATCTGCATCTATCTATAATTCCAGTAATCTCTGTGTGTATGTTTGTATGTTTGTATGTATGTATGTATGTATGTTTGTCTGTGACCGCTGTTTCTCGACAACTACCGGTCCGATATACTTTAAACTTGCCAGGTATATTGCTGGGGACCCGAGGATGTGCCTTTTCAAGGTTTGAAATTAATCGGACAAGTAGTTACCGAGCTATGGCGATTTAGCCGTTCGCCGTTCGCTTTGGCGTTGCGAATGGACCAAACCATTTCATGTAAATAGAGGGGGGGGGGGGGAGTTCTGTGGTCGTTGCGAATGGACCAAACCATTTCATGTAAATAGAGGGGGGGGATTGTCACCGTACTCGCAAGCCGTTCGCCGTTCGCTTTGGCGTTGCGAATGGACCAAACCATTTCATGAACCAAACCATTTCATGTAAATAGAGGGGGGGGGGGATTGTCACCGTACTCGCACCCACGTACCCACGTACCCACGTACGGGCATTGCACCCACGTACGGGCATGCCCTAGTAATATAAATCAGAGGCAAGCTTGTCTCAGGACGCAATGAATAATGGCCACACAACTCACTTCAGACTCATCAAAAACTGAATTTGACAAATATTTTTCTGATCAAGAATCCTCTGCCAATCAAAATAATTACTACAATTAACCGAAGCAAAAATATCCTCGAGATGACGTAGTGGATCAAGTGGGTAATCAAACCATTTCTTTTAGGGGGGGGGGGGGGAATTGAGCATAAAAGGACACTTAAAAAAAAAAAAATTCTTCCATGATATCATTCAACACAAGAACAATTAAGTGTTTGCTTGGATCTGCTGAATCTACTGAGTGGAGTATCTGCTGTTTCCCTGTTATGTGATCAGATCCTCAGCTCTGATTGGTGGATGTTTGTGAGGGACAGACATACATATACCGGATGGACAGACAAACGCTGTACCAGAGGGCATTGCCCTATGGGCTGCACCATAAAAATATGGCTGCCGTACCACATGACCGATGAAGTAATGAATTTTTTTTCTCGACCAATTTATCCCCAGATCACGCTCAAGAAATTTCATACTGATCGGATCAAGCATTCTACTTGTCGATTTAGGACATCATAATGAAAGCACCTATGACAATCATTAACATATGTATTTCCCCATGGGGAATACTTTACAATGAGCCACCTTTCAATTTTTTTTCCATGGAGCAGTTTCAAGGAAAAAGGTGCAACGTTTTTCCAAGATGGCGGATGTACCACGTCACCTATGACATAATTATCATTTTCTTATTCTACAGGAGGCGGTGCTTCTATGGTGAAAATTTCATGTCAGTTGGACCAAAGGTTGCAGAGAAAATGAATTTTAAACAGAATAAACATGCAAAATGCCGGCGGAAGGGACATACATACATACATACATACATACATACATACATACATACATACGACGGACAGACAAGCACTGTAAAGATATCTCACTGGTAAATCAGCATTAAGGGAAATTGTTACAATACTGGCTGAATATACACTTCATAAAGACAAGTGCTGGGGCAATGAAAGTGCTCACAAAATGAAGAGTAAAACCCACAGCTCTAGACATGTCGCGAAGTCATATCCGACCATGCGGGGATCCCGTATAGCCACAGAGCCCTGGAATAGATGCACTTTGAGTGGATGAGCACGAGGACGCAAGAAATCCGCTATCAGTGGTTGCAGACCTTGCCTGCAAACAGTCATCACGAGTAAATCTCAAAACAACTTCATGCACTATTATAATAATAATAAAACTACTCAGTTACTAAGGTACCTCCTACAGTTTGATGTGTAATGTACTCGGAGGTAAGGCATGTGCAAACACAATATAGGAGAGGAGGGTAGCAAGCTCATGCTGAAAAGGAGGTTGCAAGCCCTGCACTTTAGGGGAATTGTGGGAACTGGTTGGGTGGGGTGGTCAAGAACACACTGGGGAGCATAGAGGGGACCAAGCACACAAAGTGAGCACGGAATGGATCAATCCTCCACCACGCTGGCTTGAACCCCTGCACGCTTCCAGCAAGTGGTACACTACCGTCAAGTCATGTCATCTTCCACAGCCCTATTCTCAATTATTTTGATCCCCATTAACCCTATGTTACCTAAACCAATCCTCTTACTTTAAATTTACTGTGTTTCCTCACTCTCCTCTGGTTTTTTTTATTCCCTTGAGTATTGTGTCCAACTGTTGCCCCACTGCCCCAATGTCAGTCTGTATTTTTACTGTCAGTCCGTATTCCCTTCCACACCTCACTCTTCCTTGAGCATAGTTCTTGAATTAAAAAAAGTCAGTCTGGATTTAGGTGCACAACCGGGTAAGATGCAGAACATGTTTCACTAAGTACAGCCAAAGTGAGGTGGATGATTGAAAGAGATGATTTTGGAAGACTGGAATAGAGCATGGAAAAGAGTTAATAAGAAGAAAAACCGATTTTTACCTAAAATCTAATCGGGTCGTTCTGCTCACCTACCTAACTCGTCCACTAACCTTTGTCATAACCCGTCCACAAGTTTTGTAATATGCTATTATCATTCTGGCCCTATCTCTCAATTGTGAAGGATCACTTAAAAATTATAGCCTTCGGATCTTCACCAAAATCTAATCAATTTGTCCTTGTCACACACCCAGCCTCTCCACCACTATGTTTCATCCAAATCTGTCCATAACTTTTTGAGATGTCCTGCTCACAGATAGACAGACAAACAAACAAGGGTGAAAACATAGCCTGTGTCCACCTTCGGTGGCGGATGCAAGAAGAAAAGAAAAAGACGGACGATTTCCCACTTGAGAGAGGAGTATGTCCGGAGCCTGTGCAGTATCCTTGTCAGACACAACAAGGATCCTTAGAAGTTTGGACTCTAGTTTCAAGAACTCCCATATGGATAGCAGGGGATTGCTATACTCCAAAGAGCTTCTTCCGAATGCCTCGTATGTGTGAAGAGCTAAGGAGCACCAAAGAATAACATGACCTCTTAAAGGTACAGAGACAGCATCTCACTCTTGAAGTCAGCTTTGACATTTCGTCTCTTGAGGACAGGTCATGGCTGATGGGCAGTCTGTGAAGCTCCAACAAATGGAGCATTGCTAATGGTTGGCCACAGAAGACGATCGAGAGGATTGGATGTATGATCCTCCCTGGGATATTCTTTGATAATGTGAGACTCTGTCTGGGTTACTGCACGCATTCCATGTGCTAGACAAAGGTGTGGTATTTTTTTTGAGAGAAGCAAACCACATCAAGTTGCTGATGGAAAGAAAATCATCAATCAAAAGAACAATCACTTTTGAGACAAAAAATGAAGAAGAGGGAATTTCAGTAATTGAACGTACGCAGATTTGAAGGAAATAATGTAGTTTCCTGGTCCGGTAGTCTTCTGTCACGACATAATGGGACACAGAGGAGATCAATCCCCTGGCAGAGATAACAGGCATTTTGAGGCCATTTTCCCTACTAGAGCGGGGGTTAGCCTTGCGGTCCCCATGACTATCTTCTCCATTTTGCCCTATTTTCTGCATCTCTCCTTGTTAACCCCCTTGCCCACATTTCTTCGACCATCTTTAGCCAAGTCTTTCTCGGTCTTCCCCGTCCTCTACTTCCTTCTACATTCATTTCCGTAACTCTTCTCAACCAGTCACTTTCATCCTTCCTCAACACATGACCAAACCATCTCAACCTGTTCCTCTTCACAGCATCAATCACAGGCTCTATTCCCATCATCTTTCGCAATTCATCATTTGTCTTCCTCTCTCTCAACGATACTCCGCACATCCACCGAACCATTCACATTTCCACCCTTTCCAGCCTTCGTTGCTGCTCCACGTTCATTACCCATGTCTCACTCCCATAAATCATAACACTTCTCACACATGCAGCATACACCTTTCCCTTCAGCTTAAATGAGATAAATGCTGAATAATTACATAACCATTTCATTGTGACAAATCATGTAATGCTGCATTGTGGTGAAAGTTTTTACATCGGGATCCAACAAGGAAGTAAAAATCTCAATCCGGTAGCAATCACTACATTGCATCATCATCAAATTGACTGTATGAGCACTCTAATCTGATCCTGCGGATGGAATTCCTTGCCCAAATCAGCTCCTGCTCCATCTGATAGAGGTTCTATGACAGGCTAAGCAAGGTTCAAACATGGCGATCAATGATATCCCAGAGATGTTCAATTGCATTTAAATCTGGTGAGATGGCAGGTTAGGGTGCCATGTCATTAACAAGAGCATTACTTCTTATAATGGCTATGTGAGCACGACTATTATGCATAAAGATGATTCCACATCCAAAAATGTGCAGCTTCCTGGACACAGACTGGGGCATATCACTCATTACGTCTGGCCATGGAAGACCCTGCTTGAAGGTATCCATGATTTGAAACCTCAATTTTCTGACAGATTGCAATCGATTGGTAAATAATGTAATCAGTGTGTTTTTAGATGATCCACAGGCTAGTGTCTCAAAACGACTTTCAAATTTACTTGAATACCCTGTGTCACCTCTAAAAGCCCAGGGGTGCATGAGTTGCACTACAACTACTCAGAAAAGGAGAAATGAGAAGAGAGAAAGGAACACATTTACAACTAGAACGGCACTTGGTAGAGCGCATACCTCCGCCAGGCTGAACAGTTTACGTTTTGTATCCCATTGACAGGCCGGATCTGGATCCGGACCTGAACCAAAATCGAATCTGCTTGTTTTTGTCACACACCCAAATTGTCCACCAAGCTTCATCTAAATCTGTCCATAACTGAGATATCCTGCTCACAGACAAACAGGGGTGAAAACATAACCTCCGTACACCTTTGGTGGCAGAGGTAACTTGAATAGCGATCACACGACATTATGACGGCAAAAACCCTGTCAAAGTGATTTGGACAAAACATATTTCTTGACAAAACATCTAAACTGTGGATTTGTCCTGTCATGCCATTCCAATACAATTATTACTTCTCGAATCGAGCATTAGTTGCGTGGTTGCACTTACCTGTTGTCGGTCAACACATTGCGATCCACATCAACTCCAGCTAGCCGTTCAATGCAGGGCTCCCAGCGGAGCTGCTGAAGCAACCGGCACTCACCACAACCCAAATCAACTACCTGCAAGAAGATTTATCAAGTACAGGACACTGTAATCTGGTGTAACCATCTTTGAATACATCGTCATCTGTAATTTGTGAATCGTAGTAATTTGTCATATTTACCTACTCTACATAATGCAAATTCACTTCATGTGGATGGACTAGCTGCTGTGGGCTTCTGGTTAAATTACAAGAGAAAATAGGTATCTGCGATCACAAAACGATCGCCAATAGTAAGCCTTCCCCGGCATTCGCGATCCAATGATAACCATGTTCTTTTTGGACTTCCATATTACCTCGACGTTCAACATTTAGGGATAGTGTAAATTAAGAAAACGCGTCTCCATCTACAATTGATCCATAAACCTCAACTTCATGAAAATCGGAGGAAAATTACTCAAGTTGTGATCAACAAGGTGTTTTTTGTCAATTACATCACAATCCGAAAAAAGTATATCAAGGACGCTAATCAAATATCGGGTGCACAACCTCAGTGCAGGTTCGCTATCATGATGCAAGAACATCTTGGAAGGCCAAGCGGTCTTTAAGATTCCGAATTGGCAAAATTGAGCGATGACAAAAAACACGATTTTTTTTTCTTTTTCAGACCACAATTTGACCTTGACCTGTAACTCAGTAGGGGTATGATGTAAAATAAGCGTAAATGCGGCTTACCCAAGGCAATCTAGAGGGTAATTCCGTTCCGATCAGAGACACTTTAGTCGAGTTCTGATGAAAAATATTAAAATGTCTATAATTAGTTCATGACTTCAAAGATTAGGTCAAGGTCAAACTAGAACGGCAGACTACGGCGTCGTGAAGTAGGCCGACATGTCTCCCCCCTCCCCCCCACATTATTACATAATTATACATACTTGTACCAAGTTTGATTTAAATCCCTTCTGCTGCTCTCAAGGACCATATTTTTACCTGACATGACTTCTGACCTTTGACACTAAAATAGAATCAGCTCATCTTTGCATCATAATATATACTCATACCAAGTTTGGTTGACATCCCATTGCTGGTTGACAAGTTAGCACAGTAACATAATTTTTATCCAACGGAACCTTTGACCCCATAATCGAATCAATTTATCTTTGCATCATTAAACATACTTGTACCAAGTTTGACTTGGATCCCTTCAGCCGTTCTCGTTATCGTGGCAACAAAAACATATCGCGGACTGACGGATGGACAGAGAGCCGGCTGGACAACCCGGAAAATCGGCGGAGGCATGAAAAATTCATGTCAACCCCACATACTTTTATTCCGATAAATTGATGCAAAATTTCATTCCGAAAGTCCCAGCCGGCTCAAAGATACAGGAGAAAAAGGAAGGGGGAAAAAAAACCTAAATGGTGGTTTAGAACTTCTTGGGGTGTAAGAAACTGAGGTACCATTAAAAATTGGGGGTTAATTATAGAAACAACCCATAAACAGGTATAAGCCTATCGTATAGACCGATCCGACGGAGGGTTCAATGGACGGGCGCCCTCTATAGACGCCGCCATAGGTGGGAGGCGTCCGCTTCATTCGGCTTGCTCTCCAGCGTTCAGATTACATGCAAGTTACCTGGGCTCAGTTCACTTTTCCGAAAGAATATCGATACAAAATATATTTGTTTGTTCGATTCATCGGAGAAGATGGAATCGTGGACGATACCACCGGTCCACCGAGCTATACGACCGGTGGAGCCGGTGTGGCGGCCCGCGCAGAGGTGGACTCCGAGGGAAGAATCCATGCGGGGCGGCAGTGATACACCCGCCGTGACCTGGCCATATGGAAGAGTCGATGAAGGGACGGGCACCTAGTCGGGTCGGTCAGAGGAGTCGTTATCATAGTGGTCGAGAAACTCGGGGCTAAGGCGGAAGGGGGCTCGGCATGGCGTAGCATAGGGTACGCGGTTGCTAACAAAATAGGTTTGGTGCAGGTGGAAGTGGAAACCGGGTACCCCCAGGTGCCAGGTGCCTTCAGGGCGGCATAGCCGTGCGCCTTCGGCGCCCAGCGATATCGCCGAAAACGGGGTTTGTATCGTGTGCCTTCAGGTGCCAGGTGTCCACGACCGCTCCACACGTATAGAGAAACACTTGAGAACGATTATCACGGACACTTTTCATGTACGATCGCGATGATAGTTGTGCTGGCGCAGACAGCTGGAGTTAAGTTTGGATCGGGACACCCCCCAGTAATGGCGGACGCAAGAGCGCCGCCTATCGGCGAGGGGGCCCGATCGTCCTTATGGGATCGGTCTATAGGGAGACCCACTATCTTATAGGAAGAGGCGTAAATATAATGAGGTGGTCATATGTCCAGGTACTCTGTCCTAGCCCAGCAAATTCTTACCATGCGTCGGATGTTCAACTAGCACATGAATATTGGAGTTTATATTTAATAAATTTGTACAAGAGATCAAGAATGAAGATGATCAGGAAGCAAAGTCAACAAAAGAAAACCAGTTTGTGAGATTAAATATTGATGTATGCAAAGGGATCAGTTGGAAATGCATGGAAATCCACGATATTGTTTGACAAAAGGATAAATCAGATTGTCTAGAGCAAGGTTTGTTGGTTCGTATGCATATGGGACCGAGAGACAGAAAGGACTTATGCCCACACGTGGGAACCATTTTACAAGGGTTAGAGTTATGCCACTGATGCATTGCCACCTGTGGGTTAGGGCAGGCACTTGGAAACTTGAAAGTGAATTTATCCATTTTTCTACTTTTGAATCTCAAACAGAGCTTCAAATGTCACACATAACAAACAAAGTCAGCAGAACTGAGAATGTACAAATTCCTCCAAACAAACACTTTCACCCAAACATTCCTAACCCCGGTTTAGAATAGGTACACCGTATCCCTGCGACTAAAAGAAGGTAAAAGGAGTAAGAGGCAACTAAAATGGTTGGCCTCAGGAAGGGCATCCGACCATAAAACATTGCCTCAAAAAGGGAACCATGACAATTACAACCACATATGGGCACGGTACAGCCCGAAGTACCCCGTGGGGGACCTCACTCCCTCTCGTCAAAACTCAAGGTGGGGAACCCGATTGAAGCAGGGGTGAAAATCACTCTTTATGACGACGAAACGTGTGATGCCCCACGTGAAGATCGGTTTCTGAGGTTTGGGACATGGAACGTCGGGACAATGACAGGGAGATCAGGAGAAGTGGTGGAAGTATTGGTCAGAAGAAGAGTGGACAGATGTTGTGTGCAGGAGACGAGATAGAAGGGAAGTGGTGTGAGAATGGTGAAGGGTAAGCAGGGACAGAAATACAAGTTTGTGTGGCAAGGGTACCCAGAAGGCATGCATGGGTGTTGGTGTCCTGTTTTCTGAGGAGTTTGTAGACAGTGTGGTGAGTGTGACTAGAGTGAGTGAAAGGTTGATGATGGTGAAAATGATGATTGGAAAGGTCTTGGTGAACGTCATCTCGGGATATGCTCTGCAGGTCGGTCGGGGCGATGAAGAGAAGGACCTGGTGTGCAATAGAGAAGCTGATGGAAAACATGAAAGATGAGGAAGTTGTTGTGGTAGGAGGAGATCTAAATGGACATGTGGGAAGGAGTATAGACCGTTTTGAGGGAATTCCTGAGGGTTACGGATATGGTGTGAGGAATGGAGAAGGTGAAAGGATTTTGGAGTTTGCTGATGGAGCTGGTTTGTTGATTTGTAATACTCGGTTCCAGAAATAGGATAATAAGCTTGTTACATACATGTCAGGTGGGTCGACAACAACAGTTGACTACCTGATAGTGCATAGGCGAGATAGGTGGCACCTCCAGGACACAAAGGTGATCCCGGGGGAGGACGACGTTTCACAGCACCACTTGGTTGTCTGCAACATAAGGGTGAAAGGTGCGAGGAGAGCTCGGCGGGTGAAGTACCAACCGAGAATGAAGGTGTGGAGGTTGAAAGAGGTGACAGTGAGGGAGGCATTAAAAGAGAGGCCGAGTATGGTAGAGGATGATGTGGTTGAGTTTGACAGTGGTTGGAAGTCGTTGGTGAGGTATGTGGATGGACAAAAGGACCACCGAGGCACTTGGAAACATGGTGGTGGGATGATGAAGTTGGAAAGAGGATTGCCGAGAAGAGGAAGAAGTTCAAGGAGTGGCAGAAGGCGAAGGGTACGGGGGTAGAAAAGGCAGAGCATGAAAGTTATAAGGCAGCCAAGAAGGCTGCAAAGAAAGTTGGCAAAGGCGCAGGAGGCATGTAGTAGGACACTTGGAGAAATGTTTGGAGAACGCTTGGATTCGGAGGAGGGTCAGAGAGTGGTATTCAGGATTGCAAAGCAGATAGCGAAAGAGGTGTGATGTGATGGGGGTGAGTTGCTTGAAGGATGAAGTGGGACAAATCGTTGTAGACCCAGATGGAATTAAAGGAAGATGGAAGAGGTATATGGAAATGCTGTTGAATGCAGAGAATGAATGGGACGGCAACATCGAGAGTAACCCAGTTTTACGACCGGCAGAGAAGATAACTGAGAAGGAAGTTGAGGGAGCGATAAAAGCAATGAAGAGTAGAAAAGCGGGAAGGTTGACGGAAGTTGTGGGAGATATGTTGAAGGCAGCAGGAAGTTGGAGTGTGAAGAGAATGACAGAGATCTGCAATCTGGTGGTGAAAGAGGGCGCATTCCAGTGGATTGGGAACTGAGTACCCTTGTCCCTCTATACAAGGGGAAAGGTGACCCTCTGGACTGTGGCTCGTATCGAGCGATAAAGTTATTGGAGCATGGAATGAAGGTATTTGAAAGGGTGTTGGGGAGCAGGATAAGGAAGAAAGTGAAAATTGACGAAATGCAGTTTGGATTTATGCCAGGAAGAAGAACGACAGACGCGCTTTTTATTGTGAGGCAGTTGCAGGAGAAGTACATGGAGAAGAGGAGGAAGTCGTTTCTTGGGTTTGTTGATCTGGAGAAAGCATTTGATAGGGTTCCACGCGAAGTAGTGACATGGGCATTGAGGAACTTAGGAGTGGAGGAATGGTTGATCAGAGTAGTGATGGCAATGTACGAGAGAGCACGCATAGCTGTAAGGACGAAGGACGGGAACAGTGGTGAGTTTGAGGTGAAGGTGGGAGTGCATCAGGGGTCCGTACTGTCTACTACTATTTGTAGCTGTGATGGAGGTGCTGGCTCGGAACGTAAAGGAGGGTTTACCGTGGGACTTGTTGTATGCAGATGATCTGGTGTTGATTGCGGAAAGTATGGATGGACTGAAGGAAAAGATGAACAAGTGGAAGTAATGTATGGAGACAAAAGGTCTGAAGGTGAATATCAGAAAAACGAAGGTGATGGCAAGTGGTAAATCATGTGTCGAGGTGGAAAGAACTGGAAAGTGGCTGTGTGCTGTGTGCAGGAAGGGTGTTGGAGTGAATTCCATTCAATGTACAGTGTGCACTGAGTGGGTTCATCAAAAATGTAATGGTTTGAGAGGGTCATTAACCAGTGTGGCAGCTACATTCAAGTGTAAGGTGCGCACAGAGGGAGCTGCAGAAGGAGGAAATGTTGAGTTGGATCTTGGAGACGGCGTGAAGCTGGAAGGTGCGAAAACATCTTTCTACCTCGGAGACATGCTGAATGGAGAAGGTGGATCAGACTCGGCAACGGTTGCTGGAGTGAGATGTGCATGGAAGAAGTTTCGGGAACTGAGTGGCATGCTGACGAGGAAGGGAGTGTCGTTGAAGCTGAAGGGAAAGGTGTATGCTGCATGTGTGAAGTGTTATGACTTATGGGAGTGAGACATGGGTAATGAACGTAGAGCAGCAACGAAGGCTGGAAAGGGTGGAAATGCGAATGGTTCGGTGGATGTGCAGAGTATCGTTGAAAGAGAGAAAGACAAATGATGAATTGCAAAAGATGATGGGAATAGAGCCTGTGGTGGATGCTGTGAAGAGAAACAGGTCGAGATGGTTTGGTCTTGTGTCGAGGAATGATGAAAGCGAATGGTTGAGAAGTGATGGAAATTAATGTAGAAGGAAGTAGAGGACGGGGAAGACCGAGAAAGAGTTGGCTAAAGATGGTCGAAGAAGAAATGCGGGCAAGGGGGTTAACATGGGGAGATGCAGAAAATAGGGCAAAATGGAGAAGGTCGTCATGGGGTCCGCAAGGCTAACCCCCGCTCTGGCAGGGAAAATGGCCTTAAAATGCATGTTGTTATTGTTGTATTCCTAACCTTGAATTGGTTCTACGGATAAAACTGTCAATGAATTGCAGTGGTGCGGGTGTGCGGTCCCTCTGAAATCTAATACTGAAGGATGAGGTCAGGAACCGAATGGGACAAAATCGACCTCGTCGTCCTTTATTCAGACGATTTAGCCAAAAATAAAAAACTAGGAAAAGACTAATCAGATATACACATTGAGGATTGTGTGGAGGAACCTGCACCTTGGAATGTAAATGACAAATGATAGTCGTACAAATAAGATTAGCCGTCTTGTCACCAACGTCACCGAAGGTCGTGGCGTAGGTCGTGTCCAGTGACGTACAGGGTTTCGGCGGAGGTTGTGTTTTTACCAGTTTGTCTGTGAGCAGGATATCTGAAAAAGTTGTTGATTGATTCGGACACAATTTGGTGGATAGGTCGGGTTTACGACAAAGACTAATTCATCAGATTTTCGTGAAGATCTGGATCCAGATACGGATACTATAATTTTTTAAGTGATTCTTCACCATTGAGAGATAGGGCGAAAAACAATATATGGCAAGATATCTCAAAGTTATCAACGACTGATGACAAAACTAGGGGAATGAGTTGGGTCGGTGACAAGAACAAGCAGAATAGATTTTGGTTCAGGTGCGGATGCAGATCGGGGCCTGTCAGTGGGATACAAAACTAAACTGTTCAACCTGGCGGAGGGAATGCGCTCTACCTAGTGACGTTATAGTTTTAAATTGCCATCATTGTCGAGTTAGTTTCAAAATGTAACGATTTTTAATTAACGTGTTCCTGTTTATTGTTTGTACAGGGTTTCATTTTTTGAACATCGTAAAACATTAAATGGGCATCGTCATCGTATTGATAAGAACATATCCTGAGATCTAGACCTGCTTTGACCTTCCACGACTTAGCTCTCAGCTCACTGATGTTTATCACTACCGGATGAGAAGGGGAGTATGAGGGTCCATGGTTGGGTTACGGCCCTGGCGATACTTTGTGTACCCTACTCTTTGTCAAAACACATGGTAGGATATTTAATGTGCACCAATTGCGAGCAGATGGATTTGCAGAGCAACCTCAATCCTGTGGATGACGCACTCGTTGATGCAACACGCTGCCTGCGAAACAGCCACCCAACAATATATAATCAGGCTTAGAATAGAAGCCAAACATGACAGCTGCTGGCGGTTTGTAAGGAAGTGAGGGACAGTTTGAAGGAGAGATTACGGAGGAATCAACTTCAATCTGCAGGTCACTTTGTGGGGGAGAGAGCGAGGAAGAGGGAAGCGGAGAGGGGTGGAGGATGGAGAGGAGGGGAATAGGATCTGGGAGGATGGAGGAGAAAGGGGAAGTAAGGAGAGAGGGGAGAGAGGAAAAGGGTGTGGGAGGAGGAAGAAGGGGGTTTGAGTAAGGCGAGGAGAGAGGGGAAGATGGAGGAGAGCTGTAGGGGACAAGTGGGAAGGGAGATGAGGAGCGGAGAGGCAAGGGGGGTGAAGTGGGGGAAAGAGGGAGTATGGGGGGGTGAATGGGGGGAGGGAGTATGGGAGGATGAATGGGGGGGAGTGAGTATGGGAGGATGAATGGGGAGGAGGGAGTATGGGAGGGTGAACGGGGAGGAGGGAGTATGGGAGGGTGAACGGGGGGAGGGAGTATGGGAGGGTGAACGGGGGGAGGGAGTATGGGAGGGTGAACGGGGGGAGGGAGTATGGGAGGGTGAACGGGGGGAGGGAGTATGGGAGGGTGAACGGGGGGAGGGAGTATGGGAGGGTGAACGGGGGGAGGGAGTATGGGAGGGTGAACGGGGGGAGGGAGTATGGGAGGGTGAACGGGGGGAGGGAGTATGGGAGGGTGAACGGGGGGAGGGAGTATGGGAGGGTGAACGGGGGGAGGGAGTATGGGAGGGTGAACGGGGGGAGGGAGTATGGGAGGATGAATGGGGGGAGGGAGTATGGGAGGGTGAATGGGGAGGAGGGAGTATGGGAGGGTGAACGGGGAGAGCGAGTATGGGAGGGTGAACGGGGGGAGGGAGTATGGGAGGGTGAACGGGGGGAGGGAGTATGGGAGGGTGAACGGGGGGAGGGAGTATGGGAGGGTGAACGGGGGGAGGGAGTATGGGAGGGTGAACGGGGGGAGGGAGTATGGGAGGGTGAACGGGGGGAGGGAGTATGGGAGGGTGAACGGGGGGAGGGTGTATGGGAGGGTGAACGGGGGGAGGGAGTATGGGAGGGTGAACGGGGGGAGGGAGTATGGGAGGGTGAACGGGGGGAGGGAGTATGGGAGGATGAACGGGGGGAGGGCGTATGGGAGGGTGAACGGGGGGAGGGCGTATGGGAGGGTGAACGGGGGGAGGGCGTATGGGAGGGTGAACGGGGGGAGGGCGTATGGGAGGGTGAACGGGGAGAGTGAGTATGGGTATGGGACGGTGAACGGGGAGAGTATGGGCGGGTGAACGTGGGGAAGGAGCATGGGAGGGTGAAGGGGAGACGGAAGTACACTTCAGAGCATGAAGGGGGAGGGGAATGGGGAAAATGGGGGAAAAGAGTTGTGAGGTGGGTGAGGGAGATAGATTCGTGAGAGGGAGGGGAGGAGGGGAGGTACATTTCCACACTCTTTTGAAGTACCCGACATTTCCTCACCCTACAATTCAATTGTAATCGCGTTCCGGTACTGAATAAAAAAATCACTGCTACCAACATTATGAAATGATATATATCCTGGTGTTCAATTATACAGTCATCACAAGGTCATTTTTTAAATGTCTCTACAAGAAGGAAAGTATGTGTCAGCATCGAGTACCGCTTGCGGTTGGTACTGGCGCACGAGCCCGAGAACAGCCTGGTAGCGCTGCACGTACACTGGGGGGCAGAAAGTGAGGAGCTTTCTCACAGGTACTCCCGCAGGCTCCACGTCGACCTCCACACCTCCTTCACACCTTTCAGTTCGATCACGCTCATCCATTGGTCCGAATTCCATCTGAACACCCACAGGGTCGTTGCGTGCGAAATAAATCCTTAATCACATGAACCTGCGCCGCCAAAGTAAAAGTATACATACGGCCTTCGTCCATCACGTAATCGGAATTTTGCTGAAACATCACCAATATTGCAAGTACCGGTACATTAGGTTGACGTCGACTAATTTAAACTAACAGTGTAATGCAAAAAAAAATTTTTTTTTTTTTTCCCCCAACCTGAGGGAGGCCAAGGGTGGGAAACAGCGCTGCATCGAGCAGACTCGGTGGCGACATGGGTAGATCGTCCGCTCTGGGTCTGCGAGGTCAGACGTCAGAGTCCGAATCCCGGTGTAGTCAACGGAATATTATAAAATGGTTACCTGCTGATTCATTGCTTGATGCTTATAATTTAAAAAGGAAAGAGCATGGACAAAGTATCATGAGGCAGCCTTTGATAGGTCCTCATGTCGACCTTGTTGATTGGGGTTCCTTGAGCGAGAACTGTGGCTAATAAATTAATAATTATTATTATCCACCGATTGATCTTGTGTTTAAATAGTTTTTCACAACTTTATTCACACACTGAACGCACCATGGTTTTGTGAATTAAATATACTCGCGTGACGGCGCGCTCCGCGCGCCTCACCACACGTCGTTTCAGAGGGGTAGGCATCTTTGACCATTTCGGTGTGTTTTGGGTTTTATGGTGTTTTGTGTCTTCAGAGCCATTTGGGTCTTCATGGTCTTTTCGATCCTCTGGACCTTTAAGGTAATTTTGGGTCTTTAAGGTGTTTTGGGTCTTCAGGGTCTTTTGGGTCTTTGGTGTCTTCAGAGGCTTTTGGGTCTTAAGGGTCTTCGGTGTATTTTGGGTCTTCGGGGTCTTCAGGGGCTTTTGGGTATTTAGGTTATTTTGGTTCTTCTTGATCTTTAAGGGTCTTTTGGGTCTTCAGTGTGTTTTGGGTCTTCGGTGTGTTTTGGGTCTTCGGTGTGTTTTGGGTCTTCGGGGTGTTTTGGGTCTTCGGTGTGTTTTGGGTCTTCGGGGTGTTTTGGGTCTTCGGGGTGTTTTGGGTCTTCGGGGTGTTTTAGGTCTTCAGGGTCTTTTGGGTATTCGGGGTGTTTTGGGTCTTCAGGGTGTTTTGGGTCTTCAGGGTGTTTTGGGTCTTCGGGGTGTTTTGGGTCTTCGGGTATTCAGGGTCTTTGGGTATTCAGGGTCTTTGGGTATTCAGGGTCTTTGGGTATTCAGGGTCTTTGGGTATTCAGGGTCTTTTTGAGCCTCAGGGCCTTGAAGGGTATTTTGGGTCTTTGGGAGTCTTCAGGGTATTTTGGGTCTTCAGGGGTCTTGGTGGTCTGAAGGGTCTTGGGAGAATTAAAGGGTCATCAAAGGTCTGAGGGGTCTCAGCAGTCTTAACGCAATTAAGAGGGTTAATTAAGAGGGTGGTAATTTTATTTGAAGAAGAAGAAGACGTGTTCGTCGCAGATAAACATACATACATACATACATACATACATACATACATACATACATACATACATACATACATACATACATATCGAACCATATACGTTTGCTCTATTATAATACGATATATATCTATCTATCTATATCTGTGCAGTGTCTATGTTGTGTTGTCTTGTGTTGTCTTGTCTTGTCTTGTCTTGTCTTGTCTTGTTTTGCCTTGTCTTGTCACTGAACTACTTTCTCAAACTTTTGTGAAATCGTACCAAACTTCTGGTATGCACATGTCTCTCCCGTCGGTATGTCCTAAGGGTATTTTTTGGGGGGGATTTTTTTGGGGATTTTTTTTTTTTCCAACTTAAGTTTTCAACTTCAATTGTTTATAAAAATGTGATATTGTGGTGCTGTGCACACACGACTCGATTGCCAGAAAGGTAGGCCACAACGCATGGATACAAACGAAAGCACTTTATTACAAGCTCGCACATCAGCACGAGGCGGGCTCGACCTTAGAGCCCGCATATATATCCCGAGGCCACGCCTTGCCCCCGGGCATGGCCGAACGGCCAAAAGGCGGGGCATGTATCTCAGTTCCACGCCCGGACACTCGCGCCACCCACTGGTGCGCGGAATTATTGACCATTGTACCCGCCACACGCGCCCCCCCAGAATTCCCGCGCACCTGAAGGGTGAGCTTGCGGGGAAGCCGGATGACCCGGCCGAAACGCCCCCCGGCGATGCGTGCAGGGCTGGGGGTTAGTGGGGCTGGGGGGTGCCTGGGGCCTGACCGCCGGGGGGCGGCCTCGACGCGGAGGCAGAGCTGCTTGCGGGGGGTGGTCCAGATCGAGGTGGGCCGGCTTGAGGCGGTCCACGGAGATACGATCCGGGGCACCGCCAATGTCCACAGTGAAATGTTTGTCCCCGGTCTCCAGCACGCGGAAGGGCCCGTCGTACGGGGGCCGCAGCGGTGCCCGATGGGCGTCGTGCCGGACGAAAACGTACTCTGCCGTGCGAAGCTCCGGGGCGACGTGGGAGGTCTGGCAACCGTGGTGTGCCGTCGGCACCTGGGCGAACCTGGCGGTCTCCTGCAGGATGGAGCGCTGTTGCGCCGCGGAACAAGGAACCGTGGAGTCGGGGATGAATTCGCCCGGCACCCGCAGCGGTTGTCCGAAGACCAGCTCCGCCGAGGACGCGCGCAGGTCGTCCTTGGGCGCCATCCTGAGGCCCAGCAGGACCCAGAGGAGCCTGTTGGCCCAGCTGCCGTCACGGAGGCTGGCCCAGAGCGCGGCCTTCATCGAGCGATGAAAGCGCTCGCACAGGCCGTTGGCCTGGGGGTGGTAGGCCGTGGTGCAGTGCAGTTTGACGCCGAGCCCTTGCGCCAGCGCTCCCCAGAGCTCCGAGGTGAACTGGGGGCCGCGGTCGGACGAGATGTCCGAGGGGGCACCGAACCGGGCAACCCACGTGGCGATGAAGGCTTGCGCGACGTCAGCCGCAGTCGTCGCCGCCAATGGCACGCCCTCCGGCCACCGGGTGGTGCGGTCCACCATCATGAGGAGGTGGGTGATCCCCCGCGAGGGGGGCAGAGGTCCCACCAAGTCGACGTGGACGTGGTCGAACCGACGCTCGGGCACCATAAACGGGGCCAACGGGGCCTGGGTGTGGCGGTGGACCTTTGCGCGCGTGGCGGTGGACCTTTGCGTGCAAGCACGCGAGGCACGTCCTGGCCCAGTCGCGGACATTCTTCCTGAGGCCATGCCAGGCGAACTTCGCCGCGACGAGCTTCTGGGAGGCCTTCGTGCCCGGGTGGGACAGGCCGTGGATGGCGTCGAAAACCGGGCGCTGCCAGCCAGCAGCTGAGGGAGCTGCCAGCCGGCCGAGGGAGACGTCGCACAAGAGGGCCGTGCCCGCGATGTCGAACGGCACCTCGGTGACGCGGAGGCCCGTGACGGCGGTCCGCAAGGCCTGTACGTCGGGGTCGGCGGTCTGGTCCTCCGCCATCCGGGCATAGTCGATCCCGAGGTGGACCGCGTGTGCGACGGACCGGGAAAGGCAATCCACCACCGGGTTGTCTTTACCCGCGACGTGACAGATGTCCGTCGTATACTCGGACACGGCAGAGAGGTGATGCTGCTGCCGGGCTGACCATGGCTCGGCGACCTTGGCCATCGCGAACACAAGGGGCTTGTGATCGACGAAAGCCGTGAACGGGCGGCCCTCGAGCAGATGGCGGAAGTGCCGGACCGCCAGGTGGAGTCCGAGCAGCTCGCGGCCGAAGGTGCTGTAGCGGCGTTCGTGCAGGCGAAGCTGCCGGATAAAAAACGCCAGCGGCTGCCAAGCACCACGCACTCACTGCTCGTGCACCGCGCCCACCGCGTAGTCCGACGCGTCGGTGGTGAGGGCGATTGGTGCATCGGGCGCCGGGTGCACCAGCATGGTGGCGTTGGCCAAGGCCAGCTTTGCGGCCACAAACGCCACGTCCATCGGCTCCGTCCAGGCGATGTCACCTTTGCCCGGCTTCCCCCGGAGGGCCTCGTGCAGGGGGCGCAGGAGCTGGGCGACGCGGGGCACGAAGCGGTGGTAAAAATTGACCATGCCCAGGAATTCCTGGAGCCCATTGATCGTGCGGGGGCGCGGGAAACTCTTGACGGCCTCCACCTTGGCCGGTAAAGGGATGGCCCCGTGCTTGGTGATGCGGTGCCCCAATAAGTCGATGGCAGTGACGCCGAAACGGCACTTCGCGGGGTTGATGATCAGGCCATGCTGGCCCAGGCGTTCGAAGAGCGTACAGAGGTGGAGCAGGTGCTCCTCCCGGGACACGCTCGCGACTAGGATGTCGTCCAGGTAGACGTAGATGAAAGGTAAGTCGCGCAAGACGCTGTCCATGAGCCGCTGGAACGCCTGGGCCGCATTCTTCAACCCAAAAGGCATCCGCAGGAACTCAAAGAGGCCGAAAGGGGTGATGACGGCCGTCTTTGGGACATCGTCCGGTTGTACGGGGACCTGGTGGTAGCCCCGGATGAGGTCCACCTCAGAGAAAACGGTCGTGTTTGCCAACCGGGCGGAAAAGTCTTGAATATGCGGGACCGGGTAGCGGTCGGGGATGGTGGCATCGTTGAGCCGGCGGTAGTCACCGCACGGCCGCCATCCGCCGCCGGGCTTGGGCACAATGTGCAGAGGAGAGGCCCAAGCGCTGTTGGAGCGCCGTAGGATGCCCAGCCGTTCCAGCGTGGCGAACTCCGCTTTCGCCACGGCGAGCTTCGTGGGGTCGAGGCGGCGCGCCCGGGTGTAGACCGGTGGGCCGACGGTGGGGATATGGTGCTCCACCCCGTGTTTGATGGCCACCGCTGAGAAGGTGGGCCGCGTGAGTGACGGGAAACTGGCGAGGAGGCGGGTAAACCCGTCCACTGCCGGAAGCGTAGAAACTAATCTCGCCGGGACAGAACCACTCAGCAAGCCGCTCGGCAAGCTGCTCGGTGAGCCGCTCAGCGAGCTGCTCAACGAGCCGCTCAGCGAACAAGCGAGCGAGCTGAAGGTTTCGGCCTGGATGAGACGTCGACGCTTAACGTCCACCAACAGCCCATTCGCACAAAGGACGTCCGCACCGAGCAGGGCCATTGGCACGCTGGCGGTGACGAACGACCATTTGAAACGCTGCCCTCTGAACCGCAGTGAGAGGCAACGCTTCCCGAATGTGCGGATGGGTGTTCCGTTGGCGGCAAGCAAAGCGGGGCCCCGGCCCGTGGCTTGCTTGTCGGACGCGGAGGCAGGGAGGACGCTTACCTGCGCTCCCGTGTCGCACAGAAAACGACGACCAGATGAGGTGTCCGTGATGAACAGGAGGCTGCCGGAATGGCCGACGCTCATGGCCGCAAGTGAGCGCCGGCCCGGTCGTTCCCGACCCGTCAAAAGAACACGGCGGGCGGCACGTTCTAGCCTTGTGGCCAAACCTGGCATGGTAGTAGCAACAGGTTTGCGGCGGCGGCGGCCGCGTCGGACGTGCCGGCGGCGGTGGTGGTGGCGGCGGCGGTAGTGGGCGGGGCGTAGCAGCGGCCACGAGGGAAGCAGGGGGCGCTGGAGCCTCCGCACCGGGATCCACTACGGCAGCGCCGTACACCGACTGCGTGTCGCAGGCCGTGAAAAATTTGTCGGCCTCTCCGGCCACGGCGTGGGGTTCCGTTATTTTGGAACCGGCCAGCGCGAGGCGCACCTGTACAGGTAGCTGTCGGAGGAAAAGTGCTCGGAATAAGAAATCCGGGCGCTGGTCTCCAAGCAGGGACAGCATAAAATCCATCCGGACGGATGGTCGTGTGTCGCCGAGGGCGGGAAGGTCCAGGAGGTGGTCGGCGCGTTCGACCTCCATGAGCCCGAACGTGGCGAGGAGGAGACGTTTGAGCGCCTCGTACTTGTGGTCGCCCGGGGGGCGCCGAAGGATGGACACGACGCGGGCGGCAGTGCCGGGCTCGAGGGCGGCGACCACTTGGTAGTACCTGGTCTCGTCCGCCGTGATGCCCCGGAGTTGGAATTGAGCTTCGGCCTGCACAAACCAAACGTCGGCTTGCGCTTCCCAGAACTCCGGGAGTTTGATGGTGACGGCGTTGATAGCCATGGTGCGTTCGGGGGTCAGCAACAGCTGAACCAGTTGGGGTCACCAGTGTGGTGCTGTGCACACATGACTCGATTGCCAGAAAGGTAGGCCACAACGCGTGGATACAAACGAAAGCACTTTATTACAAGCTCGCACATCAGCACTAGGCTGGCTCGACCTTAGAGCCCGCATATATATCCCGAGGCCACGCCTTGCCCCCGGTGGTGGCCGAACGGCCGAAAGGCGGGGCATGTATCTCAGTTCCACGCCCGGACGCTCGCGCCATCCACTGGTGCGCGGAATTATTGACCATTGTGCCCGCCACAATATCACGTATATTACACATACATTTGTGCAAAATAATTGTTTGAATTATGATTGGTTTAAACCATGACAAAACGGCAACTCAGGTGCAGTCATTTATCTATATATCTACACATCTGGGCAGTGTCTGTGTTGTCACTAAACGACTCCCTCAAACTTTTCTTCCCGTGGTTGTGAAGTGTTTTTAATAACGTTGTGGTGGTTTTGAATCACGTGGTGGTGAGGTATTTTGAATTATGTGGTGGTGTGGTGTTTTTAAATGACGTGGTGGTGAGGTGTTTTTAAATCACATGGTGGTGAGGTGTTTTGAATTACGTGGTGGTGAGGTATTTATAATTACCTGGAGGTGAGGTGTTTTTAATTATGTGGTGGTGAGGTGTTTTGAATTACTTGGTGGTGAGGTGTTTTTAAATGACGTGGTGGTGAGGTGTTTTTAATTTCGTGGCTGTGAGGTGTTTTTATTATGTGTTTTATGGCTGTGAGGTGTTTTTATTATGTGTTTTATGGCTGTGAGGTGTTTTAAATTACTTGGTGGTGAGGTGTTTTTAATTACTTGGTGGTGAGGTGTTTTGAATTACGTGGTGGTGAGGTGTTTTGAATTACTTGGTGGTGAGGTGTTTTGAATTACGTGGTGGTGAGGTGTTTTTAATTACTTGGTGGTGAGGTGTTTTGAATTACGTGGTGGTGAGGTGTTTTTAATTACTTGGTGGTGAGGTGTTTTGAATTACGTGGTGGTGAGGTGTTTTGAATTACGTGGTGGCGAGGTGTTTTGAATTACGTGGTGGTGAGGTGCTTTTAATTACGTGGTGGTGAGGTGTTTTGAATTACTTGGTGGTGAGGTGTTTTGAATTACGTGGTGGTGAGGTGTTTGTAATTACTTGGTGGTGAGGTGTTTTTAATTACGTGGTGGTGAGGTGTAATCGTCCCAAACTTCCAGTCTGCACCTACCCCTGCCCTAGGTATTTGCTGAGGGGTTCTTTCTTGAAAATAAAACATTCAACCTAAATCTTCAACCCAAATTGCCTATAAAAATGTAATATCACAAACACAACAAATACATTTGTGAAAAATAATATTGTTTGTATTATGATTGGTGTAAATCATGACAACACAGCAACTCAGGTACAGTCATTATCCTCAGCTAAAATAAGCCCGTGCCTCGGTAACGACGTGTGGTGAGGCGAGCGCAGCGAGCCGAGCCAAGCTAATATATGTATATATATATATATATATATATATATATATATATATATATATATATATATATATGTATATATACATTAACATTTCAAGTAGAATGCAGTTTCTTCGTTGTATGTTCACCATTCAATCCGAGGATGGACGGGATTTGCATGAAGAATGCAACAAAAAAATCCGATTAAAGATGAGTTAATTGCAAAAAAACAAACAAGATAGAGCAATCAGAGATTGCAGACCCTCTCCCGGACATGTTTTCAGTGGTTTTTAAGGCTTTTGTTTTAAAACAAATATGGCGGCCGAACCACGTGACCGATGACGTCATCATTATATTTTTGTCTCCACCAATCCGCCCCTAGATGACGCTCAATAAATTTCATCTTGATCAGATGAAGTTTTGTACTTGTTGAATTATGACGTCATAATGGAGGCACCTATTACATCATCATTAACATATTTTATTCCCCATGGAGAGTTCTTTACAATGAGCCTTTTTGAGCCTGAGTCTTACTTTTTGTCTTTGCAGCACTTTCCGAGATATAGAGGAGCAAAGTTTTTTGGTTTTTCCAAGATGGCGCCCGGACCACGTGACCTATGACGTCATAATTATCATTAAACAATTATACAGGTGGAAGTGCACCTATGGTGAAAATTTCCTGTAAATCGGACCAACGGTTGCAGAGAAAATCTGATTTATTCTGTGCAGACAGACAGACTGACAGACAAACGGACTCAAATGCAATTCCCTCTCAGGCAAGATGTCCAATATAAATCTATGTCCTGTAGCGGTTACCGCTGGATGCACACAATCGCCTTGCACCGGCCAGAACACGGCCAGACGCGCCTCTCCCGGGCATGCCCGGACTCACTGTTCCCGGGCACGCCCGAACCTCCCGGGCACGCCCGGTCTCGTCTTTCCCGGGCATGCCCGCTCTCGCCTTTCCAGGGATCGCCCAGAGCGTCCGGGCATGCCCGCTCTCGCCTTTCCAGGGCTCGCCCAGAGCGTCCGGGCATGCCCGCTATCGCCTTTTCAGGGCTCGCCCAGAGCGTCCGGGCATGCCCGCTATCGCCTTTCCAGGGCTCGCCCAGAGCGTCCGGGCATGCCCGCTATCGCCTTTCCAGGGCTCGCCCAGAGCGCCCGGGCACGCCCAGCCTCGACTTGCCAGGCCGCAGCCAAACACGCCCGGGCAGGTCCAGACTCGCCTTTCCAAAGCTCGCCCTTGACACCCGGGCATGCCCGGTATAGCTTTTGCCGGGCAAACCTCCCGACATAAATGTGTATATATATTGCTGCCCGATAAACGGGCTTGTCAGAATACCTGAGCTGTTTTGTTTCAATAAAGCAACTCGGACGAATTCCGTCTTTGGTCGCGTCAATTCTTTCGACTCGCGTTGGAGCACAGTTCCTTCATTGGTGACCTACCGACATGGATACGGCAGTGACGCTTAAACTGCCTACCTTCTGGGAGGCTCACGCGGCTGTTTGGTTTGCTCAGGCGGACTCTCAGTTCGCCCTGCGAGGCATCACCGTGGACGACACCCGCTTCCACCATGTTGTGGCGGCGCTCGGTTCCACCACCGCGGCCCGCGCCTTGAGCCTCCTCGAGCACCCGCCGGCTGCTGACAAATACGACGCGCTGAAGACACTCCTCCTCGACGCTTTCGCCCTCTCACCGGCAGCACGCGCACGGCGCCTGCTCGCTCTGCCCGAGCTCGGCGACACGCGCCCCTCAGAGCGCATGGACTATATGCTCTCGTTGCTCGGTGAGCACTCTCCAGATTTTCTGTTCCGCGAGCTGTTCCTTCGCCAGCTGCCTCACCCGGTACGCCTCGCCCTGGCTGGCACGTTGATCACGGATTCCCGCGTCCTCGCCAGGGAAGCCAATAAGATCTCCTCGGCGGGCCAGCACATCGGCGCAGTTACCTGGAGCCCGCCGCCGTCCGAGGCGACGCCCACGACGCCCGAGCGCCCTGCGCGGTCGGAGGCCGAACTGCCGGTGCAACTGGCGGCCGCCACGCCGCACCGCCCGCTTCCGACACGACGGCCGGGGCCTCCACCTGACCGTGCGTGGTGTTATTACCACGCCAGGTTCGGACACAAGGCTCGGACGTGCCGGCCCCCGTGCACTTTCGGCAGGTCGGGAAACGGCCGGGCCGGCGTTCATTCCCAGCCATGAGCGCCGGCCACTCGGGCAACTTGCTGTTTTTTCGGGACAAAGCGTCTGGGCGGCGTTTCCTGTGTGACACCGGCGCCCAACTGAGCATCATACCCGCCTCCGAGCAGGACAGGCGGGACACCGTTTGCGGCCCCTCTTTGGTCGCTGCTAATGGCTCGGCCATACGCACTTTCGGCCCATGCGTCGTCACCCTCTGCTTCGGCAGCCAGCGTTTTCAATGGACTTTTGTGACCGCCTGCGTCCCCATGGCTTTGCTGGGCGCCGACTTCCTCTGCGCGCACGGGCTGCTGGTCGACGTCAAACGTCGTCGCCTTGTCAACGCCGAGACCTTCAGCTCCCTGGCGTGCACGATGAGCAGCTCCGCGCCGACCGAACTGGCGTGCGCCCTCCCGGCAGCGAACGAGTTCGCTCGCCTGCTCGCGGAATTCCTGGCCCTCACGCGGCCGACGTTTTCGGCCGTCGCGGTGCGGCACGGGATCGAGCACCACATACCCACTACGGGCCCGCCGGTCTACGCCAGGGCCCGCCGCCTCGACCCGGCCAAGCTCGCCGTGGCGAAGGCCGAGTTTGACGCGTTGGAGCACCTCGGCATCGTGCGGCGCTCCGATAGCGCGTGGGCCTCGCCACTGCACATCGTGCCAAAGCCGGGGGGTGGATGGCGCCCGTGTGGCGACTACCGCCGTCTCAACGACGCTACCACCCCCGACAGGTACCCGATCCCGCATATTCAGGACTTTTCCGCCCGTTTGGCGGGACGGGTCATCTTTTCGAAAATTGACCTGATACGGGGCTACCACCAGGTACCTGTCCGGGCGGCCGACGTCCCGAAGACGGCCGTCATCACGCCGTTTGGCCTGTTCGAATTTTTGCGGATGCCGTTTGGCCTCAAGAACGCGGCCCAGGCATTCCAGCGCTTGATGGACGGCGTGCTGCGCGACCTGCCGTTTCTTTTCGTCTATCTGGACGATATCCTCGTCGCCAGCACGTCCCGCGCCGAGCACCTCCTCCACCTCCGAACACTGTTCGGTCGCCTCAGCGAGCACGGCTTAATTGTCAACCCGGTCAAATGCCACTTCAGCGCGACGACCGTTGACTTTTTGGGCCACCGCATCACCAAGACCAGGGCTGTGCCGCTGCCGACCAAGGTCGAGGCCATCACCACGTTCCCGCGTCCCCATTCCAACAAGGCCCTCCAAGAGTTCCTCGGCATGGTGAATTTTTATCACCGATTCGTGCCCCGCGCTGCTCAGCTCATGCGGCCCCTTTACGAGGCCCTCCGGGGCAAGCCGGCCAAGCATGACATTGTTTGGTCCGCGGCCATGGACGCGGCCTTCGCCAGCGCCAAACGGGCCCTCGCCGACGCAACGCTGCTGGCTCACCCGGTGCTCAACGCGCCCATTGCCCTCACTACGGACGCCTCCAACTACGCGGTGGGCGCCATCCATGAGCAATGGGTGGACGGGGTTTGGCAGCCACTCGCTTTTTTCAGCCGGTAACTCCGGCCGAACGAGTTAAACTACAGCACGTTCGACCGCGAGCTGCTCGGGCTATTCCTGGCCGTTCGCCATTTCCGACACCTCCTGGAGGGCCGCCCGTTCACGGCTTTCGTCGACCACAAGCCGTTGGTCTACGCAATGGCTAAGGTCACGGAGCCGTGGTCGGCCCGCCAGCAGCGCCACCTCTCCGCCGTGTCGGAGTTCACCAAGGACATCCGGCACGTCGCCGGCAAAGACAACGCCGTGGCCGACTGTCTTTCTCGGGCCAGCGCGAACGCGGTGCACCTCGGCGTGGACTTCGCGCTCATGGCGGCCGACCAGACCACCGACGCCTCGGTGCAGGCACTCCGTGCGGTGGACACGGGCCTCCGCCTGGCCGACATTCCCTTCGCGGGCACCGTCCTGCTCTGTGACGTCTCCCAGGGCCAGCCTCGCCCCATCGTGCCCGTTTCCTGACAGCGCCGCATCTTCGCCTCCATCCACGGCCTTTCTCACCCGGGCCGGAAAGCTTCTCAGAAGCTGGTGTCAGCGCGTTTCGTCTGGCACGGCCTTCGACGAAACATCCGCGACTGGGCCAACGCCTGCACGGCCTGCCAGCGGGTCAAGGTCCACCGCCACACCCAGGCCCCGCTGGCACCTTTCGCCGTGCCTGAACGGCGTTTCGACCACGTCCACGTGGACCTGGTGGGTCCCCTGCCCCCCTCGCGGGGGTTCACCCACCTGCTCACCATGGTGGACAGGACCACCAGGTGGCCGGAGGCTGTGCCCCTCGCCTCCACCACCACCGCCGACGTGGCGCAGGCGTTCATCGCCACCTGGGTCGCGCGCTTCGGTGCACCAGCGGACATCTCGTCCGACCGCGGCCCACAGTTCACGTCTGAGCTTTGGGGCGCGGTCGCCCTTTCGTTGGGGGTCACGCTGCACCGCACCACGGCCTACCACCCCCAAGCCAACGGGTTGTGCGAGCGGTTTCACCGCTCCATGAAGGCCGCACTCATGGCCGGCCTTCAGGACGACGGTTGGGCCGACCGGCTGCCGTGGGTCCTTTTGGGCCTTCGCACGGCCCCCAAGGAAGACCTCCAGGCGTCCGCCGCCGAGCTCGTCTACGGCCAGCCGCTCCACGTCCCGGGCGAATTCGTGCCCGACGCTACCAGTCCCTGGTCCGCCGCTCGCCAGCGCTCGGACCTCCAGGAGGCCGCCCGACGATTTGCCCCCGTGCCGACGTCCCGCCACGGTGGCCCCCAGTCCTACGTCCCCCCGGCGCTTCGCACAGCGGAGTACGTCTTTGTGCGTCATGACGCGCACCGGGGGCCACTCCGGCCGCCGTACGACGGGCCCTTCCGGGTCCTGCGACGGGGCGACAAGTCTTTCATCGTCGACTTCGGCGGCCGGCCGGACCGGATTTCTGTGGACCGCCTCAAACCGGCGCACATGGACGTCGACCGACCACCACGGTTGGCCCTTCCTCCGCGGCAAGGCCGCCCCCCGTCCACAGTTCCCCCCGCTCGACCACCCACCACCACGTCGGACCCCTCCCCACGACCCTCCAGGGGTCGCTTCGGCCGGGTCATCCGGACCCCCCTTAAATTGACCCTGCCAGTGCAGGTCGATTCTGGAGGGGCGTGTGTAGCGGTTACCGCTGGATGCACACAATCGCCTTGCACCGGCCAGAACACGGCCAGACGCGCCTCTCCCGGGCATGCCCGGACTCACTGTTCCCGGGCACGCCCGAACCTCCCGGGCACGCCCGGTCTCGTCTTTCCCGGGCATGCCCGCTCTCGCCTTTCCAGGGCTCGCCCAGAGCGTCCGGGCATGCCCGCTCTCGCCTTTCCAGGGCTCGCCCAGAGCGCCCAGCCTCGACTTGCCAGGCCGCAGCCAAACACGCCCGGGCAGGTCCAGACTCGCCTTTCCAAGGCTCGCCCTTGACACCCGGGCATGCCCGGTATAGCTTTTGCCGGGCAAACCTCCCGACATAAATGTGTATATATATTGCTGCCCGATAAACGGGCTTGTCAGAATACCTGAGCTGTTTTGTTTCAATAAAGCAACTCGGACGAATTCCGTCTTTGGTCGCGTCAATTCTTTCGACTCGCGTTGGAGCGCAGTTCCTTCAGTCCAATATAAATAAATCCAATCAATATAAAAATGTCCAATATAAATATAGCTTCAGACATATTCCATTGTGCTATATTTACAGACATTTCTATGCATTTATTTATATTGCAATATCAAAGAAGTTATAGACCTATTTCAGAGTTTGACCTTTGACCTGTTGACCCTAAAATCTAATCAGTTCATCTTTACATCATTCTACATAATTGTACCAAATTTCGCCAGATTCCCATCACTGGTTCGCAGGTTATCGCGGATAACAAAAGATGGGATAATGGTGGATGGTGGCCATTAAAAAGCAGACTGAGAATGAAAAGGTTGTCCGCGAGCATGAGGGCGTGGCCTCGCGGCTCTGAAGACGGCAGTATTTTGAAGAAGAAGAACATTAGGGAAAAGGCTGGTTGAAAAATTTATTGTGGGAACATAATAAATAAATAATAAAGGAAACCAATCAATCAAGCAGACGCGTTCTTCTGCTTCTGCGTGCAGCCGGTTTGTGGACGCGGTGACAAGAGTCAAGATGGCTCCGTTGCACGGACTCAAAGGCGTGGTGGGCGATAGTAAGTCAAACTTGGTCGGTACTTCGTACGGTTAAGAGTGTGACGCCGACGTGAGAGATTTCTGTTCCCGGTGCGAGTTGGTCATTCGGTAAACGCAACAAGGCGAGGACAGAATAGGCCTCGGTGAAGCCTACGGGTTTTCCTAGTGAGCGCCCGGGCTCCAGGAAGCCCCACTTCCGTCTCGGCGTTGTCCGTGAAGCGGCGCCGTTTGTTTATCCCCGAGCTCGAGTGCCCTCGTTTCACCTCGTCTGGGTTTATATCGACATATTTGTCGTTATTTAATGGTCGGTTCCGGAAGTCCGGGTGTTTGTGTTGTTGATCGTCCGTGTGCGAAGGAGGCGACGGGTCGCACTTGTTCCCTACGTGTTGCGCCACTGGGCGTCGGCTTGTCATGTTCGCTCGGTCATCCCCGCTCAAAGCTCCGATATTTTCATCTACATATAACGTATTCTCGTCCACGCGGACGATTTGAAATATTAACGGCTTTGTCTGATTTCTCACAGACGTCTTGCACCTGCCATTTCCTGCTATTTGCGTTGAATCGAGTTGCACCTTTTGGGGTTCTCACCTGGTGACCTTCCGTTGCGTTGGTAGGGTAACTCATTTGGCTCGTATGAGGGTTTTGATCCCCAATGGGGTCGCACTTGTCAATATAAATGAAGACCCTGCGATGGAGTCGCTGTAACATGGGCTTGGGTAACCTCCGACGACTTGCATGACATGTACCTGTCACTGAACTATTAATTATTATGCTATCGTTGAACTCGAAATTAACAACTTGACGTTAGTACCAAGTTTACCACCCAACGAAGCGGTCTCACAAGTCGCATTAGGCGAACTTACTTTAAAATTGCTATCTATCATGGATGATCTGATCTGATCAATCTGATCATCTATCTGATGATGATATCTGACTTGGATGATCTGATCAAATTCGGGTTGTTTGGATCTTAGTAAACAATCAAGGATATTGAGGTTTAGAGATGTCGCAAAAGTTAACCCGGGAGTGCACCCCGGCAATGATGGGCCAAATGGCCTCATTTCCATGTTTGAGGTCTTGCAGGATCGTGCGGCGACTGTGGACCCCTCTACATATTAATTTCCATTCTACATATGGAATATAAATACTTGAATGGAATTGGTTTGATTCCTGACAATTCGCCTTCGAACACGACTCGGAACAGCGGAGGCGTCGGCCAAGCCCCCAATCCCCTCCGAGAGGACCCTCGATCGGCCAGAGCAGCGTTATTTTTTCGTTTCACATCGATTTGATCAAAATAATTGTAAATTTTTAATGTGACGTTCATCCACCATGTGG
The DNA here is from genome assembly GCF_964187855.1 of Myxine glutinosa. NCBI lineage: Eukaryota > Metazoa > Chordata > Myxini > Myxiniformes > Myxinidae > Myxine > Myxine glutinosa. Next base: position 80,073,184 of record NC_136268.1, read on the forward strand.
TGCAGCAAATTTTGGGACAATCGGCCTCGGGGTATGGAATTGTATACCGACGAGCGACACACACACACACACACACACACACACACACACACACACACACACACACACACACACACACACACACACACACACACACACACACACACACACACACACACACACACACACACACGAGATCAGGCCTCATATTACTTTGTTTAGTTCTTTTCTTTAGTCGTCTTTCTTTTCTCGTTACTTTTGTTTAATTGTTATCAAGAATCGGTATGCTCTGCGGTAATCTTCTAGACTAGATGAAGCAGCACTGACACAGAAGGAAGCAAGGAAGAATGTTTAGTTATTACAATATTTTTACTCCTGCCAGGGAGTAATGCATTCGTGCGTGCGCGTGTTTGTGAACAAGATATCTGGAAAAGTTCTGAATGGATTTGGATGAAAGTTGGTGGGATGATTGCCCTTGGGATAAGGAAGAATTGATTAGTTTTTGGTGAAGCTCAGTATATTATTCCCGATCCAGGAATTTTTTGAAGGATTTTTTTACCATTGGAAGATAGGGCTCATTTTTTTTTAAACATTATCTTCTATATATTCTATATTTAACATTGTGATATGAAAATAGTTTTCATATTTGTTGTAAATGTAGTTTAAACTCGTGGTTATGCGTTAGAGCGGTGTATTTTTTTTAGCAGCGTCATCTTCAATGTTAAATATTTTTTTTCTAATAAAGACATATTCTGTCATTTTAAAACCACCATAGTGTGTATTAGGTTTCCCCGTTTCATAAAATGTATCGTTTGATACGTATAATGCTTGAACGTTTTTTTTTTTTTAACCTCAGAAGAGATATAAACATTTAGCTCAGCGAATGTCATTTGCGGTGTCAGTATTTGATGAGCTTATAAAGACTTGGTTCCAGATTTGTCAATGGCTGAGGTATATTAACAAACGAATAAAACAGATTTGGCAAAATTCCAACTTTAAAAAAAAAGATCGCATATTCACCCAGGGTTGAGGCTGAAGAAGAAGAAACCTTGCATGGGCATACCAGACCAAATAAATAATTCTGGCTCTGATTTACAGGTTTATTACTCCCGCCAGGGAGTAACGTGTGTGTGTGTGTGTGTGCGTGTGTTCGTGTGTTCATGAACAAGATATCTGGAAAAGTTCTGAACGGATTTGGATGAAAGTTGGTGGGATGATTGCCCTTGGGATAAGGAAGAATTGATTAGTTTTTGGTGAAGCTCAGGATATTATTCCGGATCCTGGAAATTTTTTTGGGAAACATTTTTTCTGTTTTACGGCATTAAAGCTTTTATCCTTATTCTTAAATGATGTTTTTCTCTAATTCCGAGATATATCAAAATAAATTCTCTGACAGTTAGGGCTTACTTTCTTTTTCATTTATTGTTTTGGGGAGAGGGGATGTTAAACAAAACGTATTATTCCAACTAAACCCACGGCGGGAGTATGCGCTCTACTGAGTGGTGTTCTAGTTTATATCTGCATTAAAAACAGTCAGAACTAGAACGGCACTCAGTAGAGAGCATACCTCCGGCTGGTGAACAGTTTACATTTTGTACATCAGAGTAGACCAGAAAATCGCAATACAGAATCGCATTTAATCAAAATCAATCACCATAGGTCCAGTCTTTCATACCCTGATCTACCCCTCGTTTTTGGCCGTATCACTCAATGGTGAAGAATCACTTAAAAAATTATACTAGCTGGATCCTGATCCGGATCTTCACCAAAATTGAAACGATTCTTCCTTGACACACACACACACACACACACACACACACACACACACACACACACACACACACACACACACACACACACACACACACACACACACACACACACACACACACACACACACACACACACACACACACACACACACACACACACACACACACACACACACAACCGATCCACCAAGTTTCGTCCAAATCCATCCATAACTTTTTGAGATATTTTGTTAACAAACGGATATTTTGTTCCCCACTTTTGATGGTAGAGGTAATGACAGCAATCCCAATAAGGATGACTGTGGTGTTCCGTGCTTCACCATGAAGGTACCAGAAAACCTTGCTCATGGTAACGGGTAGTTTTCTTCCTCCGCCGAGTACCATTTGGCTTGGCTTTAATAGTATGGGCATTTTATCAATTCGAGCAATGACTGCAAGTCCAACAGGACAGTGCAGGGTTAGTACCACTACTATTTGAGCTGTATATTATCTTGGTCTCATGTCATCCCTTCTCGTTTAGTTTGACTCTCGGCCCGAGCTGGCTATCAACTGTCGGATCGGTGCGTTGCAGGCGGTGTGTCGTCACGTGAGCCGTTGTCCCGTCCTCTAACATTAGTTGGTGGGTGTTGTCCATCCCTTGGTGTCTTTCGACAGAGTAGGCGAGTTATCTCGAGCACCCTAGCCAAATTTTAAATTCCTGCTGGCGTCAGTCGAGCATTCTGCCTGGCCATTTGGTTCATGAAGGACTTGGGCCAAGTTGTTGCGATGTACATGCTCTTTTGAGTCACTGACCGCAGCCTAATGGGAAATGGCATAAGGAGGAGAGCAGTGATTTGCAAATTGCATGGTAATTATACACAGGGGGAAGCGATTATACATCGTGTAGCTTGTGCTGGCGGACGCTCGACATCCGTCGGCACAGTCTGTCATCTTAGACTGCCGAGTGCAATGGTTGTCTGTACTTGTGCTTCCAGGATTGGTATGTTGCATTAATAATGTGGTTTGTATGGCTTTCTTGCCATTGCTTTGTAGTTTTGTTCTTTGCTCTAATTCTTCAACAAAGCTGCTAATATATTCCCTTTTTGATGCCTGTTAGGCATGGGGTTGCATCATGGATATAAACCATTCTTTCGATGAGATGTTTAAGTGTAACCATGACGCAAATTTTCAAGCATTTAAAAAAAATCCACGGATTAAAGGTTGGAGTTTCTTCTGGTCTTAAAGGGTCATGGAAAAGGCGGTTGATTGCTGTATATACCGCCATACATGATCGTGGAGGAGTTTTACATGGAATGGGGAAAGTGTATCACGAATCGACAGATAATAGAGAATTGAGCAAATGAATCGCGCACACCTTCAGGGAGTGAAAGTTTTTTTGATAAAGGAGAGATTTGGGATGTTGTCTGAAAGCTCCTTGGAAGGCTTGGTAGGCAATAAAAAGACCAGACTTGGAATTGAATCTGTGATCCCAGTTCCATATACGGAGCAATTGGTAAATGAATGCAGGTTGTGGTTCACAATGAAATTTCTTTTTTCTCGGATGCATCTGGGTTTTTTCTACGATTAGTAGGGTGCCCGCTGTTGGTAAATAAATGGTTTCATGGCTTAGAAGCAACCATGAACAGGTTGCCATGCTGATGCAGGTTACTTTATGTCGAGACGGGAGGAATTTTGTCAGGATACCAACAAGAAGGGGGCAGGGGAGGAGTGGTGGTGAGATAGCAGATGGTGCAAGATGACAAGCCAATCAAATATGAGACCACCAATCTGGCCTGCAATGAGACCACAACAGGCCGATAGCATCATCTGTTTTTTTTATTTTTTATTAGGTCACAATGACCTCAAGGTCTTTGTTATTGACACCTTATGAGAGTTGCGTTGCTTTAAGGGATACCAGACCTTAATGAGGTGGTGGAACTCTGCTGCATGTTGTTGAGAATTGCCTGAAGTGACTTCACTTTGGCTTGCACCTTGGCTATGTTGTCAGCCCTGAACAGGTGTGGTTTTTTTTTTTCGTTTGAATACAAGATCGAGGCTCGTGTAAGAGCTAGCACATTAAAGGCACATTAGCACATAGAACACAAAAACCATAAACGGACACATAAAACAACTAGATGGTATTCATAGAATACTTACCCTGTGCAGTCAACTTGTTGTGAGCCAACTCTTGTTTTTGAACATTTTTTTTTTCTTTAACCCAATATGGCTGCCAGACCACGTGAGCGATGACATCATAAATTTATGTTCTCTTAACTAATTGTTGCATAGGTCACGCTCAATATATTTCGAACTGATCAGGCTAAGCGTTGTCCCTGTCAAATTATGACATCATAATTATGGCACCAATGATGTCATCGTTAACAACACCTATTCCCCATATGGATTTCTTTACAATGAGCCATGTTTCAATTTTTTACATGCAGCGGTTTTGGAGATATAGAGGTGCAACATTTTTCGGTTTCTCCAAGATGGCTCCTGTACCACATGACCTATGATTTTATCATTAAAAAATTCTACATGAGGAGGTGCTCCTATGGTGAAAATTTCGTGCCCATCAGAGCAACAGCCTCAGTCGACGAAGTCCGTGGAGGCCATCTGTCCATCCGTGATAGGTTTTCGGTTCCTCGATTATTAATAGAAAAGGTTTTTTTTTTTTTCTGTATACAAAGTCGAGGCTCGTGTAAGAGCTAACGCATTAAACACAAAAGGCATAAATGGACACACAAAACATGATAAAAGGAGCGGGAGACAAGACGGGGGGAGAGGGAAGCACATAAGCACAACAACAGTAGAGACCAGGGACATCGAGAGATCTGTGGAGAGAGAGGGCTGGGGCGGGGGAGTAGGAGGGAGGGGTACATGGTATAAAACAAATTGACACAACAAGAAATTTCAGGAATGAAGTCACAGATTGGAAGAGGTGGATTTGGGGTGTATTACCGGGGGTGGAAAAGATCAAGGTTTTGAATGGGGGGGATATTAAGAGATTGTGGTGAACAGCTGTTTTAAAGACCTGAAGGGAGTTGTGGGATTGAAGAGAGTGTGGGAGTTTGTTCCAGAGGCGGGAGAAAAGAGGAATGAAAGTGAAGGTGAGCAGAGAGTCTTGATTTTGGCAGTTTCACCAGATAGTCAGGTTCACTATGTCAATAAATTATATTTCGTTCAAAATCATGGTAGATTAGCAAACATATACATTTTTGGAAAGGTTGTAGCATAAGGAAACTAAAAATCAATGTTTACATTTGGAGAGATACCTGTATGGCAGCCATTTTGGATTTTCAAAATGGCCACTGTAAAATACATATTTTGTTCTATTTCTGCCTCTAATTACCCTAAAAACTTTTAAAAATATACTAAACCTATATTTTCAGGGACAAGGAATCCAATGAAAGTATCAAATTAGTGCTATGGGGAATGGTAAGACACGAATCAAAGGTTTTGAATTGCAAAATAGTCTTTATATTCGCGATAAGTTGCATAATCAAATACATGTTATCATTTTGTACAGGCAGTTAATAACATCAAAATGTGTCACAATAATTCATATCACCAAACATACACAGGCAGTCAGCAAAATGATATATACACATGCAGTCAGTATAACTTCACATCTACACAGGCAGTCAATGACAAAATATACACAGGCAGTCAATGGCATCAAACATACACGATTACAGAATATGCCATTTAGAGTTCGTCATCACTGTCCTGTGTGTCGTATCCGACAATATAACCCGCATCGTTTTCACAGTCCGTTCCACACAAGCAAAGGTCGGTCAAATTGATTGGCAAATCGAATTGGTCGAATGGTCGATCGAATCGAATCGAATTGGTCGAATGGTCGATCGAAGCGAATGGTCGAATTGGTCGATTGGTCGAATTGGTCGGAATTGGCAAATGTAAACATTGATTTTCAGATTTTCCATGTAATAACGTTTCCAAAAATGTATAGGTTTGCTAATCTACCATGATTTTGAACGAAAAAACATAGTGAACCTGACTAAGAAGAAGGTTGCTGGCAGTTGTGCATCCTGCAGGAATATTTGGGGGACAGAGCACAGACAGAGCTGGGGAGGCCAGAATCTAGGCCAGAGAGGAGTCGGGAGAAAACAGACCACCAACCTGCCTGCGGTGAGATGGTGAAAGGCCCACAGAATCAGCTTCATTGCAGGAGATTCCAATAATCCTGAAAGCTTTGATTTCTAAAGTGTGAAGCCGAGCTCGGTGTGAGGCAGGAGCACCAGCCCAGAGGGGAGAGCAGTATTCCATCAAGCTGCGGATGAAAGCTTTGCATGTGGTGATGAGCTCAGAGGTGCCAAGGAAGGTTGATAATAGTGGGATTTCAGATGCTACACTTTCTCACAGCTTTTCACATAGGGGTTTTAAGGTGATTTAATAGGATTTTTGGTGATTAGTGACCTGGTGTTGCTTGAGGTGAACCTGTCCTTGCGGAATTGATGATTTTAGCATTGCTAGTGTAGCCGCTTGAAATTTTACACCAACACAATGTCTCAGCACTTCTTTATTTTCAAATGAACTTTTTTGTTTGATAGGAATATAACACAAGGGAATACAACATGCTGTAAATAGAATAGATAACAATAATCGGGTAACTATTATTAACCCTGATTTATGACAGTAAACCTCTTTGGCAGATACTAAATTTTAATTATAATAACTTATATCACATGTGCCAACATTGATGGTTATGTTTACTGCTTTAGCCAATCAACATGAAGCATACCATAATTTTAATACAGGTTCACATTTCGGCTGGTATCATGGATCTCCTTGAGATAACTTAACTCACTGTCTACTAATTAGCGTTAAGACTCATACACATCAGTGAGTAACATCGGTTAGGCTTTTCCACTGGTGAGCAATGCCATTTTGGGGTTTTACCACCACCTATGCTGCTAACGGCACAACGGCGTGTTTCCAGTTACACAGTGCCACCCATACTTTATGAAAGGTTAACTTAAAAAAACAAACAAACAAAAAAACCCCAACTCGCTTCTGACTAGAACGACACTCAGTAGAGCGTATACCTCTGCCAGGCTGAACAGTTTACGTTTTGCACCCTGATAGGCTGGATATACATCCAGATATTCACCAAAATCGAATCGATTCTTCCTTGTGACACGCCCAACCTGTCCACCAAGTTTTGTCCGAATCTGTCCTTGACTTTTTGAGATATCCTGCTCACAAACGGGTGAATACATAACGTCTGTCCACCTTCGGTATGTGGAGGTCATGTTTTGGTCCATTTCAGCCTATATACAATGCCTTCAGAAAGTATTCACACCCCTTGACTTTTTCACATTTTGTCATTACATCCTGAATATAAAATGGATGAAATTTAAATTTTTTGTCACTGATCTACAAAAATATCTCATAATCACAAAGTGAAAACTTGTTTTTAGAAATTTGTACAAGTTTATTGAAAATGAAACAAATATCTAATTTACGTAAGTATTCAGCCCCCTGAGTCAATACTTCATAGAAGCTCCTTTGGCAGTGATTACAGCTTCAAATCTTCTTGGGTGTGTCTATCAGCTTTGCACATTTGGATTTGGGGAGTTTCTCCCATTCTTCTTGCATATTTGCTCAAGCTCTGTCAAGTTGGATGGGGAGCATCAGTGAACAGCAATCTTGAAGTGTTTCCAAAGATTATCAATGGGATTCAAGTCTGGACTTTGGCTGGGCCATTCAAGGACTTTCACGTTCTTGTTCTGAAGCCATTCTAGTGTTGCTTTGTCTGTATGCTTGAGGTCATTGTCCTATTGGAATGTAAATCTTTGCTGCAGTCTAAGGTCTTTTGCACTCTGAAGCAGGTTCTCCTCAATGATTTGGCCCTCTTCATTGTTCCCTCTATCCTTATAAATCTCCCAGGCCCTGCCACTGAAAAGCATCCCCATGGCATGATGCTGCCAGCACCATGCTTCACGGTAGGGAGGTTGTTAGATGGGTGATGAGCTGTGCTCTGTTTCCGCCAGACATAGCACTGCATTCAGGCCAAATAGTTCAATTTTCGTATCATCAGACCACAGAATATTTTGCATTGTACATTTTGAGATCTTTTTGAGATCTAACATCATCTTTCACGTGCCTTTTTGCAAACTCAAGAAGTGCTGCATTTTCTCAGGAGTGGTTTCTGTCTGGCCATTCTTCCACAGAGCCTAGATTTGTGAAGTGCTGCAGAGTGTTGTTCTTCCAGCAGGTTCTCACATCTCTGCCAAAGAACTCTGTAGTTCATTGTGGTCATTGGGTTCTTGGTCACCTCCCTGCAGTCTAAGGTCCTTCTTTTCGGTTGCTCAGTTTGGTCGGGTAGCCAGCTCGAGTAAGAGTCTCGGTAGTTCCATATTCTTTCCATTTCCTAATGATGGAGCTCATTCTGCTCTTGGGAACTTTAAACTCCTTCCCATATTTCCTCCATTTCCTTCCTCAATTTCATTTTCATTTTCTTTCATTTCCTTTCTTCCATGTCCTTCATCCATTTAAACTCCTTCCTAGAGTTTAGCCCCCCCCCCCCCTTCCCATGCCTCCTCCCCCCAAGCCCACTATGTCCCACAGATCTCCCGATTTCCCTGTTCTCTACTGTTGTACTTGTGTGTTTCCCTCTTTCTCCCCATCTTGTTTCCCGCTCCCTTTCTCACATGTTTTATGTGTCAGTTTTTTTTTTTTGTGATTAATGTTAGCTCTTACACGAGCCTCGATCTTGTATACAAAAAAAAAAACTCTCGAAGTTGTTTTATGCCCTTCCCCAGGAGTTCTACAGACAGTTCCTTGGACTTAATGGTGGAATTTCTGCTCTGACATGCACTGTCAATTGTGGGACCCGATATAAAAAGGTGTGTTTCTTTCTAAATCATGTCCAATCCATTGAATTGGCCACAGGTGGACTCAAATCAAGTTGTAGAGACGATCAAAGGAAATTCAAGGATGATCAAAGGAAATTGGATGCACTTGAGCTTAATTTGGAGTGTCATAGCAAAGGGGTTGAATACTTATTGACTTGAGACATATCAGATTTTAATTTTTGATTAATTTGTAAAAATTGCTAAAAAAATAATTCCACTTTGACATGACGGGGTATTATGTGTAGATCAGTGACAAAGAAAATCTCAATTTAATAATTTAATCCTTTTTAAATTCAGGCTTTAACACATCAAAATGTGGAAAAATTCAAGGTGTCAATACTTTGTGTAAAAAGGTGTAAGGTGTAAAAAGAATACTTTCTAAAGGCACTGTAAATCATCGAAGTCGCCGAAGAATACCCAGATATTCTTCAACAGCCACAATTATTCCCTCATTGTGGGGTCGGCCAGGGAAGGTTGTTGGCCCAAATCTACTGACTGGCTGGCCCAGCCGAACGTTTGATTCAATATCTTGGAGCAGGAATTTTGAATTTGGCCAGGATGCCGGTGATAACTCGCTCTTGATGGAGGACACCGTTAGATCGTCAACATCCACCAGCTAGTGCTAGCACACAAGACACCCAATTTAACATCCATCCGAAGGATGGGCACACACATTGATGCCTTGAGCCTGTGAAACACCGGGATGGCAGTTTATAACTGGGTCGGCATTGGAACTCAGGTTAGACAATTCAGAGGTAAGTGCGCATACCTCTTGGCTATCCTTGTTTAATATGGTCTTAATTGCCTCTGTGAATATTGGTGTGAACATAGTCTGCAGTAAAAACTACAAATGCTTGTTTTTACAAGTAAATCGGAGGCATTGTTCTGTTTATGATATATTCAAAAGATAATTAGGTGATAACTCTATTGATCTTGAATAAAATGTTGGTCTCAGTAGAAATGACTATTGATCTCAGTGGAGAGCATACCTCCGGTAAGTGAACAGTTTACGTTTTGTATCCAGGTGAACGGTTTACGTTTAAAAGATTCTACTAGCCTGATCCGGATATGGATCTTCACCAACATAGCATCAAATCGTCCTTATCAGACGCCCAACGGGTCCACGAAGTTTCGTCCAAATCCTTCCACAACTTTTTGAGATATCCTGCTATATATAGTTTTTGGCCCAATCTCCCAATGGTGAAGAATCGCTTAAAATTTTATACGATCCGAATCCCGATCTTCACCAAAATGTAATCATTTCGTCCTTGTCACATACACAACCAATCCGCCAAATTTCGTCTGAATTCACCCACAACTTTTTGAGATATCTTGTTCACAGACACAGACAGACAGACGGATGAAAACATAACCTCCATCCACCTTTGGTGCCAGAGATAAATATGCTTTGATGAGGGAAACTGATGTCATTTATGTGCTTATAAAGGTACATTACATAATTTTGCATCGGTAAGTGAGCAAATTATTAAAATATAAGGTTTTTAATTTACAACTTAATCCTTATGTTTATTACATATATACATACACGCACTTGTTGTACAACCATGGCTGCTCTGTCTTCTCGCACCTGAGAGTGTTAAATAGTCTGGTACCTTGCCTTACTTTTGTTTATTTTTGAAGCGGCATTCATCCCAGTGTCCCCCCTCCACCCCATACCCAGCTAATATATTAGTTTGCTTTTCCCCCTCTATAGATTGATAACCACACACAGGTGGAATGTAATGCTGTATGCTGTGACATTTGCAGAGATCTTGACTGATGTCATCCAGAAGGTGAAAAAGAAAGGAGAATGGAAGGTAAGAGTATAAAGTAAGAGCTGTAAATGCATTTTAATCATAGTAATTTGATTGGCATTAAGAACGGAGAACAAACAATTCTACTTTTGGTATATTATGATTATGACGCATTATTGCAGTGCTGAAGGAAAACGAGTGGAGTCGGCTGTGGTGTCCTTTCAAATGTCACCGCAGCCGACTCTGCTCCGTATGCCCAATTCTTTCTTTGCTTCCAAATGTTGTCCCTAATCCCTCGCTCTCTGTACCCACCCTACTCGGTCACACCCAACTGCTGCTGGACTGTCTTTTTCACCTGAAAAGGTGAACAGGTTTCTGGCAGCCCTCGATTCCGGTTTTGTAACTGGATCGGATGGCATCGGTTCTAAAAACCTGCTCTGCTACTCTTGCACGTCGTCTTTCTGCTCTTTTCTCCCTATCATTTGCATGGAAATCGGCTAACATCAGTGCATTACAGTATATTAACTACAACGGCACTCGGTAGAATGCATACCTCCACGAGGCTGGCCATTTTACGTTTTGTACCCCACTGATAGGCCGGATCTGCATCTCGACGTTAATCGAAATCTAATCGGCCTGTTCTTGTCACCAGACAAACTCATCCACCAAGCTTTGTCATAATCCGTACCCAAAGTTTTATCGTGTTGTCATTTTGGCCCCTTCTCTCAATGGTGAAGAATCGCTTAGAATTTTTTAAAATCGTATCCTGATCTTCACCAAAAGTGAACAGATTCTTCCTTGTCACACATCTAAACTGTCCAGGTTTTGTCCGAATCTGTCCCATTTTTATGAGATGTACTGTTTACAGATATGAATGATGAATATGAATTATCGTTTTAAGGCCATTTTGCCCCGCTGGAGCGGGGGTTAGCCTTGCGGCCCCCATGACAATCATGGTTCCCTGTTTGAGGCAATGTTTTTATGGCCGGATGCCCTTCCTGACGCCAACCCTTAGTCGCCTCTTACGTTGCGCATGGATATGGTGTACCTATTCTAATTCGGGGTACACACCGGGATCATTCATCTCAGCAAGCTGCTACTCAATTTGCCGACCTCAGAAGGATGGCAGGCTGAGTCAACCCCCCTGGCGTTAATTCAGCGATCGACCTGGATTCGAACTAAGGATCCTCAGATCCCAATCCTGCACTCTAACCACTAAGCCAACACCAGTACTCTTTACAGATAGATAGGTGAAAACATAACCTCCACCCACCTTTGGTGATGGAGGCCAAAAAGATGCAAAAATCAATTGGCTTGCTTCATATCAGCTGGGTCATAGAATAAATCATCAAAATTGATATGGTTTTTTTTCCTCTTTTTTTTTTCTTTCTTTCTTCCATCACCTTACTTAAGATCATCAATTCGGATTCAGACCAGGTTGATCTACTTTGGAGATGCTGTTGCTACTCAACAATGGATGGAGGCTGGCAATGCCAGACATGAGATCAGGGCCGTCTCCTTTGACATGTCTCGAGCTTTCGATCATCTGGCATTCCGTCTTGCTCTCCAAACCCTATGCCTATTAGCAGAGCAGTTAAGAGGAAGCATCGTTCATTTTTTCAGGAAAGCACCAAATTTGGCACAGATGTAGTATGGGTCTATACAATTGTTTTCCTGAGGGGCGCCCAAAAATTCAGAACCCCTGGTGGCCGCCGTATTGAATTTCAACATGACCGCCCTCTGTGACCTATTTCCCTCAATAACTTCTATACTACGAGTGGTCTTGGTCTTGTATTGTGGTCTTGGCAATAGCACACTACTTTACCTACCAGTCACACGGTGTGGAGGAACTCTGGATTGCCATTGGCACTGGTAAAAGCTACCGCTACCTTGCCATCCATAAAATTGCCACCGGCGTTGGCCGCAGGAAGTCCGAGTCTTTGCCATTATTTCATGCCTTCACTGGCTGTGACACTGTCATTTTTTGCCCAAATTTGGAAAAAGACAGCCTGGAAGGCTTGGGAGGCATACCCCAGCATCACGCAGACCTTTCATGCTCTCGCTTATAGGCCATCTGTGAACGCTATTACTTTGGAACTACAGAGCATAGAAAGATATGTTGCCATCCTCTATGACCGGACTACCGAGATAAAGACAGTGAATGACATGCGCCGACACTTGTTCACGAAGAAGGCAAGAACAATTGATCACATTCCCCCAACAGCAGACGCCTTCGAACAACACCTAAAACGTGCATGTTTTCAGGCTGGACACGTATGGAGTCAGGCACTTGTGCCATACCCAGAACTTCCATCACCAGCTGATTGGGGCTGGATGAAAACAGGGACTTCTTGGACACCAATTTGGACCACAATACCACTGATACAGGAGGCATGTTCAGAGCTTACAAGCTTCTATTGTAAGTCGGCCTGTAAAGGCAACTGTAAATGCTCCAGGGCAAATCTGCCCTGCACATCACTGTGTGACTGCGATGGACAGTGCTTGTAGTACTACGCGTCTGTGCGAGAGCCTCCACCTTTCAAGTGCCCACAATATTTTAAGTTAAAACCTCAACTGTGTGTAACTTTGATTAATTAATACCATTCCATTGTTATCAGAGACCAATAAAACAATGTGTATCACTTGGAATTGAAATTTTACCTAAAATACTAAGAGATTCAAGGAAAATGGAAACACCATGGTGGCCATCTTGTAATTAAAGATGATGGATGCCAATCTTTATGCAATTGATCCCATTGGATTCAGAGACCATGAAAACATGGGGGTAAGACACTGGAACTGTGGTGTTATCGCTCATAGTATAGAAGTTATTGAGGGAAATAGGTCACAGAGGGCGGTCATGTTGAAATTCAATATGGCGGCCACCAGGGGTTCTGAATTTTTGGGTGCCCCTCAGGAAAACAATCGTATAGGTCCATACTACATCTGTGCCAAATTTGGTGCTTTCCTGAACAAATGAACGATACGCCCTATTTTTCGGTCTTAACTGCCTAAGTATATGGAATCCAAGGCCAACTCCACTGTTGGATTAATTTTTACTGACCATGGACCAGCCTCGCTGATCGGTGCAAAATTTATACCATGTATATCTTGCACCGATCATTGAGGCTGGTTCATGGTATACAAGTAAAAAAAAAAAAAGTAAAAAAAAATAAAAAATACACACATACATCCATATACGTACATACATACAAGGCCTTGTATTTATTTTTCTGTCATGGAGTAAGAGACCACACATTCACAAAAGTCCACCGTGTCCCCCACATCCAGGGTAGTGTACCCCCACCTTCACGAAGTCAGGGCCACAACAGAGTTTGAGACAAAGGGCTGGTCCATGGGGTCCGATGAGCACTCTAACCATGACCGCGCTGCCCTGACGAATCCGGGCCGCAAGGAAGAATGGGGAAGAGTTGGCCTACGACTTGGGTTGTTGGGTACAACCACCGTGACGAGGCGTCCCCGATAGTTGCAGCCTGCGAGTTGCATTCCACGGAACATCATGAGACTGCTCGGAGCGGCACGGCAAGATCCGGCAATCATCACGGCACAGCTCAGAACGGTCCGTAACGGCATGGCTCAGAACTGTTCGTAATGACATGGCTAAGATGGAACGTCAAAGCTCACGGCATGGAACAGTTCATCATGGTTCAGCTCAGAACGGTATTGCACGGCATGACATGACATGACATGGCTTGGCACAATCCGGCAGACTACACACATCGCATCATGACATGGCTCGGAGCAGTCCGTAACGGCTCAGAACTGTCTGCCATGTCCCGGCATGGCTCGGCTTTACATGGCACAGCTTGGACTGTCCATCACAGCTCATCGCTTTGAACGGTCTGGCACGGCTCGGAAGGTCCATCGCAGCTCGCGGCACGGAACAGTTCGTCACGGCACCGCTTGTCCAGTCTGTCAGGTTGTGTCATGCCTCACGGCACTGAAGAGTTTGTCACGGCTCGGATAGGTCTGGCATGGCATGGTTCGGCTCTGCTCGCTTTTCAACTATCAACATCATTTACCTGAAGGAAATTCTGATTGTTTTTTTTCTCATAAACATCATTTATATGGCAACTGATGGAATCTGACGAAGCATGACTTGCAAATATAGAAATGTTTTATTTGCCATTTAAAATTCCATTATCACTGAAAATAAATATATTTATAAAATAATTGTACCTTTCTTTATGAAACAAAAGTGAATCTACAAGCCTGTGAGTTGTATTATTCAACTACTGTGCTGTGATGCTCCTGGCCCCATCATATTTTATGGGCTATTCCCCTTAGTAAAAAACACCTTTAGAGGCCATTTTTCCCCGCAAGCGGGGGTTGGCCTTTTTCGGGAACCGTGGTTGTTGTTGTTTTTCGGTCCCCTTTTTGAAGCAATGTTTTACGGCCGGATGCCCTTCCTGACGCCAACCCTTTTTGCCGCCTTTAACGACAAACGGGGAATTACCAGTGAACTGGTCCTCAAATTAGCCGACCTCGGAAGGATGACAGGCTGAGTCAACCCCCCTGGCGTTAATTCAGCGATCGACCGGGATTCGAACCCAGGATCCTAGGAATCCTAAGCTGGCACCCTAGCCGCTAGCCCAACACCAGGGTTAAAATAAACATGTTAATGTTAAAAGTAGTACCATAATAAACATGTTACATGGACTGGCAGTGTACAAATTTCAATATAATGGGACCCCTCCCCCCTCCCCCCCCCCCCCCCCACTCTCCTGTTAGACCCTTGCATTTCTACATCATTCTATGCATTATTCGGGTTTGAACAAAAATAATGTTGAGCCATTCCATCTCAGAAATGGCTCGCCCGATATGGTTCCTCAAATATGTCATGATCCGATTGCTTATCGATTGTCAGGAGGTTGAAATTCAGACTCGTCTTCAAGCCGACTAATTGTTTTGAGTGCAGACCGGTCCGGCCGACCATGTGTGCTTTTCCCGCCACCTTCCTTTCGGTCCACCGAGTCATCTCCCAACTTTGGCCATCTTCTGCCGGTTGTCATGTGTTCTGCTATTGTTGTAGGTAGATACTCCTGACACTGGCATATCCTTTAAAGAGTGCCTGGGTCCTGAGTGGAGGAGACATGAATTTTTTGTTATTCGGCATCTTGTGTCCTTGTATGATAAGTAATTTCATAAGGAAAAGTGTGCCTCATGGCTTCTGTCATTTTGTCAAGAGAACTATCAGGTTAATTTGGGGTCTCTGGAGAGTTAAATTGTAGAAACTTGGTTTTATTAACTGTGTGGGAATATCCCCGCCAATTTGCAGACCTGCGGCAACCTCTTGATGTAGATGTGTGAAGAAACACTTTCATTTGGTCATATTGGTCTATTATAGACCCAGCACAAAGTTGGTGGTTGTGTTTGGCTGCCATCCATGCCACCACAACTATTAAAGTTCATTACCTACTCTCATTTGAGATTTATTCTTTTGATTTCCCTTGAATAATGTTGAAGCCTGCTGACTGTTCGCACATTTTTGTCATCCCTTTGCTTTTGGTTGTCAATGCCTAGTACATTTCCCTCACAATATGAGAGGAAATTGTGGTTAATTCGGAACTGATTTTGTCTTTTGCCATGTTCAAGCAAACGTCCGGTTCCCTCATGCAGGCTTGTATATGTGTTCATCATGCACACTTTTGCTGTCACATTTTCCTTTGCCTTCTTGCTCTCTCCTCTTCCTCCTCTGATGTTTTATTATGTATTAAGTATTTGTTTTTCTTATTTTTTATTTGGTGTTTTATTATGTATTAAATATATATATATTTTTCATTTGCGCACACCATATCGCTTGCGTTAATTCCTTTTAGTCTTCTCTTTTTCTCCCCCTTTTTCCTCCTCCTCCTCCCCCTTTTTCAGTTCCTTCTTTTTCAACTTTTACTTTTCTTTTCTTCAGTAATATGTAGATAGCTCCTTGCATAAATGGTGAAGTAATCACAAATCATTGAATTTCAACAGTCCCTTAAACTGAAATTGACCAAAACTAAGGGGGAGGGGGGGGGGGGGGTAATGATGGATGGAACTGTTGTCGACTCATTTCCACTTCCACATATTAGTAGCTTTTGGCAAGTGAGTATTGTACAAGTTCTTGAATGTCCACTTTGAATAATCCCATAGAGTGAAATGAATGAATGAATGATCGTTTTTAAGGCCTTTTTTCCCGCTAGAGTGGGGGTTAGCCTTGCGGGCCCCATGACAATCATGGTTCCCTGTTTGAGGCAATGTTTTTATGGCCGGATGCCCTTCCTGACGCCAACCCTGAGTCGCCTCTTACGATGCGCAGGGATACGGTGTACCTATTCTAAATCGGGGTACACACCAGGATCATTCATCCCAGCAAGCTGGTACTCAATTTGCCGACCTCGGAAGGATGACAGGCTGAGTCAACCCCCCTGGTGTTAATTCAGCGATCGACCGGGATTCAAACCCAGGATCCTAGGATCCCAAGCCAGCACCCTAACCGCTAAGCCAACACCAGGCTAATAATCCAGGCTGATAAATAATCCCATAGAGTATACAATTTTTTTTTTTTCCCAGATGTGCTGTTCTTTTGTTCAGATATCGTATTATCATTTGAGAAGTGTCGGTGTGTTTGTATTTTATGCACCCGATAACCATTGGCCTGAGTGAATTGTAAACTTGTGGTTTATGAGGGTGAGGGGTGGAAGTGCAGGGAATGTATTCGGCAGTTCAACCTAAGGGTGAGGGATGGGGTGTGGTTGGACTCTAATTCGTTTTATTTAAATATTGTTGCGGATCTGTCGCCGGCCTTCTCCCCTTATCAAGGGGGGATTAATCCGCTTGTCTTTACTGACCTGGCGCGACCCGAGACCGATTACGTCCCTTCCGGACAGCGCAAAATAGGGTTTCGGGACCAAATTCTCGCTCGTACCTACGTACTCGCGCTGCCCTGGAAGCGAGGAAACAAGCCTCGCACGAACCACGTGAGGTTGGAATATGCCGAGCGGTTTGCGTACACGTGATCCACGCAGTTACAATTAATGGACCCCGATTTAAGCGATCTTATTCGTGCCACGCTTAGTCAATGGAGAAATCACGGGAACGATCAAATTCAGAAGAAAAGGAAGAACAAATAGATTTCATGATTATTGCACGTATTTACAGTTCAGGATGAAGAGACACAGGGAAATCCTTATACAGTCTTATTCTTAATACCCAAGGACAACGGGCCCGTCTGACACACTCACACGGGGATTGCAGATGGGCAGGATGATGGTCATTTTCAGGCCAAACGCGCCGGCTTGGTCGTCCAGGAACGGCCCCGTCCGGCTCTCCTCAGTCACAGCACGTCCCGCGATGATGGCCAGCAGGCGGTGGAAGGATCCTCGGAGCGCGTCCCTCGAACAAAGGCAGATGATGAGGCAGGAAGGAAACGTACGCGTCTCTCAGCACGGCTGGCGGTTTCACAGCGCGTTTAACAACCAGCGCGCTATCACTCGCGTAACCCAATGCACTATAGCGGCTCGGCTTCGAGCTCAACCGAGCGTCACTTTAATATGAGCGCGTATATTGGCTCATGCGCGTCTTTCTCCGAATGCCAACTGCTCGACCCTCCTCGTGAGTCCCTGGTGGCTCAATCGCTCTTACGGGCTGATAACTTGTTCAAGCGCCTCTCCCCTCAAAAACTGTTCAAGCGCCTCTCCCTTCTCATAACTGAGGTGGGGGCTTCGCACAATCGGTTTTATTGCCAACCCTCTTAGCCCGATCGAATGTTCCAACCACGCCCTGTGACGCAGTGCTGCAGCCACACGCTGTGAGCCCTAATTGGTGGCTCATTCTTACCGTCATCGCCTCTGACGCTCTGCCTCGACTCCGCCCGACCTCAACGCCGGCCCCACCCTTTTAGGCCTATCTTGTGTTAACTCGACTAGTGAGCGAGCAAAGGGCAGCAAAATGGAGGGTGCCTGTAGAGGTGGAATGGTTTGCCGAAGTAGGATCTATTCTCCTGTCTTTACACAACGCAGGATTAACACGAAGGGGCCTACTCTCACATATACTAAGACATAACTATACTACAAATGAGGCTACGTATTGCTTGTGTGACTATCTATGGGGGACAACCTTTAACCTTTATTGAGCTCACTGTACACATCTCAAAACCGTAGCAATATGTTTGACACGGCACAATCACATATTACAAGTCATAACATAACTATTACAAGTATTACAAGTCATAAATAGAACATAACATAACTAGTCATAACTGCGACTGTCGCCAATATGCCTCCGCATAGTCCCACACCGGGTAGATGCCATCACTGCATTCTCTGGCTCTCAGTTAACACGGAGAGTACGCCACGGATGGTTAATCGAGCTTAATGAGGCGTTTCCAATTCAATAGCGGATCATACACGAGCCGGGGGGTTTGGGGGAGAATGCCGCGTCTTACCTGACGGTCCTACGATCCGACGATGTCTTCACCCTGAAAATCAAATCAATCCGACGCGGAGGTAAAATGTACAAAAAGAAACGATTTATTTTACGGAACCTGAGAACAATGAACGCAATGATAAATAATGCTCCTAAATCGGGATCCCGCACACCTCACTTTGAATACAAGCTCGAATACAATGTGCCAAGTTTAAATTTTTTCCATTCAGTGGTTTTTGAGAATTTTTAAATTATTTGCTTTTAATCCAAGATGGCTGCCATAGCACGTGACCTATGACGTCACAATTATCATAAAAACATTCTGCATGGGTGTCACTCCTACCCTGAAATTTTCTTCTCAGTCGGACATATGGTTGCTGAGAAGAATGAGGTTTAGCTCGTACGGACGGACGGACAACCCAAAAACATAATACCTCCGGCGACTTTGTTGGCGGAGGCATCATATAATACGCCAATGCTGGGGACAATGGACCTGTCCGTTGTGCTGGGGGAATTATCCCATCCATAAGGACGGGTTATTCACTTGTATTTTTTAACAAGCATAAAGCCTGGTGTACAAAGTTAGCAATTTGTTCCTTCATCTCTTCAATGTTGATGTTTAACTGAACTATCCCGATTTTTGTGTCCCCTGTGTAATAAAGTGTCTCTTGCATTTGTTGTTCATTCACATTGATTTTTGTTCAAATGTAAAATCCTTTAAAGGGTAATGAGAAAAATTGTGCTTCGTTTATGTTTGCCTATCAGCAGCTGTATAAGGTGTTGTGGTTTTGCTGTTTTGGTTGCAGGTTCTTGTGGTTGATCAGTTGAGCATGCGCATGCTGTCCTCCTGCTGCAAAATGACAGACATCATGACGGAGGGCATCACCAGTAAGTCGAATATAGCCATTTACCTGGAAGGCTGACATTAGAAGATGCTAGAAAGTGGATATATGGTAATTCCATGCTTAACGCAGTGGATGTGTTCCTGAAAAATACCGTGCAAAGCAAAATCTCGTGTGAAAACAATTTCCCGATGAGAAATGTAAAAGGTTAGGGTTGCGAGAGATAGAGAGAGCCAACATTTTGTTGGTTCTGTTGTTCGATCCAGGTAAGGTACTAGACAGCCTTTCCATATTTTCCATTAGGGCTCTTCCTGTACAACTTATTTTCGTAGCACTTCAAGGGGTAGCACTTTTGCATCTCGCTTTGATTTTGTCGACATTTTTTTTTTCTTGGTATACAAGATTGAGGCTCATGTAAGAGCTAACATTAATCACAAAAAAAAAAAACCGGACATACTATAAAGGGAGTGGGAGATAAGATGGGGGGAGAGAGGGAAGCACTCAAGTACAACAGCAGAGGACAGTGACATCGGGAATCGGGATATCTGTGGGGGGTAGGAGGCATGGGAAGGGAGGGTGTGTGGGGGTTGGAGGTATAAAACGCATGGACACTGCTAGGACTTCCAGGAAAGAAGTTGGTATTTCCAAAAAGTGGATCTGGGGAGAATTAACGGGGGTAGAAAAGATCAAGGTTTTGGATGGGGGAAGATAAGAGATAGTGGTGAACAGCTGTTTTAAAGACCTGGAGGGAAGAGTGGGATTGAAGGGAGTGGGGGAGTTTGTTCCAGAGGTGGGAGAATAGAGGAATGAAAGAGTGAAGGTGAGCAGAGAGTTTTGATTTTGGCAGTTTCACCAGAAGAGGGTTGCTTGTGTGTCTTGCAGGAATATTTTGGGGACAGAGCACAGATAGAGCAGGGGGAGCAAGGCCGGCGAGGAGTCGGTAGATGACAAAGACCACCTACCTGCCTGCGGTGAGAGAGAGAAAGGCCCTCGGTATCGGCTTCGTCACGGGAGATTCCAATGATTCTGAATGCTTTGGTTTCAACAGCGTGAAGCCGAGCTACGTGCGAGGCAGGAGCACCAGCCCAGAGGGGAGAGCAGTATTCCATTGAGTTGCGGATGAAAGCTTTGTATGTGGTGAGGAGCTCAGAAGTGTCCAGAAAGGACTTCGCACGACGGAGGATGCCCAGTCAGTGACTGGCTTTGGAGGTCAGCTTGGAAATGTGGTTTTCCCAGGAAAGATCATGACTGATAGTGAGACCGAAAAGCTTGAGTGACAGAACTTCTTGTTGAGAAAGTAGATGGGAGGGTTTTCCAGACGGTCCTTTCGGAGAGACAAAGTGAGAGTGTGAGATTTGTCAGGATTGAAAGACATGGTCCACTTGTTTGACAAGTTTGTGATTTTGTCCAGGTCTGCAGAGAATGAAGAGGCTGCTGCCTGCCGATCTGAGGTTTGGGATATGGAGTGTCAGAGTGGTCATCAGCAAAGAGATAGCATTTTACAGAGTCGGAGAGATCATTGATGAAGACCAGAAAAAGCACAGGGCCCAGGACACTGCCTTGAGGAACTCCAGCCTGATCAGGAATGGGAGAAGAGAGAATTCCATTCAGGGCCATACGTTGACTGCGACCATAAAGGAAGTCTGCAAGCCATGTGTTGAGGTTTCCATGGATACCATGTGAGGAGAGTTTGGTGAGCAGGGCCAGGTGCCAGATCGTATCGAAGGCACGAGGTATGTCGAGGTGGACAGGTCTGATTTCCTGTTTGGCATTGAGGACCTCCATCCATTGTTGAGACAGCAGAAGCAGCATGTCCAGAGTAGAGTGACCTGGTCTGAATCGAAATTGATGATCAATGATCAAGCCATTGGCGAAGAGGAAGGATTTGATGTCAGAAGTGATGATAGATTCCATGACCTTGCTTATTATTGGGAGCAGGCTGATTGGTCTGTAGTTGCAAGGATCTGTTTTTGCACATTTCTTGTGTAAAGCGGTAATGTTGGCTGATTTCCAAGCAGATGGCAGATGACCTTGAGCAAAAGAGAGGGTGAAGAGAATTGAGAGAGGGTGTGAAAAAGCAGCAGAGCAGGATTTTAGGACCCGTGGGCTGATGCCGTATTGTCCAGTTGCAGAATCAGAGTCGAGGGTTGACAAACTTCTCCACCTTGTCAGGAGAGAAGGACACAGAGTCCAGGAGCAGCTGGGTTCGACTGGGTAAGGTGGGTACAGAGAGAGAGAGGGATGGGTTTGGGGCACAAGATTTTGAGGCAAACACAGAACTTTACTGTGTATTTTCATCATTCCTTTTGGCCCCATACTAAGTAGGTGCAATGGAGTTATGGATATACTTGTGGTATTGTGTTTATATATAATCCAACTGTGGTCACATAATGGCGTGTCACCCCTCTGGAACACTTTAAGCACTTTTGAGCACAGCCGTTCTTTTTTGAACATCTATTAGATAATGCCAACTGTATTGTTACCTTCGCAAAAGCGGAAGGTTATGTTTTGATCGCTGTGTATTTATTTGTATGTCTGTGTGTGTGTATGTTAATCGCATAACTCAAAAAGTATTCAACCGAATTGCATGAAATTTGGTGGGATGATTGGTTATTATACGGGACACATTTGATTAGATTTTGGGAAACAGATTTGCTCAAATTCTGACTATTTTTAACTCGATCGTATTTCACTCAAAGTTATGAGCGACTGAAGAAGAAGATGTCCATCCAGGATGTCATCACTATAACGCGATCTCCCGCGATCATTTCAACCTAAAAAAAAATTATAATTGCAGATTTGTCAATAGATGAGGCATATTAACAAACGAATGAAACAGATTTGCTCAAATTCTGACTATTTTTAACTCAATCGTATTTCACTCAAAGTTATGAGCGACTGAAGAAGAGGATGTCCATCCAAGACGTCATCACTATAACGCGATCTCCCGCAATCATTTCAACCTCAAATGAAATTCAAATTGCAGATTTGTCAATCGGGGAGGCATATTAACAGACGAATGAAACAGATTTGCTCAAATTCTGATTTTTAAAAATCGATCGCATTTCACATAAAGTTTCACATCGCATACACTCCCATGCCAAGTACAGAACAGTAGCTGCGGCGAAGGTATGCGCTCTACCGAGTGCCCGGATTCTAGTTGATCTTTGATTTTCGTTTCCTGGCATTTACCCATGTGGGTCAGCAGTGCGGCTGGTGACTGGTTGCACGGTAGAATGAATACTGCCTTTTGAGACCTTGGCATCCTGTTGCAATTTTTTTTTTCACTCTCTAATGGCACCAACTGATTGAAGGTTTTTACCATGCTGGCAGCCTGTTCTTGTCATGTGATGGGAGACGAAGTAATTTCCTTCCGTTTGCAGAGGCTTTCATTGTTCCTCATAATTTTTGTTCGGCAGTCTTGTGTCAGCCGGGCTGTAACAGTGTATTTGCTGACACATTACCATCGTCGGTGAGATTGCCAATTACGACAGTGGGTATGAGTGCTTGATCTGGAAGATTTTAGGAGCAAGGAAGAAGTTTGGCATGTATTTTTTTTTTTGTGCTCTTCTGTAAGCCAACTTGAGTTTGTCGCTGAAATTGCATTTACAAGTACCGAAGGCAAGGAAGCCAAACATGTAATAAGCAGCGATTTGCAGAAGGAATGTAATCGCTAATTTCAGCACAAAATCGATGATCTGCATTGGCGACAAGATAAGTCAAAACAAATAGGAAACAAAATACCTGAAATGGTAATTGATCTGCCGTGAATAAAAGAGAAGCAGACGTTTTAAGTCAAACCTTTCGTTTGAGCAAAATGGAAAAGCTCTCATGCTCTGGAAAAGCTCTTGCTTGGAAAGGCTCCTTTGCTCTGCCGAAGGGTACGGCCTGAAACATCAGCTTCTCTTATTCACGTTGGATCAATTACCATTTCAGGTATTTCGTTTCTTATTTGATTTGCATAATTCTTGTAGTTGGTGCGGTCTCTGGAGCACTTTTTAAAACCCGTTAATTCTTGCAGGGTCCAAAATAATTAGCAGCCTTGCACCCTGTGGATTGCAACACTGCACAAGTGTTTTGTAGGCTGTGTGCACACCACTGAAGAAGGCTTCTTTGTGTTTTGTGCACACTATTTGGCAAAATCACACACTTGCATACCTCCTATTAATCTCATGGCCCCCAATTAATCTCATGGTGCACAGTGTGTTGAGAATTGGATTTGTTCTCCATGCTAATTATATATATATATATATATATATATATATATATATATATATATATATATATATATATATATATATATATATATATATTGTTACAGATCGCGGTTAGATGTTATAGACCGAGCGGTGGTGTAAGACCGCGACCTAACAAAACTCACCCGATTCACCCAGAACTTTGGCCGTATCGCACCGTAGCTGCTCAATGAGGGAAAAGACAAAAACGACGCAATGCAAGAGGAAAAGGAATTAAAACGAGAAGACGTACAGACGAGTAATGGGGTTTATTATTTACACACACAAGCAAAAAGGAGCAATCAAGTTTATTTACAACACATAAGACGCAGGTGACACAGTGCAAATACTAGCTTATCTACAGGCTTAACTTATCCCATGACAGAACAAACAAAAGACACTGACTCACGCGGGGAATTGCAGGAATCGCAGGATGTGGATGGCTGGAGGGAGAGGGAAGTCCAAGGGGGGTCATGCAGCACGATCGGCGCGTTTAGCAGCCGCCGTTCCTTTTCGGCCCTGCTCCAAACCGCCGCCCAGGCCCCAAGCGGCTGCCGGGTGTCGCTGCTGCTCCCGCCTCCACTTGCCTTGCCAGGCCTTGTCCCACTCGTCTGGTCCAAACCCTCCACTCTTTCTTGGTCCCTCACTCTGACCACCGACTCCTCACCGCAACCAACTCTGTGCAACCAACTCTGACCAACGGTGCAACCAACCCTGACCAACGGTGCAACCAACTCTGTGCAACCAACCAACTGTCCAACCACCTCTCCTTTTACTTCCGTGCGCGCCTTTTTATAGCGCCTCCGGCGGTTAAGCCGCCGGCGTTCAGGACACGCCCATCGGGGTGCTCACCTCGGCCCTGGTTGGTCGCGCGACCCTCGGGCTCCGCCCTGGATGACGACGGGCGGGCACGCCCCTCCCCTCCTCTGACGAGGTGGAGACACGCCTTTCTTCCCTGACTCGAGCCTCGTGGTCAATGGCGGTTATTGGAGGGGAGGTAATATTGGCAATCGAGGCTCGGCAATGACGAGAGGGGATGTAATATTGGATGGAGATTTTGGGGATGGGAAGGAAAGGGGATCTATTCTCTTTCACTGGTGCAATGGAGTATTTCAATTAATGGAAGACACAGCCTTACGCTAATACACATAATAAGGATATAACTGTCAAAAGAAAGGATATATCGTGTCCTGCATGTATGTTTTATGGACTAACTACGGAAACGCCCTTTGACCTTTATACAACCACAAACGGAGGGAGGAGGGGTGATATTTTACAACAACCTTTTACAACAACATTTTACCACAACAACAAAATAAAAAAAACATTCTCATATCCACAACACTGCACCCTCCTCCCCTTAGGCACGTCCCGGGCCTATTACTTTTACCTTAGTGTGGCACGTAGGTGTAGTTCCCTCTACTTTTAACCTGACCCTGAGTGCGACAGTTTTAAAACATAAATAAATGTGTCCCGCTGCTCCATTGCACCCTGCCTAACAGACTTACGCCCACAGTTAACCGAATTGCGGAATGGTCTTCAAACTATACACTGACGGTGGGAAGCATTATTTACACTGACGCTATTTTTATTTACAAAACTAACCCAGGACCTGTAATTGTTCTTTCTGGGGGGGAGACAGTCTGCTCTGCATCAATGCACCATTAAAGCACCCAAAAACGCACCAAAGCACCCTCAAGCACCAATCGGTGCACAGTCATCACTGTTCATGAATAAAAATAACCAAACAACCCCTAACCCTGCAGGTGTCTCTTGCTCTTCGGCTCCCTCTGCTGGTTATTATTATTTGTCTTCCAGATGTTGTCATTCTCTTTTGCTTTGCTTACTGGCGGCCTATTTGCAATAAAGTGTGCCCAATGTGTCCTTCTTATTTATTTTATTTATGGCCCACAGGGCCGACTATGTGTGGTTCACCTGTGGGGCATCGGTGCCCTGTGGCCAAGGTCCGCCAGCAAGATTTCGGGCCCTCTTGGCCGGTTCCAGCAGAGGGGCCATGCCCCAACCCATGGGGTCCATAAGTGGTGCTCGGCCACAGGCATGTGGTCCATAATGTGGTGCATCGATGCAGACAGCTGGTTCTGGGAATTTCGGGCGCACAATGGCCGACCCACGCACGCTCCCCTCGGCGCCCAACGGCGCTCAGGTCCTCATGTGGGAGACAAAAAGGGGGGACAAGACAGATGAGCGAGGGGTAAGGTCACAAGGGTACACATCAATAAGGCAATGCAAGGCGAAATGCGTACGGAGGGCGAAGTGAGAAAGCTCGTCCCTACCGTACGTCACCCCCCTGTTACCTAGCCCACCCTTGCCCTTACCCCATATGTACAAAACCTACACATTACCAATTCGTCACTACTGTCACGTCTTCCCCATATTTCCCCTATACCAAATTCGTCACCACAATCCCTCTACTTCAAAAATTTGCCATCATCAATTCATCATCAATCCTCATAAGGAGGAAGAGATGGAATTACGCACAATGTCACACCCACGTCATGATGCGTCTCACAATCCAAACATTTGCATCATAAAAAATAATCAAAACATGGCATGGTGTGGAGTACCTGTCACCTCAGGTGAGTGGATGCAGATGGTGCGAGGAGATCCTTCATCCTAACTATTTTCTAAATGACTTTAACACACTTTACACTACCCGGGGTCTTTCTCCGGCCAAACCATTGGCCCTCTTACACTATGGGTTCTAAAAACCAATTCCCATTGGCCAAACTGTGGTGCTTTTCAATTTGGGGTCTCACTCCCCCGATTCATCTCCCGGTGCCCTCGCACAATTTCTGGGCTGTGGCGTGTACCTATCCCAGTGGGTCTACCCACCTGCACACCTCCACCACTGCGGCTGCCTCCGAGCTTACCTGCTCCTTACCCTAACCTAACTACCTGGGGAAGGCCCTCTGGCACTCTCCCCACTCGGTGCCCTCTCTGGCACTGGGCTACCCGATCCACACCCGGGATCCTCAGGCACCCACTCACAACTACCGGCTCCCAGAGCCCACCTGCGGCCTCACCTGGCCGACATCCTCACAGTGGTGGAGTGCCCAACCAACTACACACACTAACAGGCTACACGCCCAGCCATTTCCACAACACTAATGCACCCATTCACAACACCATTCTGCAACCGCACCACAAATGCCAATATCCAACCACAATTTACCTGCACCCTCTACCTAACACTTACACTACCCGCCCCGGGTGCTCGTGAAAGGGGTCCACTCTTCCCCCATCCACACCTTCGCACCATGCACACCACTCCGTACCACTCACTCCAACTCTCTCCACACACCTGTACCTGCACACCTGTGCTCTCACACCTGGTGCCACCTGCACCCTTCTCTCCCCAAGCGCATTCGCGCTGATCCACACACTCACTACTCATACACTGCTCCACACACCTGTCCAGTTGCACACCTGTGCAATCACACCTGTTCAATTCTTACAAACACGGCATCATCTCAGCTAACTACTCCCTTCTGAAACTTGCGCTTCCCAGTCGTCCCTTTAAACTATTGCGCTCCCCCGTCATTATCATCCATACTAATCTACCTGCGTCCCCACTACAGGTATCAGTCACTAACTAAACTTAACGTTACCTAATGTCAATCTTCGCTAGATCCCTACACACCATATCCTAACCCACCCGGGCTAGTTTTCCACTGCCATACACCCCCTAAGCTATTGCTCCTTTGCCCCCCCCGTGAGGGATGGTGGATTTGCCATCCCACCACATCGGGGGTCTCTCTATCAATTTGGCACACCAAATTCCAACCAATTCAAAAATTTTCCATTTACTGCCAATTCTACCCACTATTATTAATTTCGTATCAAATCACTACCATCATCATCCGTCTACTTATTACATCCTCTCGGTGCGCCATGACATCATTAAACTCGGCTTCGCAAAGCCGAGCAATGAATTCGGGTGGTTTGGTTGCCTGCAGGTTGAATCCGTCCGGCTTTCGGTTCAAGGGAGGTGGTTTGGTTGGACCGAGATTCCACGCACCATCTCGGCGCGGCACCTTGCGGTCCCGGGCCCGATGGCTCCATCTCCCCCGGTCGGAACCCCGTCCCCACGAGGGGGCACCGTTCCGCTTCCTCCCACTCGCCCTCGAACCGGACCGGTCGCCTCGCCCGACAAAGCCCGGACTCGACCGTGCGGGGCGGGGCCAAGCCCGAATCGGCAACGACGCTTCGAAGAGAAACGACGCAGCTTCGATCGACGCCGGGCCTCGCACCCAACCAAGCACCCCTCGCACCGAGTGCTCGCATCGGCTATCCGTCGCTCTAACCACTAAACCGGTTACCATCGACGCTTCACTTGCATGCTTACAAGCATACGCTACCCCTTTCACCCTCACAAAACCTGGCGTTCCAACGCCGTCCGTACATTCCACCAACGCTCTCTCTGTTACACACCACACCTCTTGCGCACACTTCGATCCACACCTCTCCTCCGTTACGTCCTCCGTAACACTCACCATGGGCGTGCACTCCGTATTGCTCTCACTCCCTGTGTCACACCCCGTACACACCGACGTGCATTCTCGCTCGCACTCGGTTTCACTCCCACACTTTATAACACACCCACTCGCCGACGCACACTTTTTTCTCCCACGCGTGCCATTTCCACTCACACGGGACCCTTCACCAACGCCCGGGTGCTTCCTCGATCCCAAGCGCGCGAAAATTCTTTTGTCGCTAAACATCCTCCTGCAAAATCTACCCGCACAATATACAGCACGACTCACCTGGGGGATCCTTTTCTCCACGCGAACCTGCAAACTTCCATTCGGGTTAGCGAGTACAGCATCAGGATGTGCATTTAGACTTTGAGCAATTTCCATTCCTTCCTCCGATTGTTGCTCTTTTAACTTTAAGTCCCCGGTCTCTCCAATTTCAACTATACCCATAATTTCTTTGTTCACCTCGACGACCGTTGGCTTTAATAAAATTCCCTCTACCTCATCGGTCGCCGGCTTTTTCAAACCCCGTGTCGCGATTTCTACCCCCGTCATTGTACCCGTGCTTTTCTCCGCTTCGCTCAACCAGCGCTTTTCGACCCGCTTTACCTCGTCGTGCACCCCTGGGACCCTTTCGCCCAACTTGCGGTCTCTGTCCCTCTGCTCCTCCCTTGCCTCTGATATCCGTTTTTCCACTTCACACCTGGATTCCTCCCTCAATTTTTTTAGATCACACCCGGATTCGTCTGACATGGCATCCCTCTTCCAATTATACACTGACTCTTCCATAGAGGCCCTCATTTGTGCCATAAATTGCTCCATGAGGGCCTGCATTTGGGCCATCCCTCCCACTTGTGCAGCGGGTGCGGCCGCCGTAGCAATGTGCGAGGCGCCATTTTGTGCGTCTGATACTCCCTCAACCACACCTTCTTTCCTCTCCTCCACCATTTTTTTTCCTAAGTCCTGGGTCGATTCTACCCCGTCTATCTCTCCCACCGGCATCCCGTCGCCTTGAACAGCCATGGCGCGATTTCAAAATTCGGGTTTTGCTTAAAAAAACAAAGTTCGGCAGCTCGTAATTTTGACAAAATTTTTTTCTAGACGTTTTAAAAATTTGGTTCGGGCCCCGAATCTCACTCCCAGACACCAATTGTTACAGATCGCGGTTAGATGTTATAGACCGAGCGGTGGTGTAAGACCGCGACCTAACAAAACTCACCCGATTCACCCAGAACTTTGGCCGTATCGCACCGTAGCTGCTCAATGAGGGAAAAGACAAAAACGACGCAATGCAAGAGGAAAAGGAATTAAAACGAGAAGACGTACAGACGAGTAATGGGGTTTATTATTTACACACACAAGCAAAAAGGAGCAATCAAGTTTATTTACAACACATAAGACGCAGGTGACACAGTGCAAATACTAGCTTATCTACAGGCTTAACTTATCCCATGACAGAACAAACAAAAGACACTGACTCACGCGGGGAATTGCAGGAATCGCAGGATGTGGATGGCTGGAGGGAGAGGGAAGTCCAAGGGGGGTCATGCAGCACGATCGGCGCGTTTAGCAGCCGCCGTTCCTTTTCGGCCCTGCTCCAAACCGCCGCCCAGGCCCCAAGCGGCTGCCGGGTGTCGCTGCTGCTCCCGCCTCCACTTGCCTTGCCAGGCCTTGTCCCACTCGTCTGGTCCAAACCCTCCACTCTTTCTTGGTCCCTCACTCTGACCACCGACTCCTCACCGCAACCAACTCTGTGCAACCAACTCTGACCAACGGTGCAACCAACTCTCTGCGCAACCAACTCTGTGCAACCAACCAACTGTCCAACCACCTCTCCTTTTACTTCCGTGCGCGCCTTTTTATAGCGCCTCCGGCGGTTAAGCCGCCGGCGTTCAGGACACGCCCATCGGGGTGCTCACCTCGGCCCTGGTTGGTCGCGCGACCCTCGGGCTCCGCCCTGGATGACGACGGGCGGGCACGCCCCTCCCCTCCTCTGACGAGGTGGAGACACGCCTTTCTTCCCTGACTCGAGCCTCGTGGTCAATGGCGGTTATTGGAGGGGAGGTAATATTGGCAATCGAGGCTCGGCAATGACGAGAGGGGATGTAATATTGGATGGAGATTTTGGGGATGGGAAGGAAAGGGGATCTATTCTCTTTCACTGGTGCAATGGAGTATTTCAATTAATGGAAGACACAGCCTTACGCTAATACACATAATAAGGATATAACTGTCAAAAGAAAGGATATATCGTGTCCTGCATGTATGTTTTATGGACTAACTACGGAAACGCCCTTTGACCTTTATACAACCACAAACGGAGGGAGGAGGGGTGATATTTTACAACAACCTTTTACAACAACATTTTACCACAACAACAAAATAAAAAAAACATTCTCATATCCACAACAATATATATATATATATATATATGTACATGGCAGTGACGTATGTACATGGCAGTGACGTCATTTCGTGCGCTCATTGAAAGCTGGAGAACTGAAGATATATTTGGATTGCTCCTGGCTGCATCCAGGCGATTCCATATAATGAGTGGATACCAGAGATAATGTGCCATGTGGCAGATGGTACTTATCGCTCCCATTAAGGTACAGCACAGCTGGATGGGATACCTTAGTGGCGGTTCACCACTGATGGTATGAAATCGCATAGTAACTGGTATATAACCGAAAGGTTTTCAGAGTCATGAGTGTATGCAGGACTCACTGCGTTGCCCTGATGAGCCCCAAAAGGGTGAAACCAGGTCGGTAACTGAGTTTTACATACACTTATGACAGTATCTGAACTAAGATCAAAATTCTGCTCTGTCGGAGGGTTCTCTTGAGAGCTTGACAGGCAAGAGCGTATGTACATGGCAGTGACGTCATTACGTGCGCTCATTGAAAGCTGGAGAACTGAAGATATATTTGGATTGCTCCCGGCTGCATCCAGGCGATTCCATATAATGAGTGGATACCAGAGATAATGTGCGATGTGGCAGATGGTACTTATCGCTCCCATTAAGGTACAGCATCGCTGGATGGGATACCTTAATGGCGGTTCACCACTGATGGGAAGAAATCGCATAGTAACTGATATATATATATATATATATATATATATATATATATATATATATATATATATATATATATATATATATATATATATATATATATATATATATATATATATATATATATATATATTGTTGCGGATCTCTCCGTCGGCCTTTTTCCCCTTAAGAAGGGGGGATTAATCCCCTTGTTCGCGACTGACCGACGTGAGTCCTGGGGGTCCCAACGCTCCTCCCGGTCGGGAGCAGCCAGGGTATTTGGTCTACAAAAAGGACCTGAGTGCCACTCCTGACCGCGAGCAAGGGAGGGACTCCCGCTCGAACCCCGGTTTCAGATGTTATGATTGCCGAGCGGTGTTAGCAACACGACATTCGAGCCATTACCACAGACTAAACCCGATTCTTTAACGTTGGCCAAATCGTGCCACCGGTGTCCAATGGAGAAATCACAAAGATGAACGGAAGTGAAGAAGAAGAAGGCAAAAGGTAGGAAATACAAATATAATTTATTACTACAATTATGTACAATCAAAAGAAACCAAGGAAGGAGGAAGGATAATAAAATAAAGGCAGAAAGAGGGACGGACCAGAAGGACACAGTGCAAATTAACTTATACAAGCTTACTTATTCCCAGGGACAAGACACACAGAACAAACTCACGTACACAGAAGGATGGAATGGCAGGAATGGTTTGGGACGGCAGAGGAGGGTCCAGGCAGATGGTAGGCGTCGAGGTCTAGTTCCAAGCGCGCGCTCCGATCCACGCTTCGGGGTCGAGGCGAAAACCCGGCGCAAACAGCTCCACTTCGGGCTGGCAGCGAGGAGCCGGCAGCTCCACGTAATCGGTTTCACACCGGCAGCTGTCTCACGAGTCCTCCGCCTCCTGCGCTCAACCTCACTGCTCCTCCTCCACTGAACTGATCAACTCCACTCAACTCTCTCCCGGTGGACTGCCAACTCTCTGACGCATCTGAACTCATCTGCCGTATCTCAACTCATCTGCCGCATCTCTCAAAAGGCTTGCGCGCGCGCTTTTATATCGCGCCTCAAGATCAATCCGCGGGCTCCCAGGGCACGCCTACCGGGTCGCTCACTGCAGTGCCGGTTGGCTGGCACAGTGGCACAGGCTCTTTCACTCCACCTTTGATGACGATGGGCGGCCAACGCCCTTCATACGGCTCCTCCCCCTGCTTCTCCGATCTGACCGCGTGCTCAATGGAGTCTTGCGGCGAAAAACACGGTCCCAAAGCAGCAGCGGCGAATGCAGAAAACTGCACGCAGAAAACTGCCCAATGCAGTTGGCAATCGCTGACAAAAGGGGAATTGGAAGGGAATCTACGTTATTTTAATTCGGTGCAATGGAGTGTCAATTAATGGAAGACAAAGCCTTAAACTAATACACAGAATAAGGAGATAACTACTAAAAAAGGAAATCTATGATTTGCTACGTGATTGTATATGGAATAACTAAGGGGATGACCTTTGACCTTTATACACAAACTGGAGGGTGATATTTACACAAGCTTCATTACAACGATAATAAAAAAACCACAACACCATTCGCAAATACCACAACACTATATATTTATATATATATATATTGTTACGGACGCGGTTAAGATGTTATTTACCGAGCGGTGGTATTGCCGCGACCTAACAGTTCCCCCGATTCTTCCCCAACTCACCCGATTCCACCCAAACGTTGGCCAAATCGCGCTATGCTAAATCAACGATGGAAAGGACACAACGACTGGGATAGATGAGAACTGTACCCCTTGCGTCGTTTCAAGACCTCCGGAGGAGGGTATAATTACAGTGGTGGAGAAAAGGGGGTAGATTACAAGGTAGTGAGGTAAAGACACAGAAGAGATAGGCACTTAATTACAGTCTTATCTTATCCCAGACAGACCACAGACAAACGGAACAAGGTAGACTTACACAGGGATTGATGGCAGAAATGGACAGGTAGGTTGATAGCACAAGGTGCACCTTGGCTCGGGGACAGGATCAAGCACGGTCCAAGAGATGCAGGGAGGTGTCACAGCGCTCGGAAGGGACGTCTCTCTTGCTTCAAGCTCAGCGCGCATCTGACGTCACCTCCCTCTCCCTGCGCATGCTCAGCGGGGAGTGACACGCCCTCGGCTGGTTGGCTCCGCCCCACTGGGGCCGGTCCGCCGCTTCCATTGGGTGCGGGGGTTACCGGGCTCCGCCCTTGACGAGGAGCTGACAGGGAGCCCCTATTTGGTAACCCCGTCGAGCACATGTTCGATGGTGGCTCGTTGGGGAGGCCTGGTGCCCTCCCAACACCCCCTACCAACCAAGCCGGAGTGAGGACGCGCACTCCCCGCGCCCGCCGCTGCCGTTGCTGTTGTTGTTGCTGAACCGTGAGGAAGAGCTGCGGGGAGGTATTGGGAGGTCCTAAACTTCCTAACGGTGCCATACAATCACATTCTGGTGCAACGAAGGGTCAGAATTAATGGAAACGAGTCCTTAACTGACATAGACTAAGAATAACTAGCAAGATGTCCTATAGTTGTCTTACATGAGATGCGGTGAACCTGGGCACGACATTTAATGGGGGAAATAGGGGGAGGTCGGGTCTACAGAGTGTTGTTTACAGAAAATGGGACTAGGGAATGGGGGATTGGGGATAGTTGGGAAGTATTGAGGAAATAGGGGAATATTTACAAGCGGATATGGATGGATGCAAATCCCATATCCGCAACTATATATATATATATATATATATATATATATATATATATATATATATATATATATATATATATATATATATATATATATATATATATATATCTATCTATATATATATATCTATATATATCTATATATATATATATATATCTATATATATATATCTATATATATCTATATATATATATATATATATATATATATATCTATATATATCTATATATCTATATATATTTTATATATATATATATATATATATATATATATGTATGTGTGGGATTCAGATCCTCGTGGGTTCGAACCCCACTCCTGGTTCCATGATATATATATTGTTGTGGTTTTGAGAACCCCTCACTGTAAATAAATAATCACTTCTTGTAAATATTCCATCATTTAAAAGGTCAAATGTTGCACCCATAGTTAGTCCATATGCAACACGTAGGACACCATAGGAACTTTAGTTATTTCCTTATTATGTGTCGGATAAGGCTGTGTTCCCAATAGTTGAATCTGCGTTGCATTAATTAAATAAGATAGGCCCCATTCGCTTCCTTGCCAACCTCTCTCTCCAAATTCTATTACGTGCCTCTGCTCGCCCAGCAGCGTTCGCTGCCTCGCTCCAAACGCCATTACGCACGTGGTCAAGCTTGGAGAAGAAGGGGGCGGAGCGCCAAGAACGAGGCGTGGCCCTGTCAACGAGCCTTCAACGGCGGAGCCGGTGAGCCCTCACTATCCAACCAGGGCTGAGGTGAGCTCACTGGCGGGCGTGTCTCTATGAAGCGCGCATCGATTTCAAGGCGCGTTATATAAGCGCAAGCGCGAGGACTGCTTTCAGAACTGCGCCGGGGATTGCATTGAACGGACTCATTGGGAAAGGCGCTTGATGAACCTATTGATCGGGAGGCGCGCTTGTTTCAACGAACTGTGCAGGGAACCATCGTTTGATACGAACTGCCGTTTGATACGGACCTTGATTGATCGGGAGAGAGAGAGCGTTCGGCACGCTATACGTACGCAGCATTGCAGCCCCTCGCATATGTCAGGTCCGGTCGCGCGCCAACGATACGCGAAGCTGCCTGCCGTTCTTCGCCCGTGGACCCGGATCCTGGACCGGAGCCGGATCCCATCGCCTGGAACCATCTGCCTGGACCTTCCTCCCCTACCAGCTACCACTCCGTTTGAGTCTGTTTGTCCAGGGTTGTAAGTAAGAATGTATAGATAAGATTGACCTGTGTCCTTTTGCTCTTCTTCTTGTATATTCCTTTCGTTTCCTCTTCTCTTGTACATTTGTAATAAACCCTTGTTTGTTCTTCCTTTACTTTGGTTTCCTCTCCATCCGATCGCTTGTCTTTTCCTAATTGAGTACCTGTGGCACGATAGGAACCACTCAGAATCGGGTTTAGTCCTATGGTTAACGGCTCAGACCGCGGATTGCTAACCGCTCGGCACTTCACCATCTTATCAGTGGTTCGAGCGGGAGTTATTTCCCTGCTCACGGTCGGTGTTAGTAATTAGGTATTTGGGACCCAAATTGACCAATCGCCCTACCTAAGACCGACCGGGAGGAGCGTTATAGCTTCCAGGATTGGGGGACGGCCAGCTTATAAGACAAGGGGATTAACCCCCCCCCCCTTTGGTAAGGGGAGCGCCGACCCCCGAATCCGCAACAATATATATACAGTATATACAGGGTCTGGCTGGGAGGTGTGACGATTTTCAGAAAACTCGTACACAGTTATTTTTAGTCGAATTTCAATATTTTTTTTTTTAAAGACTACATATATAATGCCATTTAATACACTGTAACAAAGACATTTAAAAAATGTAATTCATGTTTGAATTGGGTATAACAATGCAAGTGGGGGGTCTAGCGCATGCGTGATGGCTGTTGGTTACTCGTTGTTAGGTGCCATTTCAGTAGCCATGGAGCTGTGGACGATTGAACATCGCGTCTTTGTTGTTGAGACGTTTATTCAAACGGGTAGTTCGGTGGTGCTTACACAGCGCAGATTTCGTACTCACTTCAATGTTGGTCGACGTGGCGCCGTTCCGTCTCGAAACACAATATTGAAGTGGGTAAAAAACTTCAGGACAACTGGATCTGTGAGGCCGGGAGCAGCTCGGGGAGGTGATCGAACCGTTAGGACCCCGGAAAACATCGAAGGGGTTCGACAAGCTGTGGAGGCCAGCCCTCGTCGGTCAGCGGTACGGCACGCTCGCGCTCTACGGATGTCAGACAGATCAGTTCGTCGAATTTTGCACTTGGACCTTCATTATCACGTGTACAAAATCATGGTGGTTCAAGAACTGCAGCAGAATGATTTCGTACGGTGGTTTACGTTCGCAGAAAGAATGCTGGAACTGCTGAGGGATGCTGCTGTGCTGAGAAATGCTGGAACTTTTCCGCGCGTCTGCAAGAATGCTTGGACAAGAACGGCCGCCATTTAGATGTCATTTTTCAAACATGAATTACATTTTTTTGATGTCTTTGTTAGTGTATTACATGGCATTATATATGTAGTCTTTAAAAAAAAAAAAAATTGAAATTGGACTGAAAATAACTGTGCGAGTTTTCTGAAAATCGTCGCACCTCCCTGACGGACCGTGTGTGTGTGTGTGTGTGTGTGTGTGTGTGTGTGTGTGTGTGTGTGTGTGTGTGTGTGTGTGTGTGTGTGTGTGTGTGTGTGTGTGTGTGTATATATATGTATATATATATGTATACACACACGTATGTATGTGTGTGTATATATATGTATTGACACACACACACACACCTGTATATACAACATGCATTTTAAGGCCATTTTCCCTGCTAGAGTGGGGGTTAGCCTTGCGGTCCCCATGACAATCTTCTCCATTTTGTCCTATTTTCTGCATCTCTCCTTGTTAACCCCCTTGCCCGCATTTCTTCTTCCACCATCTTTAGCCAAGTCTTTCTCGGTCTTCCCCGTCGTCTACTTCCTTCTACATCAATTTCCATCACTCTTCTCAACCAGTCACTTTCATCCTTCCTCAACACATGACCAAACCATCTCAGCCTGTTCCTCTTCACAGCATCGATCACAGGCAATATTCCCATCATCTTTCGCAATTCATCATTTGTCTTCCTCTCTCTCAACGATACTCCGCACATCCATCGAACCATTCGCATTTCCACCCTTTCCAGCCTTCGTTGCTGCTCTACGTTCATTACCCATGTCTCGCTCCCATAAATCATAACACTTCTCACACATGCAGCATACACCTTTCCCTTCAGCTTCAGCGACACTCTCCTCCTCATCAGCACGCCACTCAGTTCCCGAAACTTCTTCCATGCACATCTCACTCGAGCAACCGTTGCCGAGTCTGATCCACCTTCTCCATTCAGCATGTCTCCGAGGTAGCAAAATGTTTTCACACCTTCCAGCTTCACGCCGTCTCCAAGATCCAACTCAACATTTCCTCCATCTGCAGCTCCCTCTGTGCACACCTTACATTTGAATGTAGCTGCCACACTGGTAAATGACCCTCTCAGACCACTACATTTTTGATGAACCCACTCAGCGCACATTGTACATTGAATGGAGTTCACTCTGACACCCTTCCTGCACACAGCACACGGCCACTTCCCAGTTCTTTCCACCTCACCACATGCTTTACAACTTGCCATCACCTTGGTCTTTCCGATATTCACCTTCAGACCTTTTGTCTCCATACATTCCTTCCACTTGTTCATCTTTTCCTTCAGTCCATCCATACTTTCCGCAATCAACACCAGATCATCTGCATACAACAACTCCCACGGTAAACCCTCCTTTATGTTCTGAGCCAGCACCTCCATCACAGCTACAAATAGTAGTGGACTTAGTACCGACCCCTGATGCACTCCCACCTTCACCTCAAACTAACCACTGTTCCCGTCCTTCGTCCTTACAGCTGTGCGCGCTCTTTTGTACATTGCCATCACTACTCTGATCAACCATTCCTCCACTCCTAACTTCCTCAATGCCCATGTCAATACTTTGCGTGGAACCCTATCGAATGCTTTCTCCAGATCAACAAACCCAAAAAACAACTTCTTCCTCTTCTCCATGTACTTCTCCTGCAACTGCCTCACAATGAAAAGCGCATCTGTCGTTCCTCTTCCTGGCATAAATCCAAACTGCATTTCGTCGATCTTCACTTTCTTCCTTATCCTCCTCTCCAACACCCTTTCCAATACCTTCATTCCATGCTCCAATAACTTTATTGCTCGATACGAGCCACACTCCAGAGGGTCACCTTTCCCCTTGTATAGAGGGACGAGGGTACTCAGTTCCCAAGCCACTGGAATGCGGCCTTCTTTCACCACCAGATTACAGATCTCTGTCATTCTCTTCACACCCCAACTTCCTGCTGCCTTCAACATATCTCCCACAACTCCCGTTGGCCCTCCCGCTTTTCCACTCTTCATTGCTGTTATCGCTTCCTCAACTTCCTTCTCAGTTATCTTCTCTGCCGGTCCTAAAACTGGGTTACTCTCTATGTTGCCATCCCATTCAATCTCTGTATTCAACAGCATTTCCATATATCTTTTCCATCTTCCTTTAATTCCATCTGGGTCGACAACGATTTGTCCCACTTCATCCTTCAAGCAACTCACCCCCATCACGTCACACCTCTCTTTCGCTATGTGCTTTGCAATCCTGAATACTGCTTTCTGACCCTCTTCCGAATCCAAGCGTTCTCCGAACATTTTCCTACATGCCTCCTGCGCCTTTGCTACCTCTTTCTTTGCAGCCTTCCTGGCTGCCTTATAACTTTCATGCTCTGCTGTTTCTGCTCCCGTACCCTTCGCCTTCTGCCACTCCTTGAACTTCTTCCTCTTCTCGTCAATCCTCTTTCCAACTTCATCATCCCACCACCATGTTTCCGAGTGCCTCGGTGGTCCTTTTGTCCATCCACATACCTCACCAACGGCTCCCAACAGACTAGCTTTCATTGACATCCAACCACTTTCAAGCTCAACACACACCTGTATATGATGAAGCATTTTCAGCACGACTTGGTGTTAACTGAATTTAGCTACACAAAGCTGATTATTTTGATTTACTTTAACTGTAAGAAAGTAGCAGAGTTCTTGAAGGGCTGAGCACAAATTCTTGTCATATATGCAAATAGATGGTATGATTAATTGAGACTAGGAAGGAAAAGAAAGGAAGCATAGGGCGGCTTTCAGGTAGTTCGGAGGTAAAGAGGGTAGAAGAGAGGTAGGTTTTGGGTTGATGTATGTCTGATGTAATAACTTTTTGCACATGCCTCGTACATGTGTTTCTACTTAGTATGTACTTCACCATGAAAATATTTTATCGTTCACTCCTGGAGGTCTTGTGGGTAATAAATCGTGATATTGGTTATTTTGTTTACATTTTATGATTTTTAGCTCACCTGGAGCATAGTTCCGGGGAGCTTATGCGATGGCCCGTCGTCAGTCTGTAAACACTTGTAACTTATTTTCCGAAACTGCTGTTCGGATTGTGACCAAACTTGGCACAAATGATATTTGGTTTGTTGCAACTTTTACGTGCTCCTCCCCAAACCCCGGTCACGGTGTAGCTCCGAGCCCCGAAAGGAGTCCCGGCAGAAAGATGTGTTATAATGTGTGTCAATGACCAATGGTGAAACCACACCAACCAATTGTTACCAAAAACAAGTATTGTATTAAGGTCACACAAGTATAACAGCACAAGTACAATATGTTTCAATTGCACCACAAAAATACCATATTATTCCTATGATGGTACCATCAGTTTCTTATTCAATAACTCACTGTGCTCCAAGTGAGCGAAAATAACATTCCCAATGTCAGTCCCGGCACCAAGCTAAAGTCGATCCATGCTCCGGTGATCACAAGAAAAATGTCAAATCGAGACCAGAATCCAAGTCGGCTGACAGTCAATGCTGCCAAAGAGGCGCAAAGGTGCACCCAAAAGGCGACTGGGAAATCGCACCTTCGGGTATGAACGTTCAGTGGCTCCCAAACGGAGAACCACATTCCCAATCGAAATCCACGTTACACTCGCAAACCAGGCCAACGGCTGGGTGCGGTGAAATGGCTGGAGCGAGGTGAAAAGGTTGGAGCGATGCGAAATGGCGGGAGCGAGGCGAAATGGTGGGCGGGCCCGTACTGGAGCCGTACCTGCTCTCCAACGATTCTCTTCGAAATCGACCGCAAAACCCGACACACAGGTTTATCTGTCACAGCGATAACTACTCTGTCACAGGAATCGCTTTCCCAGAAAACCCAAAGTTTGCTCATGACCCCCGTTCGCCAGCGTCTCCTCGAGACCTCAAAGCAGCTCGGCTTTTCTTCCCGACCTCACTTGCTCCGCCTTTT
The DNA here is from genome assembly GCF_964187855.1 of Myxine glutinosa. Classification (NCBI taxonomy): domain Eukaryota; kingdom Metazoa; phylum Chordata; class Myxini; order Myxiniformes; family Myxinidae; genus Myxine; species Myxine glutinosa. Next base: position 80,113,690 of record NC_136268.1, read on the forward strand.
TTTTCTTCCTCTTCTTCTTCCGGTTTCTCCCGATCTGGTTTCCGGTTTCTTTTAAAACACTAATTTTTTACCTTTTGAAAACAGTTATATCCATTTCACTTAAACAATAACAATAATAGTACATGGAACCAAAAATGCTTACAGTGGATGAAAACCACCGACGGAAGTGACGAATCCGTAACACTCCCCACCCTCAAGAAATAAAGTTGGAACATAGTGAAAACTTTCTTTTCATGTATAAACCCTTTTTAACAGACAAAAGTAAAACTCACACCCAAATGATGAACTCTTGTGAGCAACAATAATTAATATTCCCCAGAAGAACGCAACAAAACTTCCAAACAACCTACAGGAATTTTCAAAGTTGGTTTACTCTGGATAAAGCATCAGCAACGACATTGTCCCTGCCCTTTACATGCTCAATTTCCAAGTTGAACTCCTGCAAAGCCAAACTCCATCTCATCAACCTCTGATTTTTATTTTTCATTTTTTGAATGAAGGTTAAGGGGTTGTGATCAGTGAAGAGTTTTAACTCTGGATTCTCTTGCACCCCAACTACAGGCACGACAGGTGAGACGGGAACCATTTTTTCCACAGGCTTCCTCTCATAATATTACTTCAGTCGGTTGACATGACACAGCTGCCGCTTTTTCCGTCAGTCGGGAGTTGTCACCACGTAATCTGTTTCATTAACCCTCCTTACGATTGCATAGGGACCAAAATACCTAGCCTGTAGTGGCTGATATGACCTGGAACAGGAAGCAACACTAACACTCGGTCCTCAGGACTGAAATTTCTTATCTGAGATTTCTTGTCATGTCCCACTTTCATTTTATCCTGTGTCACTTTCAAGTTTCTTCTCGCAACTTCACAAGCCTTTGCCAATCTGTGCCTAACTGTTGACACATACTCTACCACTGTTGACTGCGACTCCTCCTGAAGCCACTGTTCTTTCACTAATTTCAATGGTCCTCAAACTGTGTGTCCAAATGCAAGTTCAAAAGGACTGAACCCAATGACTCCTGAACAGATTCCCTCATAGCAAACAACAATAAGGGTATTCCTTCATCCCAATCCTTGTCACATTCAAAACAATACGTTCTGATCATATTCTTCAATGTCTGGTGAAACCTTTCCAAGGCCCCTTGGCTCTCGGGATGGTAAGTACTTGATCTTACTTGCTCCACTCCCAACAGGTGTACCACTTGCTGAAAAAGCATTAACATGAAATTGGAACCCTGATCAGACTGGATGACCTTAGGTAGGCCAACCAAAGTGGAAAATTTAATCAAGGCCTTCGCAATAACTTCCGCAGTAATTTTTCTAAGAGGCACTGCTTCTGGGAACCTCGTGGAAGCGCACATGATGGTCAACAAATACTGATGTCCAGCCTTAGCTTTAGGTAAAAGGCCAACACGGTCAATAATGACTCGGCTGAATGGCTCTTCAAAAGCTGGAATTGGTTTTAAAGGAGCTTATCTGAAAGTTTTCTGACTAAGTTTCTTAATCTTATCTTAACTGATTAACTTATCTTAACTTATCTTGACTAATATCTGAACTGATAACTAATCTTATCTTAACTGAATCAATCTTAACTGATTAAGTTTCTGACTGATCTGACTGATTAAGTTTTCTGACTGACTTTCTGATTAAGTTTTCCCACCAGCTAGCAAGAATGGCAAGATTTACAGAACTCCACCACATCACGTCGCAATCCTGGCCAGAAAAAATGTACCAATATTCTGTCACATGTCTTGTTCACTCCAAGGTGCCCGGCCAAAGGTGTCTCATGTGCTAAACTCAATATCTCCTTCCGGTACGGCGGTGGCACCACAATTTGGGAATGAACTTTCCACTCATCATTTGCTGGCACCTCTGGTGGTCTCCATTTCCTCATGAGTATTTCCCCTTTCATGAAGTAACCAACAGGTATCTTCATAGCCTCTTCCTCTGTAATGGCTTTATCGATCAAACTCCGGAGCTCCGAATCTCTGTGTTGTTCTTCAACAAGTCTCTTTCGGACCAGCACCGTTTGTTCAGCCTCGTTCCCAGATGTCTCCGATGGACACACCATTTCCTCTTTTGGTCCAGATGCCACCTTTTCCTTAGGTTCCTTGATGTCACTCCCTTCCTATTATCTCTTCCAGACTTTTCCTCCAATATCTCTATGGAACCCAAATCCACATCGCCTTCCTGCTCCTTCTCTTCAGAGCACTTCCTACCCATAGCACGAGTCACTGCACAGGATGAAAAGATACCAGGAATCTTCTGCTCTAACTGTGCTGTTATTTTCCATACTGGGCTTTTCAACCAACATCGGATTACCAGAAACTCGACCCCCGGCCAAATCATTCCCGATAATAAAAGAGATTCCCTCGACAGGAAGAGTGGCTTGTAACCCCACAGTGACCGGTCCTGACACCAAATCGGACTTTAAATGGATGACATGAAGAGGAGCTTTAACATAGCCACCAACCCTCTGTAAAAGAACACTAACCCCCGTTGCCGTCTTCTCCGACAATGGCAAAATGCCCTCAAGCATCAAAGATTGATGTGCTCCTGTGTCCCTCAATACCCTAACAGGTCTCTGGTTAGTTAAGTCCCCATCCAGTGACACAAACCCCTCAGAAATAAAAGGTTTGTAACCCTCTTGGACAAGGTCGTTCTGTGATGCCGTAAGTTTGGCACGGGAACCTTCACAAGGCACTGTCCTCCAAGGACGATTTCTCACATTGGCCAACGCATTCGGACTTGCACTAGTCTGACTCCGCTCCTGATTTTTCCTTTTCAGGGCGTAACATTGGGACATCAAATGCCCAGGTTTCTTGCAAAAAGCGCAAGTCGGCCCGGAGGAAAAACTCGTGGTCTACCTCGGGCCCCCCGGAAGATAGGTATGTCTTGGAACTGCATTCTTCTGATCCCTAAAAGTCACGGTACCAGGTTTGTCCCCATAGTCCTCTCTAGGCCGCCTCCATGAAAATTTGTTCTCCGAACCTGATTTGCCGTAACTCCCCTGGCTACCTCTAGGCGGGAAGTTAGGTTTGTGGAACCCCATCCTGTGTGTCAAGGCATTGTCATCTGCCACTGTTGCTGCCTCATACAACTACGGTACCTTTTGTTCATCCAGATGTACTTTAATGTCCACGTGGACACACTGTTTGAATTCCTCCACCAAGATCAATTGTCGTAAAAGGTTGAAGTCTTTCCCAATCTCCTTCGAGTCACACCACCTATCAAACATAGTTTCCTTCATTCTGGCAAACTCCACATGGGTCTCACTCTCCCTCTTCCTGGCATTCCTGAATTTTTGTCGGTAAGCTTCAGGGACCAATTCATAGGCTTTGAGAATGGTTTTCTTCACTATCTCATAATCTGCACATTGGTCAATCGGTAAAGCCGAATAAATATCTTGAGCTTTACCCACCAGAACACTTTGCACTAACATAGTCCAGGACCCCACAGGCCATTTTAACATTTGAGCCACCTTCTCAACGTGTAAAAAAAACTTGGCTACCTCCTTTTCATTGAAGGGTGGAACCAATCTCACATGCCTACCAACATCCCAAGAGTTCTGACTGGTTGTCGAACTAGCCGGCATGGACACTACTTCTCTCCGTTCCCCCAGTAATTCCAGCTCCTTGAGTTTAAGTTCCCTCTAATAATCATTGTCCCGTTCCTTTAACTCCCTTTTGGCTCTCCTTTCCTCTGCTCTTTCCTCTGCTCTTCTTTCCTCTTCAGCTCTCCTTTCCTCTGCTCTTCTCTTCTCGAGTTCTCGTTCCCGTTCTGCTCTTTCCTTTTCGGCTCTCCTTTCCTCTGCTCTTTCCTCGGCTTTCCATTCCAACTCTTTTAACCTTTCCTGGCTCTGCAGTTGCATCTCCATTTTCTGGAGCTCCACATTTCCTTTTTCCTCGGGTAACCAATCCAAGGCTACCTCTTCCCATGTTCCTTGTCCCACTAGAGATTCTAGCACCAATGTCTGCATCTCTGCTTTCTTCATATGAGCTCGGACCTCCAAGTTAAAATGTTTGGCCAATATTATGAGTTCCGATCTTTTTAATGCCTGGAACTGTGCCTCATTCCGGGACGTCGCAAACTTTTCTGCGTCAAACACCATGGTGACTATTAGTTAGCACTTGTTAACCTTCACACAAAATTTTTCAAATTTTTAGAAAATTTTGGGAATGTTAGAAAATTCCAAATTTGGGAATTTTGGGAATGTTAGGGAATTCAATCGCGGACGAGCCCCCAATTTCTGTTACGTGCTCCTCTCCAAACCCCAGTCACGGTGTAGCTCCGAGCCCCGAAAGGAATCACGGCAGAAAGATGTGTTATAATGTGTGTCAATGACCAATGGTGAAACCACACCAACCAATAATTGTTACCAAAAACAAGTATTGTATTAAGGTCACACAAGTATAACAGCACAAGCACAATATGTTTCAATTGCACCACAAAAATACTGTTGCGAATATGGAATTTGGCCTCCATATCCGCTTGTAAATATTCCCCTATTTTCTCCAATACTCCCCAACTTTCCCCAATCCCCCATTCCCTAGTCCCATTGCATGTAAATAACAATCAGTAGAGCCGACCTTCCCCTTATTCCCCCATTAAATGTCGTGCCCAGGTCCACCGCACCACACGTAGACAACTTTCGGACATCTTCCTAGTTATTCTTATTCTATGTCAGTTAAGGCCTCGTCTCCATTAATTATGACTCTTCGTTGCACCAGAATGTGATTATATGGCATCAGTAGTGAGTTTAGGACCTTTCCCATACCTCCTTCCATCTTCTTCCCCAACAATTACAACAACAGAGGAGATGGCGGCGGAGCGGGGGAGGATGCGTCCTCACACCGGCTCGATTAGCGCCATTGACCACGCGCTCCACGGGGTTACCACGGAGGGGCTGGCTGTCAGCTCCTCCTCAAGGGCGGAGCCTGGTAACCCCCCGCACCCAATCAGAAGGGCGGACCGATTCCATCTGGGGCGGCGCTAGCGAGCCGAGGGCGTGTCACTCCCCGCCGGATATACGCGGCCACGTAGCGGACGTGACGAGAGATGCGCCCCCAGCTGAAGAGAAAGAAGGACCTGCGAGCGCTGAGTCAGATGCGCTCCGCCTGAGAAAGAACGTTGCCTGCGAGCGCTGAGAGAGAAAGGCCCGCCTGTGAAAGAACGTCCCCTCCGAGCGCTGTGAAACCTTCCGCATCTCTGGACCGGACCGGGTCGATCCTGCCCTGAGCCCAGGAGGACCTGGAGCCATCGACAACCGCTTTCCTGCCATCAACCCCCGTGTGAGTCAGCCTTGTCCCGTTTGCCTGTCGTCTGTTGGGGAATAATATAAGATTGTGTCTAAGTGCTTGTCTTTCTATGTTGTACCTCTCGTCCCTGTAATCTGACCTTCCGCACGAATATAATCTCCTCCGGAGGTCTTGAGAACCGTATCCCTGGTGTCTGTCATTATAATTCAGCCGTGTGTCTTCTTTTTCCTTATTGAGCCAGCGTGGCGCGGCTTCGTCAACGTTCGAGTACAATCGGGTAATTTGTGCGGACACGACGGCCATTCCGCTCGGCCCACCTTAACATCAAAGTCGTGTCTGTAACAATTGGTGTCTGGGAGTGAGATTCGAGGCCCGACCAAATTTTTAAAAAAAAAACGAATAGAGGAAAAAAAAAATTTGGTCAAAATTTGGAGCGGCCGAAATTTGTTTTGTTTTACAAAACCCGAATTTTGAAAGTCGCGCTATGGCGGATCAAGACGGCTGGGGTCCGGTAGGGGAGAGTGAAGCAGGGTCGGTCCAGGACCAAATTGAGACACGTGAGGAGAGCGAAACAGCGGGGGTAGCAAACGCACAAAATGGCGCCTCGCTGGTCACCGCGCCCGCGACCGTAGCAGCGCCGCCGATGGATTGGGGCCTATTTATGGAACAAATAAAGGCGCTCATGGTCCAGACAAGTGAAGACCTGAGGAATGACTTGGGAAACCAAATGGGGGTAATGGGGAACCGGATGGATGCTCAGAGTAAGCAATTGGGGGTAATGGGAAACCAAATGGGGGTAATGAGGGACGAAGCGAGGGGTACCGGTGAGGGATTAGACAAGAAATTAGAGGGGTTAGACAATGGGATAGAAGGGGTGAAACATGGGTTAATGGGGGTAGAAAACAGAATGGCCGCTCAAGAGAATCAGATAGAGGGAGTGAAAAATGGGTTAGAGGGGTTAGAAAACACCATGGAAGGCAAATTGAGGGACATGAGGGACCAAGCGGAAAGGGAAGTTAACCAAATGGGGCAGCAGATAGAGGGGGTCAGAATGGGGGTAGAAACCAAACTGGATGCTCACAGGGAGGAAATGGAGCAGATGAGGGTGGCATCTGGGCAGGAGATGCAAGTGATGGGAGAAGAGATCAGAAGAGGTGTGAGTGAGGAGGTCGGAGGAGTGCGCGAGGAGGTGAGGCACTGTAAGGAGCGCATGGAGAAGGAGGTGAGAAAGGGGACTGTAAAATTGCAAGGGGGTATAGAGGAGTTGACGCTGGGAGTAGAACAACTGACAGTGGGACAAAAGGAGTTGGGGGCCAGGTAAAGAAGAACACAGCGGTAATAGAGGGTTTAAAATCGACACAGAAGGAGATAAAAAAGGACGTAGGGTTAATTAAAAAAGAGTGTCAGACGGTACATGAGAACCTGACGAGGAAAATGGACAAGGTGGTAGAGGTGATGGAGGTTAAAGAGCGGGAGGTGCGGGAGCACATAGAAAAAAATAAAGTGGAGTTAGAGGAAGAACTTAAAGGGGCGCACGAAGAGATGAAGGAAATGAAGCAAAAATTAGAAGAAGTGGAAGAAGGGGTGAGCGAAATTAAGAAGCGACGGAGAGAGGATAAGAAAGAGATAAAGGAGGAAGTAAAAGAATTGGTCCAAAGTCTGTGTTCGGATCGTGATGATGTGCTCATTAACCGGATGAGGGATTCGCAGGTGATGGAGGAGAAGCGAAGAGAAAGAGAACCCGGTGTAAGTGGTGACCAATATGGTCGTGCGTATGATGCGCCAGGTGATTTAATAAGCTTGGGGGTCGAGAGAGACCCGGATGTTCGTGAGAGGCCACGAGTGAGGTGTATGGCTGGTCCGGAGGGTATGGAACGAGAGGTGCGAGGTGTGGGTGAGCAAGGTTGTGGTGGTATGGAATGGGTAGCGGGTTGCGGGGGTGTGACCCATGCATCGACACCAACAGGGGTAGTTGTTGGAGGGACCGGGGAGGCACGAGAGCCCCTTGGGGGTAATGTACTGTGGGGGCCCGACCGGTTCGGCCCCGCGCTGACCCCGCAAGGGGCGACGCACGGGGTCCGGCCGGCGGGCAACGACTCGCATACGAGGTGGTCCCACAAGGTCCCACTCGCGCCGTATGACGGCAAGAGTGATCTACGCGCGTACCTGGCGCAGTTCGACTGTGTGTGTAAGGGTAACGGTTGGGGTGAGGACGAAGGTGGAGTACACCTGGTGGCCGCATTGCGCGGCGCGGCGGCGGAGGTGCTGACGGCATTACCAGCGGGTGCTCTCACCCTGCCAGCCCTCCGCGACGCCCTAATTAATCGATTTGGAATAGAACAGCAGAGCGAGCTTGTTAAAGCTCAGCTCGCGCTGCGAAAGCGCAAGCCCCAGGAAGCCATCGGGGAACTTGCCCACGACATTCGCCGCGCAGTGGGGATCGCACATGCTAGCATGGCAGCGGATTCCCGGGAAAGCCTGGCGCTGGACCATTTTATCCAGGCCCTCCCGGACATTGAGCTCCGGCAACAGCTCGCCATGTGGCGCCCGCAGACTGAGCCAGGCGGCTGATGCTGCGGCCCGTTGGGAAGCAGCGAGGCCCCTGGCCCGGGGGGGCGAGCGTCTCGCAATGGCGGTCCGCCAGGTGGGACCCCCGATGGAGGGCGGACCCCTTAGGGGGCCCGCCCACGACGTGGGTCCTGACCTGGCAGGCATGGTCCGGAGGCTGGTGGACCAGCGCCTGGCAGGACCTGGACCATGGCAGGCGGCCCCGGAGGTGGCCCGCGGTGGACCACGAGCGGGTAATCCAATTCGGACCTACAGGGGGGGGAATTTGGAATTCCGGAGGCAAGCACCTTATCAGGTGAGGTGCTATACCTGCAACCGCCCGGGTCACCTGGCGCGGCACTGTCGAAACGCGCGCCGGGATGATCCCCGGCAGTTGAGGTCCTCAACTCCGCCCAGGGGGGAGCGGGTTAGCCGACCCCAGACACCCCCCCGCCAGACCCCGGGAAACTAGAAGGTGTCGGGCACGTAGGGCGGTGTTCGGCAGTAGAGGATGGAGGAGAGCCCTCATTGACGCGACAGGTCATTTATTGTGGCCAAATTGGAACCGGTAGCCTGACAATTAGATGCAAAATTGCCGGCGTTGGGGTAGACGCCGTAGTGGACACAGGAGCTAGCGCCACGATCATCAGCCCTGTGGTCCTTGATTCGAGCGCAGGTGGCTGGGATAAGATCCAGCGCCTGCAAAATTATAGTTTGCAGCTTGCTACCGGGGTAACGGCCCCGATCATAGGGCGTGGTTCTGTGACCCTCAAGTTAGGGTCGGTAAGGAGGGAGATAGATGTTTGGGTGGCGGAGGTGTGCGACCCATGTTTAATAGGGTTGGACCTGTTGACTGCCAGCGGTTGTAAAATCGACTTGTGCCGGGGGATCCTGCAGGTGGGAGTAGAAGAGCTGCCGTTAGGGGGAGTGAGCACGGCCGAGAGAGCGGAGCTGGAGGCTTCCGAGGCCGTGACCATCCCCCCAAGGGCCGAGGCGATAGTGCCGGCCCGGTGGGCAGCTCGCCCAACATGGCAGGAGTCCTGCGGCCTGGTCGAACCGGTGGCAGCGCAGTCCATACCGGGTTTAATCGTGGGCCGCACCCTTGTAAAAACGGACGGACCGGTAGTGGCCGTCCGAGTAATAAATATGAGTACAGAACCACGCACTATAGTAAGGGGCACGAGGGTAGCTGGCTGCACCCCCGTTGAGGAAGTCGCGACAGTGAGGGGCGAGAACGTCCAGCCGAGCCGACCCCGGGGGGAGCCTTCAATAACAAGTAGGAATTGGCCCGATCCCATTTGCGAGATGGTAAATCGTAGCAGCGTAGAGTTGGGAGGTACCCAGAGGGAGGCCTTACACAAACTGGTTGGGTCCCATTTGGACCTCTTCTCCCTGTCCACCGAGGATATTGGACGTACGGGCCTGGTGAAACATCAGATCCACACCGGTGAGGCCCGGCCTATTCGTCAGGCCGCCCGACGGCTCCCTTGGAGCAAGAGGGCGGAAGCTGACGAGCAGGTTGAAAAAATGCTCGACGCAGGTGTGATCGAGCCCTCGGGAAGTCCTTGGATGTCACCTGTTGTGCTGGTCAAAAAGAAGGATGGGACCACGCGGTTCTGCGTGGACTATCGCCAGCTAAACAACGTGACACTCAAGGACTCATATCCCCTGCCAAGGATTGATGACACCCTCGATGCCGTTGCGGGCTCAAATTGGTTCACAACTTTGGACCTCAAGAGTGGGTATTGGCAGGTGGAGATGGATAGGGCAGGGAAGGAGAAAACGGCATTTTCCACAGGTAAGGGACTGTATCAGTTTACTGTGATGCCGTTTGGTTTGTGTAACGCCCCCGCCACCTTTGAAAGATTGATGGAGCATGTACTAGGCGGCATGCCATGGCAGTCATGCCTGGTGTACCTGGATGACGTCCTGGTACATGCCCAAACGTTCCCCCAGGCAGTAGCTAATTTGGACCAGGTGTTCGGGTGCCTCAGACAGGCAGGGTTGAAGCTGAACCCGAGCAAGTGCACTTTGTTTGCAAGAGAGGTGGCCTATCTAGGTCACGTGATTGGCCGCGAGGGGGTAAAAACGGACCCAGACAAAATTAAAGCGGTAGAGGAGTGGCCCGCACCACGTACCATCAAAGAGGTGCGGGGATTTTTGGGACTCTGCTCCTACTACCGGCGCTTTGTGGCGAAATTTGCGGAGTTGGCCCGTCCCCTCCACCGGCTTACGGAGAAGGGGACGCGATTTAATTGGACACGGGAGTGCCACGAGGCCTTCCAAAAATTGAAGGGGTGTTTAACATCCGCACCCCTTCTAGCTTACCCCACTAGTGACGGGACATTTACCCTGGACACGGATGCGAGCCAGGAAGGATTGGGCGCAGTTTTGTCTCAGACACAGGAGGGCGTGGAGAGAGTGATTGGTTATTATAGTCGGGCCTTAAGTAGGCCCGAGAGAAATTATTGCGTCACTCGCAAAGAGTTATTGGCTATGCTGGCTGCCATGAACCATTTCCACCCGTACTTGTACGGGCGGAAATTTTTGGTTAGAACTGACCATTCCTCCTTGCAATGGCTCCTTCGGTTCAAGGAACCGGAGGGCCAAATTGCAAGGTGGTTGGAAAAGTTGCAGCAGTACGATTTTGATGTGGCCCATAGGGCCGGGAAGGCCCATGGTAATGCGGACGCACTCTCTCGGCGTCCTTGTCTGGGAGAAAACTGCAAATTTTGTGCGAGACACGAGGAGAGTGAACAATTGGGCGATTCGGACCCGACCCTCGTTGTCCGGGCAACCCGGGTGAGAGGGCCAATTTTGCCACTAACTGCAGATGAGGAATTCGGAACTTTGGCATGGAGCACGGCCCAGCAGGAGGATCCTGTCCTGGGGCCAGTGTTCAATTGGGTCAAACTGGGGCAAAGACCAAAGGGGGAAGAGGTCACCCCCCTCGGGGCACAAACAAAGGCATATTGGGCTCAGTGGCAGACCCTGGAATTGAAAGGCAACATCTTGTATCGCAAGTGGGTGGAGGTTCCCTCAGATCGAACTTCCTGGCTGGTGATAGTCCCTGACAAATTCAAGAACGTCATATTGCAACAGGTGCATGGTACCCGCTCCGGCGGCCATTTGGGCAGGACAAAGACAATATCTCGGGTCCGCCGGAGGTTCTATTGGGTGAATATGGGGCGCGACATACAGGACTGGTGTCGGAGATGCGACGCCTGTTCTGCCAAAAAGGGACCAGCACGGAGGATGAGGGCCCCCCTTCAATTACATCAGGTGGGGGCCCCCCTTGAGCGGGTGGCTATGGATATTCTAGGACCGCTGCCCCGCACCCGCCAAGGTAATAAGTATATCCTCGTGGTAATGGACTATTTCACCAAGTGGCCGGAGGCCTACGCCCTCCCCAACCAAGAAGCAGGGGTGGTAGCGCAGGCCTTCGTGGAAGGATTTGTGTGCCGGCATGGGATTCCACAGGAGTTGCACACCGACCAGGGACGAAATTTTGAGAGCAAATTGCTAAAAGATGTGTGCAGTCTCCTGTCAATTCGGAAAACCAGAACAACGCCTTTAAGACCTCAATCTGACGGGATGGTGGAAAGATTCAATCGAACTCTAATCCAACAACTGGCACTGTTCACCGCCACCCGTCAGGATGACTGGGACGAACATCTCCCTTACTTGCTCATGGCCTACCGAACCAGCCAGCACGGGGCCACCGCATGCAGTCCAGCGTTGCTTATGTATGGGCGGGAGTTACGGGCTCCCGCCGACTTGCTATGCGGTCCCGTGCCAGACACAGTGGTTAACCCGCCGAGGGAGGGGTACGCACGTCACCTAGAGGAAGGCATGGAGCTAGTCCATGCCTTCGCCCGCCGCCAACTCCATCTGGCGGGGGAAAAGATGAAGCGCAGGTACGACGACCGGAGCCAGGGGAGTCAATACGCTCCGGGGATGAAGATTTGGTTCTTTAATCCCCGGAGGCGGAAGGGAAGGTGCCCAAAACTCACCTCCCCCTGGCAAGGCCCAGGAGTCGTCCTGTCGCAAATCTGTGACGTGGTCATTAAGATCAAAATGGGGCCACGAGCCCTCCCTCGGATCGTCCACGCCGACCGGATAAGACCTTACACCGGCGAGCAGGCGCCCCCGTGGATTGCCTCGGCTTTAGATGCCGAGGCGGGACCCAGTACCTCTGAATAAGGGGGGCTTATTAGTGCCAGAGGACTGGGGGATTGAGGAGCGATGTGCCCGGTGGGTAAGAGTGGCATCCCTGCCACCCTGCCCAAGTGGGGCAAAGGAGCAATAGCTTATGGGGTGTATGGCAGTGAAAACTAGCCCGGGTGGGTTAGGATATGGTGTGTAGGGATCTAGCGAGGATTGACATTAGGTAACGTTAAGTTTAGTTAGTGACTGATACCTGTAGTGGGGACGCAGGTAGATTAGTGTGGATGATAATGACGTGGGAGCGTAATAGTTTAAAGGGACGACTGGGAAGCGCAAGTTTCAGAAGGGAGTAGTTAGCTGAGATGATGCCGTGTTTGTGAGAATTGAACAGGTGTGATTGCACAGGTGTGCAACTTGACAGGTGTGTGGAGCAGTGTGTGAGTAGTGAGTGTGTGGATCAGCGCGAATGCGCTTGGGGAGAGAAGGGTGCAGGCGGCACCAAGAATGAGAGCACAGGTGTGCAAGTACAGGTGTGTGGAGAGAGTTGGAGTGAGTGGTACGGAGTGGTGTGCATGGTGCGAAGGTGTGAATGGGGGAAGAGTGGACCCCCATCACGGATACCCGGGGCGGGTAGTGTAAGTGTTAGGTAGAGGGTACAGGTAAATTGTGGTTGGATATTGGCATCTGTGGTGCGTTGCAGAATGGTGTTGTGAATGGGTGCATTAGTGTTGTGGAAATGGCTGGGCGTGTAGCCTGTTAGTGTGTGTAGTTGGTTGGGCACTCCACCACTGTGAGGATGTCGGCCAGGTGAGGCCGCAGGTGGGCTCTGGGAGCCGGTAGTTGTGAGTGGGTGCCTGAGGATCCCGGGTGTGGATCGGGCAGCCCAGTGCCAGAGAGGGCACCGAGTGGGGAGAGAGCCAGAGGGCCTTCCCCAGGTAGTTAGGTTAGGGTAAGGAGCAGGTAAGCTCGGAGGCAACTACAGTGGTGGAGGTGTGCAGGTGGGTAGACCCGCTGGGAGAGGTACACGCCACAGCCCAGAAATTGTGCGAGGGCACCGAGAGATGAATCGGGGGAGTGAGACCCCAAATTGGAAAGCACCACAGTTTGGCCAATGGGAATTGGTTTTTAGAACCCATAGTGTAAGAGGGCCAATGGTTTGGCCGGAGAAAGACCCCGGGTAGTGTAAAGTTGTTAAAGTCATTTAGGAAATAGTTAGGATTGAAGAACCTGTCGCACCATACGCAGCCACTTACCTGTGGTGATGATGATGACTCCACACCTGTGTTTTCTTTGTTTTGTTGCAGGAGATGAATCGCTGTGTGGATTTGTGAGACGCATCACGACGTGGATGAGACATTGGGGTGATTCCATCTCTCCCTCCCTAGGAGGGACTGATGATGAATTGGTAATGGCAAATTATGATGTTGAGTTGGAGATGGCAAATTTTGATGAGAGTTGAAAATGGCAAATTTGATTGGTTAGGAGGGAGAGAAGACGAATTTGGTATATGGGAGGAACGGGGAAGACAGTAGGGATGTTTGTTGATTTGTAAAGTAGATGTTTATGGGTAGTGTTGTGTTTTGTGGATACAGTAAGGGGTAAGGGAGGGGCCATGTAGGTTACCTGGTGGGGGGGGGGGGGGGCGTACGATAGGAACGTACCTGTCTCACCTGGTTCCCATGTGCCCCCAGTGTGCATCACCTTACATTGCGTGCACTTTTGCGCCCTTACCACCTTACTCACTTGTAATAATAATAATAATAATAATTCATTTATTTTGTATAGCGCTTTTCCAGAAGCCCAAAGGCGCTTTGACAGAGTGGAAAACATAATGCATAACAATACATGAAAACAACAATTGCAAAAAGACAAGAATCAAGAAAACAAACAGCAGCGATATACGGCATATATATAAGACAAGAATCAAAAAGACAAGACAAGAATCAATAGGGAAATATTTAAAGCAAAAGGAGGGAGAAGGAGAAGAGATAGTCAGGGGTTAAATGCTGTGGGTTGAATGTTGAATGCAGCGTTGAACAGGTGGGTCTTTAGTGATGTTTTGAATGTGGTGAGTGAGGAGGAGTCTCTGATGGTGTGAGGTAGTGAGTTCCAGAGGGTGGGAGCAGCGATGGAGAAGGCCCTGTCCCCCCAGGATCTGAATTTGGTCCGGATGGAGGGGGTCAGGAGGTTGGTACTTGTCTGCTTCTTTTGTCTCCCACCTCCGAGGATCTGGCTTTGGGGTAGAGAGAGAGGAGAGAGAGGTGCTGGCTGCGCAGTTGTGGGCCTGCACTTTCGCTGTTTGCTGCCGGGATCGATACACCATAAGGACCGCAATGTTTGTGGCCACCCACAATGGACCGCAGTTCGTTTGCGGCCAAGCACCACCCGGGGATGGACCTATGGGTCAACGTGGCACCTATGCCATACAGGTGAACCACTTTTAGTTAACACCAAGTGCACCACAAGAAGAGTAAGAGACACCTGCAGGGTTAGGGGTTGTCGAATTTATTTTTATTCCAATGAACAATGGTGACTGCACCGATTGGTGGTGGGGTGGTGCTTTTGATGCTGGGAAAGGGTGCTCTGCACGTTATTAAAGGCCGTCGGCCACAGAGCACTCGTGGGTTGGTGTATCGATGCTGGCAAGCGCGCTCTCTCTATGCATAACATCTGCATGTGTTCCTCCAAAAACAGGTCCTGGATCGTAGTGTAGATATCAGCGTAATCTTGTAAATAATGCTCCCTACCGGCTGTATGTTTAGTTTGAGAATTCTTTCCGGATTCGGTTATCCTGTGGGTGTGTTTCTGTGAGGAGAAGGGTGCAACGTCGCAGGGGGACATATTTACTCATTTGTGAATATCTGTAAAACTGTCGCACTCAGGGTAGAGTTAATAGTAGAGGGAACTACATTGCGTGCCACACTAAAGTAGGTAAAAATTTATCGGGTCGGGACGCCCCGAGGGTAGAGAAGGGTGCAATGTTGCGAATATGGAATTTGGCCTCCATATCCGCTTGTAAATATTCCCCTATTTTCTCCAATACTCCCCAACTTTCCCCAATCCCCCATTCCCTAGTCCCATTGCATGTAAATAACAATCAGTAGAGCCGACCTTCCCCTTATTCCCCCATTAAATGTCGTGCCCAGGTCCACCGCACCACACGTAGACAACTTTCGGACATCTTCCTAGTTATTCTTATTCTATGTCAGTTAAGGCCTCGTCTCCATTAATTATGACTCTTCGTTGCACCAGAATGTGATTATATGGCATCAGTAGTGAGTTTAGGACCTTTCCCATACCTCCTTCCATCTTCTTCCCCAACAATTACAACAACAACAGAGGAGATGGCGGCGGAGCGGGGGAGGATGCGTCCTCACACCGGCTCGATTAGCGCCATTGACCACACGCTCCACGGGGTTACCACGGAGGGGCTGGCTGTCAGCTCCTCCTCAAGGGCGGAGCCTGGTAACCCCCCGCACCCAATCAGAAGGGCGGACCGATTCCATCTGGGGCGGTGCTAGCGAGCCGAGGGCGTGTCACTCCCCGCCGGATATACGCGGCCACGTAGCGGACGTGACGAGAGATGCGCCCCCAGCTGAAGAGAAAGAAGGACCTGCGAGCGCTGAGTCAGATGCGCCCCACCTGAGAAAGAACGTTGCCTGCGAGCGCTGAGAGAGAAAGGCCCGCCTGTGAAAGAACGTCCCCTCCGAGCACTGTGAAACCTTCCGCATCTCTGGACCGGACCGGGTCGATCCTGCCCTGAGCCCAGGAGGACCTGGAGCCATCGACAACCGCTTTCCTGCCATCAACCCCCGTGTGAGTCAGCCTTGTCCCGTTTGCCTGTCGTCTGTTGGGGAATAATATAAGATTGTGTCTAAGTGCTTGTCTTTCTATGTTGTACCTCTCGTCCCTGTAATCTGACCTTCCGCACGAATATAATCTCCTCCGGAGGTCTTGAGAACCGTATCCCTGGTGTCTGTCATTATAATTCAGCCGTGTGTCTTCTTTTTCCTTATTGAGCCAGCGTGGCGCGGCTTCGTCAACGTTCGAGTACAATCGGGTAATTTGTGCGGACACGACGGCCATTCCGCTCGGCCCACCTTAACATCAAAGTCGTGTCTGTAACAATACCATATAATTCCTGTGATGGTACCATCAGTTTCTTATTCAATAACTCACTGTGCTCCAAGTGAGCGAAAAGAACATTCCCAAAGTCATTGTCCTGGCACCAAGCCAAAGTCAATCCACGCTCCGGTGATCGCAAGAAAAATGTCGAATCGAGACCAGAATCCAAGTCGGCTGATAGTCAACGCTGCCAAAGAGGCGCAAAGGTGCACCCAAAAGGAGACTGGGAAATCACACCTTCGGGTATGAACCTTCAGTGGCTCCCAAACGGAGAACCACAAATTCCCAATCGAAATCCACGTTACACTCGCAAACCAGGCTAACGGCTGGAGCGAGGTGAAATGGCGGGAGCGAGGTGAAATGGCGGGAGCGAGGTGAAATGGCGGGAGCGATGCGAAATGGCGGGAGCGATGCGAAATGGCGGGAGCGATGCGAAATGGCGGGAGCGATGCGAAATGGCGGGAGCGATGCGAAATGGCGGGAGCGATGCGAAATGGCGGGAGCGATGCGAAATGGCGGGAGCGATGCGAAATGGCGGGAGCGATGCGAAATGGCGGGAGCGATGCGAAATGGTGGGAGCGAGGCGAATCTTCTTATGGGTTTCCTCGGGAGCAAGGATCTCTTCTTTCCTGGAAGTCCTTGGTGTCCTTGCGTTTTATACCTATCCTGCCTCCCTCCAAGCCCTCTCCCTCCCACACATCTCCCGATGTCCCTGCTCTCAAATGTTGTGTTTGTGTGCTTCCCCTTCTCTCCCCATCTTGTCTACCGCTCCCCTTTTTATATACTTTGTTTGCTTGTTTGTTTGATTTGTTTGTTTGATAAATGTTAGCTCTTTCACGAGCCTCCATTCTGTACACCAAAAAAAACAAAAAAAACAACATGGCGTGCGGGCTCGTACTGGAGGCGTACCTGCTCTCCAACGATTCTCTATGGAATCAACCGCAAAACCCGACACGCAGGTTTATCTGTCACAGCGATAACCACTCTGTCACAGGAATCCCTTTCCCAGGAAACCCAAAGTTCGCTCGTGACCCCTGTTCGCCAGCGTCTCCTCGAGACCTCAAAGCAGTTCGGCTTTTCTTCCCGACGTCACTTACTCCGCCTTTTTTTTTTCTTCCTCCTCTTCTTCCGGTTTCTCCCGATCCGGTTTCCGGTTTCTTTTTAAACACTAATTTTTTTACCTTTTGAAAATAGTTTTCTCCATTTCACTTAAACGATAACAATAATAGTACATGGAACCAAAAATGCTTACAGTGGATGAAAACCACGACGGAAGTGACGAATCCGTAACGCAACTCAAGTTTGTTCACGGCATAAAAAATATCTGGGTCCAAGGGGATCTTCCGGTGGTCAGTGGATCCAGGTTTGATCCCCAAAATAGGAATTTGCTTTGGGTTCCAGTTTGGACCACTCTACCTATTGCCTCCAATGCCTGCAATGAACTGTTGCTGCAATGAGCTGGTCACGTGTTGGTGCAAGAGCACAATAAGCTGCATTGGCGGATGTGCTTGTAAGAGCTTTGTAGCTGTAAATGTGAAAGGTAGATTTCCAGAAGACATGTCAATTTGTGTTTCAGTTATACTTAACCACTTTGATAGTACTTGAATATGCTTTTTATGAGATATTGAGTTTGCAAACCTGCAATTGCTTGTTTTTTTTTGTCAAATATATATAATTGGAATGTTGATGCAAATTTATTTGCATATTTTATCATGTAAAAAATGCAAATTATACACATCAAAAAAGCAGCTCATATCAATATGAGAGGGAAATATATCCTGTGTGTATAGGTTTAAGCTGCCAATCTTAGATCTGTGATCCCCATTTTTTTTGTCAATAATGCATGTATTGTATAATCACCCGATATTCAAATACCAGCAAAATACTATACATTCACATTAAATTTGCATAAACTGACATAAAAATTGCATTTGAAATTAACTAATCCAACAGCAAAGCTTTCAATATGAAGGCTCTGAATAGAACAAACGTATCCAGCCTAAAAGAAGAAAAGCTGCCACTTAAATAATTAAAATTAAATTGAAAATGCAATTAAATTGCATACATTTGCGTAAAACTCAGAGGAGACATTAATCAATTAATAGTTAACATTGCATTATTATTTATCTGGGCCAAACAGGTGTGCGCACACACAAAAAAGAAGCTACCAATATACTTTGCTGTCGAAATACCAGCGAATATGCTTTGAATGCATATAATTTGCATTATCATTTTAAGCATAGCAGCCAATTACATATTTTGTGGCACTTCTGGTAAAGTTAATGTTATTGATATAAATGACACCCAGGAAAAAAAAAAAATCTCTCCTCGTAAATCATTTAAGCTGACTAACTGCCATGTTGAAATTCCATCTGAGGTTTTTTTTTATGCCTGCGCCCCCGAAGGTGGCCGGAGGCATTATTTTATTTTTATATTTAAGTGAAGAATGTGAATTAAAAAATTGTTCCAATTAAAATGCACATTAGCAACGTGATGTTATTCAACACTCAAAACTAATGTCTTTCTTGACACGTCCTTTAAATCTCGTCTTCCAATAACAAAAAAAAATTAAGAAAAATAGCTTGTAAGTGTTAAGTCGTTCTTTGTACTATCCTGTTCTTTCATGTACAGTTATTCAGTGGTTTCACTGTGGTCAAAGCAAAGTTTATAACTAAATTTATTTAGTAACTCAACCATGTTCTGTCAAAATAGCTGAGGTAACATACTCGCTTTTGAACTGTACAGTCTGAGTCAGTTTGTTGACCCAATAATGAACTGCCATATTGGCGCTTCACAGCCACGTTGGACATCAATGAGGGCACAAAACTTCGGAGAGATGTGAAGCCATGTGTCCCATCTGCTAACAATTACTGGTGGAAGTGAAAGAGTCATTGTGTGCTGGTACCTGGGTCAATTTAAATTCTTAACCCCAACTACAACACCTTTCGAGAGAGTGGTGACCTCTATCGGGTTGGTTCTCAGCCATGAAGATGGATTCCCAGCTTGTCATGGGTGCCTTTGTGATTCTGTTTTTTATTTATTTATTTTTAAATCCAAGTAGCGAGGCTTATGAAGGAACTGAATTATTAAGGAGAGCAGTTTGCAAATGACCAATGGGTGGGGAGTGGAGTGGGCTCATGCAAGAAAGAAAGGAGGAAAAAAGCACTGCATGTGCGTGCACATGCGTGTGCATTCTTGATATTTTACCCACGGTTTTTTTTGTAAATGGCAACACTACTTCACCCGCTGTAGCTTTCTGATGCAGAATACATGCCACCCCTCGATTTTCTTCATTTTGTTCTATTTTAGCTTTTTAGCCAAAATAATTCCTGGTTATAGGCCCCATCATGACACCTTGTCGACCAACTACCTGGAAGCCACCGTTTCTCTGACCAAGAAAAATATCTACGTACTGGTGACTCTTCACTCACTAGCTAACATGACTATTAAAAAGCGCAAAGGTTTATTTGCTTCTGAATCTATATCGGTCCAATATCTCGTGGAGAAATATTAATATGAGCAACGTCGTAGCATATAACAAGTTTTCAACTGTGTTGTACATCGCACCTCAATGACGTCATGACATGTCACCTCCTGTGAACCTGCCTACGGCCTAAGACGAAGGAAGTTGGTTCTACAACTGAGAGAAAAGGTGGAACGAATGAGGAGCAGTGAGCCTGGATTTTGGGTCATTCACAAGAAGCAGATTACTAGCTGAGCATGCATGCACTGTACAAACCTGTGGGGGGGGGGAGGAAGCTTCTCGTCTTCATCGGTGGAGGGGGGAAGCTTTCCGTCATCGGGGTGGGGGGAAGGGTCTCGTCTTCATCGCGGAAGATTACAATTTCAGCTCTACCTTCTTAAGCTTGATCATTAATTTTTTTCATGTATTTATCTTAGCATTTGTGGTGGACACATGACGTTATTATTATTATTATTTTTTAACCTCAGTCACTGAAGTCATGTTTTCACCCCTGTCTGTTTCCTTGTCTGTGAGCAGGATATCTCGAAGTTGTGGACTGAGAGAAGAGAGAACACCTTTAGAGGCCATTTTTCCCCGCAAGCGGGGATTGGCCTTTTTCGGGGACCGTGGTTGTTGTTGTTTTTTGGGTCCCTTTTTGAAGCAATGTTTTACGGCCGGATGCCCTTCCTGCCGCCAACCCTTTTTGTCGCCTTTTATGACGAGCAGGGAATTACCAGTGAACTGGTACTCAATTTGCCGACCTCGGAAGGATGACAGGCTGAGTCAACCCCCCTGGCGTTAGTTCAGCGATCGACCGGGATTCGAACCCAGGATCCTAGGATCCTAAGCTGGCACCCTAGCCGCTAAGCCAACACCAGGCTGTGGACTGGTTCGGCCAAAACTTAGTTGTCGGATTGGGTGTGTGCCAAGGACGAATTTATTCGATTTTGTTGAAGGTTCAGATATGAGAATAAAAAAGAAGCGATTCTTCACCATTGAAAGATGCCCCCAAAAACGACACATAGCGTTATATTTCAAGAAGCTGAAGATGGATTATGACAAAAGTTAGTGGGTGAGTTGGGTAGGTGACAAGAACAAGCCAATTAGATTTTTGTTCAGGTATGGATACAGATCTGGCTTATCGATGGGATACAAAGCATAAACTTTTCAACCTGGTGGAGGTATGCCCTCTACAGAGTGTCGTTCTAGTATGAAATGCATCAGTCCCTTGATCAAACTGCTATTGCTTTTCATCGATCTGGTTCGGCTTGTTTGCTCCTATCTGAGTTTAGGGTTTTTACACAGTGAAAGGAAACTTATACCCTTCTTGCTTGAGACTTATTCCTCAACCCAATACAACTTCCTTAACCCAATACAATTCCTTACAACACAGGATGTGTACGCAATGACAAAAAAAATGTTGAACAAGGTAACAAAATTGTAAAACAGTCGGAAGCGGTAGGGTTTTTTAGAAGTGGTAGGCCCCGACGAAGTCACCGGGGGCATAAATTTTTCGGGTTGTCCGTTTGGTTATCCGTGCGTCCGTCCGTCCGTGATAGGTTTTCGTTTCCGCATTACTCTTGAATATCTCTATGAATAAAATTCTCTCCATTGTTGTGGTTTCTCCCTAAATCCATGGCCTTGTATTTAACTCTATTGAATTCCATTTCCTATTTCCTGGTCTATTCTGCAAAAGCACCTCAATGTTTCCCTGGATACATATTTGGAAGAACTTGTGCCCATTGTTAGACTGAGGTTGAAGACTTGCAAAATGATAAGATCAGTGCTCCTGTATGTCATAGAAGCTTGTTTCTTGAGAAAGGAAGAGTGAAGACTGCTGCATAGGATGGAGGTGCAGATGTTTGGAAGGCTGATTGGGATCTCTTTGAGCTAAGGAAGAGGAGTGCGACTATCAGGAGATTGGCAGGAATAAGGGATATGAGCAATGAGGCATGCCTGCGTTAGTTGTGGCATGTGCTCATTAGTTGGGACAATCACTTGATGGGCAAGCCTTTGATTATGGATGCAGTTGGCAAGAGGATAAGAGTTGGACCAAAACTGAGGTGGAAGGTAGTGCTGGAGATGAACATGATAGACGGGTGCAGACAGGCCTAACTCGTGTGGCTGGCCACACAATAAGGTGGGATTGGTTTCTTCTGAGCTATTCGCTCTACTCCTTTGTTGTATTTGAAAAAGGACGAGACATTTCAAATTAAAACGGATGACCTGTTTGTCTTCCTCCACTTAATGTATGGTACATCAATGAGCACCAAACACTTAATTGGGGGGGGGGGGGGGGAGGGGGGGGGGGGAATAGTAATAATTAATATAATAATCTCTTTTTTTTTGTTCTTTTTTTTTTAGGAATCGTCAGCTATTTGTGTCTAAAAGGGCATTTTATTTTTATCAAACGAAGAAAAAATGCTGTTGACTGAAATGTATAAAACGATGTCTAATGATATTGGAAAACAAGAACAGCACTGAGAGCTCATACCTCCGCCAGGCTAAAGAGTTTCTTTTGTATGCCACTGATGCTTTAAATCCGGATCTTCACCAAAGTCTTACCAATTTGTCCTTGTCCCACACCCAACTTGTCCACTAAGTTTCGTCTGAATCCGTCCATAACTTTTTGAGATATCCTGCTCACAGACAAACAGACGAGTGAAATCATAATTTCCGTCCAACTTTGGTGGCGGACGTAAAAACTGAATATATGTGGAGAGAATTTTTTTTTGGGATAAAGTGGACAATGCTGTGCATGTCACTGCTCATATCTACATTTACTTAATTTAAGTTATTTTGTTGTTGTGCTGTTTCAGTTGTCGAAGACATCCAGAAGCGTCGTGAGCCAATTCCCAGCCTTGAGGCCTTGTACTTGATTACGCCATGTGTTGCGGTGAGTCTTGTACCATATTATTGGTATTCCCTTCAGGAAGGCATGGAGTACTAAGGTGAATTGGGGTGTTGTGTACTAGTTATGGGTTTTTCCAGCCATACAAAGGAATGGGTGGTTTTTGCAAACTGATATGATGGAACCTTTGGTTCCTTCTATCTTTCCAGTTTTCAGTGCGTTTGTTCATAAATTCAGATAACTTAGCAGTTATAACAAAATCTCTCTGCACTTTTATTGGTAACCTGAGGCTCATGGAGAAGCTTCTACCAATTGTCGTGCATGAGATCTTGAGAACATTGGCAGATGAGACGACATGCACCTGGCGTTAATATAGGCACGCCCAGTGCCATAATGCTTAAAACATCCACTCTGCGTTTCGCGCTTAAAACCCGACCCCAGCAGTCATACCAAAGACTATTAAAAAGAGCACGTGCTGCTTCCTTGATTGATGCGCGTCATTCAAATAGGGCAGAACACGAACAAACAACCATGGGTTCGCAGCCAGTGCGCACACTTGTTGGGCCTAATTAACCTGCTCCTGCATTGAAGTTCCTTCCAAGGGAATTCATTTATATAACACAAACGAGCCTGCCCATTTTGTAGCCAATATCTGGAGTTTTGGTGCTGATAATGTTATTAATTTCATTCCATTTTGCAGTCTGTTCAAGCTCTGATTGCTGACTTTAAAGATATGGGAGGCTGCAAATACAAAGGAGCACACGTTTTTTTCACCGACTGTGAGTTTAAATTTTATTTATTATTTTTAGCTCTATCTTTGTTGACTGATTGTGCTGTTATTCTTGTGTTCTGATGTGTTTCTGATGTCTTTCAGCTTATAACATCTAAAGGTGTATTTCAAGGTAATGATTATTGTCCCCCGTCGCACCGCTGAGCGAAAGGTGGACTATGGTTTTCCCGTGCGTGCGGGCGTGCGTGCATAAGCGAAGGACCGCATTCGAATTTGGTGTGTGGGTGCAACCCACGTCAAAATCCAAGATGGCCGCCGCCATGTATATCTGATGCCATGTATGTCTGAACCTTGTGAGCGGAATATCTTGAAAAATAAGTGAAGTACCAACTTCTAATCTGGTGTGTGGGTGTATCTAGGCACAAGGAAGAACGCTATTGAAAATTGGGTCGCCACGTCAAAATCCAAGATGGCCGCCGCCATGTATGCCTGAACCTTGTGAGCGGAATATCTTGAAAAATAAGTGAAGTACCAACTTCTAATCTGGTGTGTGGGTGTATCTAGGCATAAGGAAGAACGCTATTGAAAATTGGGTCGCCACGTCAAAATTCAAGATGGCCGCCTCCATGTATGTCTGAACCTTGTGAGCGAAATATCATATCATAGCATGTTTTCTGCGTCTTTCACTTTGTCAACTCGCATCACTTCCCCGACGGGGGACCTAGGCATAACGCTTGTTTGACTTATTGGCCTCGTGGTTCGGCCTTCAGCCTGATGGTGTTTCTGAAATGGGACTACACAAGCCTGATTGCAAGATGAAGTGATTTTGTTGTGTAAAAGTGAGCCTGTGTACTTCTATCCCTCAGCCTGTCCAGACCAGATGTTCAAGGACCTTGTGAAATCTCGTTGCTCGAAGATGATAAAAACTCTCAAGGAGATAAACATTGCCTTCCTACCATACGAGTCTCAGGTGTGCAGTTGGTGTCATAAGTAGTATGACCATATTATTTTCACTTTCCATTGTTATTTCACCATTTTTATTTTACAATTACCAGCATTAGTCGAGTAATGAAACGAGAGAGTTCATAGAACACCTTACCCTGCAGTCTTGAGGAAAAAGGAAATGGGAAGAGTCTTTTAAAACTCTTGCCCATTGTGTTTCTGAGCACGATCTATATTTACTACAAGCTCCCTTTTTGTCTGAAACTCTCAGAATGAATATGAATGAATGATCGTTTTAAGGCCATTTTCCCCGCTAGAGCGGGGGTTAGCCTTGCGGGCCCCATGACAATCATGGTTCCCTGTTTGAGGCAATGTTTTTATGGCCGGATGCCCTTCCTGACGCCAACCCTTGGTCGCCTCTTACAATGCGCAGGGATACGGTGTACCTATTCTAAACCGGGGTACACACCGGGATCATTCATCCCAGCAAGCTGGTACTCAATTTGCCGACCTCGGAAGGATGACAGGCTGAGTCAACCCCCCTGGTGTTAATTCAGCGATCGACCGGGATTCGAACCCAGGATCCTAGGATCCCAAGCCGGCACACTAACCACTAAGCCAACACCAGGCTTAGCGAGTGGCAAATTTGATTGGATGAGATGACATAAAATGGCGTACTATTTTGTGCAAGTACTGCTAAACGGACAGTTTTTGGAAGTTCCAACCAGGCGATTTGTGTTCTGCAGTGTTCAAGACTTTTTTTTCGGATGTTTATCGCCGGTGATGCAACCTCTTTATTTAACAAAGCTGCTTAAAGCTCCGAGCGTAAAGGCGCCCTCAAGGCGACAGGGAAATCCAAAGGCACCCCCAGGCGACTGGGAAATCACACCCTCAGGTATGGACGTTCCATGGCTCACAGTCGGCGAACCACAAATTAACCTTCAAAAGCCACA
The DNA here is from genome assembly GCF_964187855.1 of Myxine glutinosa. Lineage (NCBI taxonomy): Eukaryota > Metazoa > Chordata > Myxini > Myxiniformes > Myxinidae > Myxine > Myxine glutinosa. The sequence continues at coordinate 80,138,729 of NC_136268.1, forward strand.
TTGCACACACACACACCAGATACGTCTGAATCTGGTGAAAACGGCTGACGAAGCAAAGAAACCTTGCTCGACGCGCAAAGCGCGCGGGTCAAAATGGCCGACGGCCCGCACTCAAGACGTAACGGCAGTCCAACGATTCTCTTCGGAATCGACAGCAAAACCTGACACGCAGGTTGATCTGTCACAGCGATAACAACTCTGTCGCAGGAATCCCTTTCCCGGGAAACCCAAAAGTTCGCTAGTGACCTCCGTTCGCTAGCGTTGGCTCAAACCCTCAACGCCGCTCGGCTTCTTCCCCGATTCACTCGCTCCGCCTTCTTTTCTCCTCTTCCTCTTCTTCGTTCGGTTCCGGTTTCATTTAAAACATTAACCTTTTTACCTTTTGACAATAATAATTGCTATTTCCCTCAAACAGCAATAATAATACATGGAATCAAAAATGTTTGCAGTGGATGAAAACCACAACAACGGAAGTGATGAATCCGTAACACTTGGTTAAAAAATCTTCTCAGAAACTCCACAAAGAAATGTGGAGTCAGTCCTCCACGGGGTTATTTATTGCTCTTGTTTCTTTCTGCCATACTTCCGCAATTACCAGAAGTCACAACATTACATGTTCACAATGGCCTACCATTGCTGTTATGCTCTTATACAAGTTGTCCATGAAAAACTAGGCAATAAACAGCCGTATTGGATCTAAATGAAAATCTCGTTCTCTGAAACTGCTTAACCAGTCAATGCGAAACTTTATCAAATTGATCAACTACCCATCGGAAATATAGTTTGATAAGTGATGTCGTATGTCACTGGTCTGGCCGACATTTTGGATTAAAGATTTAAAAAAAAAACAACCTTAAACAGTAGCGTTTGCTCTCACCAAGTCCTTCTCAAGACTGCATGGGGTAAGTATTATCTGAATACCATCTAGTTTTGTTTGTTTTTGATCTAGCTGCCACATTGTACATGTACAGAACGACCAAGCACTTTGCATGATCAAATTAAGAACTAGTCTTGGACAGGTAGAACAAAGGATGAAATCAACAGAACATTGATAAAGGTATTCTAACTGCCATTATAAACAAGTAGAAGCTGGCGTTTTCTGTGTTAACTTTGTAAACAAACAAGGTTTTCATCTATTGTTACTCTTTTGCTCCAACAAACGGTTAACTCCTGAAACGTCGGGTTCTTCTTGCTTCCCACAACAGTTATCATGGTTTGTCTCAACGTTCTGTTGATTCCATCCGATGTGACTGACATATTTCGCTTTTGGTTTTGGTTCTTATTTTCAAGGCATTTCATTAATTGGCAACATTGGTAAGTGTAATGTTTGAAGAGATGAAGCTTTGAAAATCCTTTAATTTTGGTGTCTGTCATTGCGGATTTTCAATTTATCTTTGTTTTTGCCTTGTACTTTTTTCTCTACTGATATAATACCTACATTTAATTTATTTGGGCGTGTCTAATATTTCACTTGAAGCAGTTACTTCTCTCAAATGTTTTTAAATTACTATTTATTTATTTAATACCACCCCCAATTGTAACGCTGCACACTTGCATTCCCCTACACCAATGTTCGTCACACAAAAATGGCAAAGTTGGTATTTCTCCCTTTAATTTTCAATACATGCATTTTTTGTAGGTCTTTTCGCTTGATGTGCCTGCAGCATTCCAGAGCTTCTACAGTCCCTTGAAGGACAATGCGCGAAGCCATGACACGGAGCGACTGGCTGAGCAGATTGCCACTCTCTGTGCCACACTCAAGGAGTACCCAGCTGTCAGATATCGTGGGTGAGTGTGTTGCTTGTGGTGATCAGTGAGTAGATTATGACATTGACCAGCAGGCCATTGGTGGTGTTGACATGAAGGCTTATTATGTGATTGATGTCGTTGCCTTTTTTGGACATGGTTGTTCCTTTTGAATGTCATTCTTAATGTACTTTTCCTTTGTCCATGTGGGTTAGTTTGATTTTTGTTCTGATTTTGTCCCAAGTGATCTTCATGCATTCTTGCAGTGCTTGACATCTGGTGAAACCTAAAATAGATCAGACTTGACCTTTCTATCAGAATGGCTTCATACATTTCCTCCCCATTAAATGCAGAAGGGCTGTGGCTTTTCTTGGATTTGCAGACAGCATTCCTGTCGCCTCAATTAACCTCCAGGCATTCGCATTCATTTGTGAGGAAATTGCTCAATAATTGTAGTCCTTTCATTGCTCGTGCATTGTCCTTCAACTGTCACTGAAGCAGCTGTTTGTTTTTCACAGTGTTTGACTTCTTGTGAACATACAAATTAACCATTCACAGGCTTTACAATTTATTTATTTAGGGGATAGGGTTTTATTTGTACAGTTAGGCTCCGCTGTATGTTGCCTTGATATAGGTTGTTTCGCAAAAACATTACATTGTTGCAGATGTGACAGCAAGATACTACTTTCAGGGGTCGAATAAAAAAAAAAGGTTACTTATCAAATTGCTAAAGAAAATTCCTCGTTCTCTTCAATTTGAAATGCCTGTAAAATGGCTGAGCTAAAACTATAACCAGTGCCAGCATGACAAGTAATCGGGGGCTAGGGGATAAAGTGTCTTGGATTATCGGTGATTACGGACATCAGTCACTCAAACTCTTAGGGTTTGCCATCAGCTATGTTCCTTTTTGGGAAAACCACATATCTAAGATGGCCTCCAAGGCCAGTCGCCACCTGGGCATCCTCCATCGAACAAAGTCCTTTCTTGTCACACCTGAACTCCTATCCACCTATGAGGCCTTCTTCTGCAGCTTGATGGTGCATTGTTTTCCCCTCTGTGCTGGCGCGTGCTGCCTCACACCTTGCTCAGCTTGACGCTGTGAAAGCAAAGGAATTTCCAAAAGCCTTCGAATCTCCCATGATGAAGCCGAGTCTATGGGCTTATTACTTTGCCATCACAGGCAGGTTGATGGTATTTGACTTCTCCCGTCTCCTCTGGTCTTGCACCCTCTGCCTTTTTATGCTTTGTCCCCCTCCCCCCTCATTACCCTCACCACCAGGCTTCTGCATGGCACACGTGATCCACCATAAACCCCCTTCTGGTGAAACTCCCAAAATCCAGAATCACTGCTCACCTCCACTGATTCTTTCCTATTTTTTTTCTCCCCACCTGTGGAAACAACTTCCACCTTCTCTTCAATCTCATTATTACCCTACGCTCCCGAAGCGAAAAGCAGGGCTAGGCATTTGGTTGCGTACGTGCATGTCTGCATTTTTAAAATTCATTTTCTCAGCAACCGTTGATCCGATTGACACGAAATTTTACCATAGGAGCGCCTCTGCCTGTATAATTTTTTTATTCATAATTATGACGTCATAAGTCATGCGATACAGGTGCCATCTTGGAAAAATTGAAAAACGTTGCATCTCAATCTCCGAAACTGCTCCCTGGAAAAAATAGAAGCACGACTCATTATCAAGTACTCCCCATAGGGAATATGATACACTACGTGGCCAAAAGTATGCGGACATCCATTCTAATTAGTGGATTTGGCTTTCAGCCACACCCACTGCTGATGAATATATAATCAAGCACACAGCCATGCAATCTCCATAGACAAACATTCGCAGTAGAATGGGCCGTACTGAAGAGCTCAGTGACTTTCAAGGTAGCACCGTCATAGGATGCCACCTTTCCAACAAGTCAGTTGGTCAAATTTCTGCCCTGCTAGAGCTACCCCGGTCAACTAAGTGCTGTTATTGTGAAGTGGAAACGTCTCGGAGTAACAGCAGCTCTGCCGTGAAGTGGTAGCCCACACAGGCTCACAGAACGGGACTGCCGAGTATTGAAGCGCGTAAAAATCGTCTGTCCTCGGTTACAACACTCATTACCGAATTCCAAACTGCCTCTGGAAGCAATGTCAGCACAACAACTGTTTGTCGGAAGCTTCATGGAATGGATTTCCATGGCCGAGCAGCCGCCCACAAGCCTAAGATCACCATGCCCAATGCCAAGCTTCGGCTGGAGTGGTGTAGAGCTCGCCGCCATTGGACTCTGGAGTAGTGGAAACGCGTTTTCTGCAGTGATGAATCATGCTTCACCACCTGGCAGTCCAACGGACGAATCTGGGTTTGGCGGATGCCAGGAGAATGCTACCTGCCTGAATGCATTGTGCCAACTGTAAAGTTTGGTGGAAGAGGAATAATGATCTGGGGCTATTTTTCATGGTTTGGTCTAGGCCCCTTAGTTCCAGTGAAGGGAAATCTTAACGCCACAGCATACAATTTTTTCTTCTTTTTTTTTGTATACAAGATCGAGGCTCGTGAAAGAGCTAACATTAATCACACAAAAAGTCAAACCGACACATAAAACACAAAATAAGGGGAGTGGTAGACAAGATGGGGAGAGAGGGGGAAGGACACAAACACAACATTTGAGAGCAGGGACATCGAGAGAAATGTGGGAGGGAGAGGGCTTGGGGGTGGGGAGGTGGGAGAGGTATAAAACATATGGACACTGCAAGGACTTCCAGCAAAGAAGTTGGAATTTCAAAAAAGTGTAGCTGGGGTGAATTAGCGGAGGTACAAAATATCAAGGTTTTGGATGGGGGAAGATAAGAGATGGTGGTGAACAGCTGTTTTAAAGACCTGGAGGGAGGAGTGGGATTGAAGGGAGTGGGGCAGTTTGTTCCAGAGGCGGGAGAAAAGGGGAATGAAAGTGAAGGTGAGCAGAGAACCTAGATTTTGGCAGTTTAACCATAAGAGAGTTGCTGGCAGATCTTGTGCGACCTGTAGGAATATTCGGGGGACAGAGCACAGAGAGAGCTGGGGGAGCAAGGCCGGAAGTTGGTAGAAGACAGAAAGACCACCAACTTGCCTGCGGTGAGTGAGTGAAAGGCCCTCGGAGTTAGCTTCATCGCAGGAGATTCCAATGATTCTGAAAGCTTTGGTTTCAACAGCGTGAAGCCGAGCTAGGTGTGAGGCAGGAGCACCGGCCCAGAGGGGGGAACAGTATTCCATTGAGCTGCGGATGAAAGCCTTGTATGTGGTGAGGAGCTCAGGTGTGCCAAGGAAGGAATTCGCACGACGGAGGTTGCCCAGTCGGCGACTGGCTTTGGAGGCCAGCTTGGAAATGTGGTTTTCCCAAGAAAGATCATGGCAGATAGTGAGACCCAAAAGCTTGAGTGACAGAACTTCTCGGAGAGGATTGTTGAGAAAGTAGATGGGAGGGTTTTCCAGTCGGTCTTTTCGAAGAGACTTGGTAAGAGTGTGAGATTTGTCAGGATTGAAAGACATGTTCTTTGAAAGAAGACATGTTCAAAGACATGTACTTTGATTGAAAGACAAGTGCAATGACATTCTAGACGATTGTGTGCTTCCAACTTTGTTGCAATAGTTTGGGGAAGGCCCTTTCCTGTTTCAGCATGACAATGCCCAGTGCACAAAGCAAAGTCCATACAGAAATGGTTTGTTGAGATCGGTGTGGAAGCCTTTGACTGGCCTGCACAGAGCCCTGACGTCAACCCCATCGAACACCTTTGGGATGAATTGGAACGCCGATTGCGAGCCAGGCCTAATCGCCCAACATCAGTGCCCGACCTCACGAATGCTCTTGTGGCTGAATGGAAGCAAAGCCCTGCAGCAATGTTCCAACATCTTGTGGAAAGCCTTCCCAGAAGAGCAGAAGCTGTTATAGCAGCAAAGGGGGTTCCAACTCGATATTAATGCCCATGATTTTGGGATGAGATGTCCGATGAGCACATATGGGTGTGATGTTCGGTGTCCACATACTTTTGGGTATGTAGTGTGTGTTAATGATGTCATTGGTGCCTTCTATATGACGTCATAATTTGCCAAGTATAATGCTTCATCAGATAAGTATGAATTTTTTTTTCTAAGCAACTGTTGGTCTGATGGACACAATTTTCACCATAAGAGCACCTCCTCCTGTAGGATATATTCATGATAATATGACGTCATAGGTCACGTGGTACAGGCGCTATCTTGGAAGAACCGAAAAACGTTGCACCTCTATCTCCAAAACAGCTCCATGGGGGAAAAAATTGAAAGGTGGCTCATGTAATGAAATCCATATGGGGAATAGGTGTTAACGATGTCATTGGTGCCTTAATTATGACGTCATAATTTGACAGGGACAACGCTTGGTCTGATCAGTTCGAAATTTCTTTAGCGTGATCTACGCAACAATTATATTAGAGAATATAAATTTATGATTTAATCGCTCACGTGGTCTGGCAGCCATATTGGATGAAAGGGGGAAAAAAAAAATCTTCAAAAACAGAAGAGTTGGCTCACACCAAGCTTACTGCTCAGGGTAAGTATTCTATGAATACCATCTCGTTCATTCTGTCGTCCAGGGCAGCTGTTCACAACCACCTCAAATCCTCCCCAATCTAAAACCATGATGTACCCCCGTTAATCACCACTCTCTCCCACCTTCCTCCACCCTGCCCCCACCCCCATCGCAAGCCCACCTCTTTTCAGGTTCCCGTGTTTCCTTCCCGAGAGTTTACTTCGGTATCCATCTTGTCCATTCCATGTGTCCTCCCCTACTCTTGTCCCTCAACCACTCTGTCTCCGTTCCTTTTGTTCTGTTTCATCCTGTTCCGTTCTGCTTTCCAGCTCTTCCATGAGCCTTGACTTTGTATGTTAAAAAAGAAAAAAAGAAAAAAAAAGCAACTTCAAATTATAGTTCTGTATAAATAATTGAGCAGCACAAAGTGCGATTGTATTATTTTGTGGTCAGCAGGAGTAAGGGAGATGGGGAATGTAATTTACTTGATTGTGTCCATAAACTACATTATGTCTTGGCATTAATTTTTTTTTATTTGCCTGTCTAAGGATGAAGTTTGAAGGAAAAGGTCTTGATCAGCTTTCTTTCACCAGATGGCGAGGGAAAGATAGATGATTGTGATCATTTAACCAATGGATTGAATCTTTATTTAATTTTCTCTACATCTCCCCTCCCGCTCCCACCCCACTCTCCACACCCTTCTTCCTGCAGAGATTTTGCAAAGAATATGGACTTGGCACAGATGGTTCAGGACAAGCTCGATGCTTACAAGGCTGATGACCCTACAATGGGTGATGTATGCGATTTGTGTTAACATTAAATATGCGATTTAACCTCACCTCACTCTCTTTCTGGTGAGATAACCTTAGCGAAGATGTTGTAACTTGATTTATTGAATGCATTTAGAATCATTTTTGTTTTATGTAAATGGCACAGTGATTCAAGTGATTCAGTCAAGTGAGGCAGTCAAGTGATTCTTCACCATTGAGAGAAGATGGGGGCCCAAAAAAACGATATATAGCATGATATTTCAAAAAGTTGTGGGCAGGTTATGACAAAACGTGGTGGGTGAGTTAATCAGGTGACAAGAAGAAGCTGATTAGATTTTGTTTCAAGTCCAAATCCAGATCCGGCCTGTCAGTGGGATACAAAACGTAAACTGATCAGCCTGGCGGAGGTATACGTTATTACCGAGTGCCGTTCTAGTTTCAATAGGTTTTTGCGATTTTTGAAGATTGGTCTTCTACATTGCCTGTGCAAGTTTCTTCATTAACTTTTTTTTGTCCAAGCTGTACTAAAAGGGTGGGGGTTGGTGGAGAGGGGATGTGGTGGTGGTAGGGTCGATGCGTAGTGATAGCAGTGAGAATGATGGGTGGGTAGCGTGGGTGGGTGAGGGTAAAAAGTCGAGACTTGTGCCAAGTACTCCTGTGGAATATTAAGCCAGGTGTCCTTGCTGGTGGATGCTAAATATCTTGATATTGTGGCGGACACAAAAGCCCACTGGCGTGGTGACATCATTCCACGCACCAAGTGGGCGGTGGCCACGCCCGAGGGGTAGGCGTGGCCTCATGATATACACCGGGCGACCAGCCCGGAAGTGTTACAGTGTAGTCTTACAATAAAGACGTTTATATGTTACCGCTTGTCCGCTTCCTCCTTGCTCACAAGCAGCGCGCGTAACGCCGCGCTTTAATATCATGATTACTTTTGAAATATTTTGCCATTGTGTGCTCGTACCCAAGCCAAAACCCTCTAGCACCTTGAGAGAGGAATCGTTTTTGGCCTTGGAAGCATTCACGACTTAGCGTGGGTGAACTGATATTGTGCAAATATAATATGATGATCCTGGATGGATTATCTTCTTGCTGGATGTGGTTTGCAGGCTATTCTGATTACCTTTTGATTTTCCCATTTGATCTCAAAGTACATGATGCTGGTTAGAATCCCAATGAAATCCTATATTCTGTGTTAATTTGTTAATTTTACATGAACATGTTTAATTGTAAACTGATGTCGTCTACTATGTATTAGCTTTATCCTACTTGGAGTATGTGTATTAGCCCCTTGATGAACCTTAGATTACTATTCAAATAAATAGCACAGTAAAGCGGGCGTAACCCCTCAGCCCATGCATGGTGGAAACCAATTTCAAGATGGCTGCCGTGGCGGCCATATTGAATATCGCAGCGCGCCCATGAACCTTCCTCTACTCAACCCCAACACACACTGCAAAAATGGATTTAATCGGCCAAGCCGTTCTGCTCGAAATTGACGGAAACCAATTTCAAGATGGCTGCCGTGGTGGCTATATTAAAAATCGCAGCGCGCCCATTTTCGAAAGGCATCTTCCTCTACTCAACCCCAACACACACTGCAAACATGGATTTAATCGGACAAGCCGTTCTGCTCGAAATTGACGGAAACCAATTTCAAGATGGCTACCGTGGCGGCCATACTGAAAATCGCAGCGCGCCAATTTTCGAAAGGAACCTTCCTCTACTCAACCCCAACACACACTGCAAAAATGGATTTAATCGGACAAGCCGTTCTTGAAATTGACGGAAACCAAAAGTTGACGGACGCCCGTGACGACAATACCCCTTAGCCCAATTTGGGCTGAGGGGTGAAAAGCATTTCTAAGGAGAAGGCAGAGGTTGTATTAACATTTGTAAAACGTCGATCGACTTCCAATGCCACAAGCATTGAAAACTGAAAATTATAATTTGTGAGTGATCATTGTTTGAAAGTGATGACAAGGATTCCATCAAGGTAAGCACACTCACCTCTAAGCTGCCTAGCCTGGGTTTGAATCTCGGCCAAACTATAAACTGTTGTCCCAGTGTCTCACAGGCAGGGTGATTCATCAACTTGTGTGTTGCCCCTCGGGCGGACGTTAAACTGGGTGTCCCGTCGGCCAGCATTAGTTATTGGACAATAAGGATCCCACTGTGTCCTTCATGAAGAGTAGGTGAACTATCACCAACACCATCGGTCAAATTACAATACAAGTTAATGCCCTAATTACTTAGTCAAGTGTCCGTCCTGGTCAGTCGTTTCATGAAAGACTTGGGCCAAAAACTTCACTCGGCCAACTCCACAAGAATGTGCGAATAATTGTTGCCATTAAGAAGAAGAAGATCATTGTTTGAATGCTGGAGTTTGACGTCTTGTCAGATTTTTATTAACTGTGTTGGGGGGAATGTTGCTTTGGCAGGGACCAGACAAGGCTCGCTCACAACTCCTCATCGTCGACCGTGGTTTTGACCCTGTGTCACCCATTCTTCATGAGCTTACTTTCCAGGCAATGGCTTGTGATCTGTTGCCAATTGAAAATGATGTCTACAAGTAAGCTTCGTCTGTTTTATATATTTTCGTTTTTTTCCGTTTTTTCACATGATATTGAAGAATTATGTAGGCTCAAACATTTCCTGCAGGCAATATGCAGTTACCTGTCCTCTGCCCACCGTCATCCAACATGATGACCATTTGCTCACACATTTAATTTTCACTATACCTTTGCAAAAGATTGGGTGAGCAAATTATTTGCTTCTCCAACCAGCCTTGGGCAGATTTGTGTCGTCTTTACAGGTCCTTCAACTTCCCATGAGCAGCAACCTGTGTTCTGTTGACAATTTAAACACCAGTACACCTCACTTTGCGAGCATCACAGGGAGTCATCTTAATAGGTTTCCTCTACATGAAATGTAGAGGAATACCTATTATTATTCCTAGAATTTTTCTTTTTCTTATTATTTTGCCCCACCTCCTGTTTTGATGTCCGAAAACTTTAAAATTAATGTTCTCAGCAACTGTTGGTCCGATTGACACAAAATTTTCACCAATGATGGCTGGACATGTAGAATTTTTACTGTGAATTATGACTTCATAGGTCACATGGTATGGGTGCCATCTCGGAAAACACCTTCAACTTTGCCCCGCTATATCTCCGAAAGGGCTCAATGGAAAAATTGAGTCATGGCTCATTCTAAAGAACTCTGCAGTGGGACCAAAAAACAGGTTTATTTAGGATATTAAAAGTGCTAATGTTTCAAAGTTAGAATTTGACAAATAGACTCCTTGATACCATGAATATATATTTTTACATTAGCAAAGTGAGGAAAAAAATAAATTCAGAATGCAAAAAAAAAGACGTCATAGTTTGGCCGCCATATTGTTTTTCGTGAAAAACACTAAAACCCTTTTTTCTCCAACGGCTGAACACATCGAGGCCAAACTTGGTGGACCGATGATAATCACATATGGATGAACAAAAAGTTCAGCAATCATGACGTCATGCGTCACATGGTTTCAGAGTTATGACGTTTTTAAGCATACATTTTAAAACCTATCTCCTCCCTCATTTTTGAAGATATCGAGTGGAGACTTTACACAAATGTTCCCCATGTGGGGAAGTTAAAATGTTACTTGGGAAGTTTTGATAAGTCACATGGTTTGGCTGCAATAAATAATTGAACGAAAATCTTAGAAAGCTGCTATTTCTTGAACCACTGCATTGATCGACTTGAAACTTTAATGTTATGTAGCTCTCATCAAGGGGAACAAGTGCTTAAAATTTCAACATGATTGGTTGTACGGTCTGGAAGCTAGAAGTCGTTATTGTTGAAAGAAGAACCGCAACATTTTTTCTTCTCAGGCCCTGTAACTGATTGTGCCACTGCCATTTTTCAGATTTATTTCTTTAAAAATCATCTTCTCTGCAATAGTTGGACCGAATGACAGGAAATTTTCACCATAGGAGTGCCTCGGCCTGTATTATCTTATAATTGTAATTATGACGTCATAAGTCACATGGTAAGGGTGCCATCTTGGAAAAACTGAAAAACTTTGCACCTCTATCTCCAAAAGCGCTGCACAGAAAAAATTGAGACATATCTCTGTAAAGTACTCTCCATGCAAAATGTCATATGTGAATGATGATGTCACAGGTGCCTCCATTACGACGTCATGATTCGACAAGTAAAAAAAACTTCATCCGATCAGGATGAAATTTCTTGAGCATCATCTCAGTATAAATTGATGCAGAAAATAATTGTAATGACGTCGTAGGTCACGTGGTTTGGCCGCCATATTGTTTTAAGTGGAAAGCCTGAAAAACCACTAAAAACCAATTTTCTCCAAAACAACTGAACAGATCGAGGCCAAACTTTGCAGGCAGAATCGCATACCCATAACGAACAAAAATTTTAGCGAGCATGATGTCATAAGTCGCATGGTTTAGGATCTATGACGTTTTGAAGCATAATCCTTTAAAACCTAGCTCCTCCCTCATTTTTGATCATATTGAATGGAAACCTCACAATTGTGTTCCCCTTGTTAGCATGCTAAAACACCCTTTTGGAATTTGCGATAGCACACATGAAATGGCAGCGATAAAGAATTGAATTTTTTTTATTTTAAATTATATCTCTTGAACCGCTTATTTGAGCGATGTGAAAGTTCATAAAAATTAGAAGTCATGAAGTGGACCAAGTGTGCAAAATTTCAAGATGATTGGATGTATGGTCTGGAAGCTAGAAGTTCTTGTGTGAAGAAGAAGAAACTCCGCATGAGCATCTCAGGCTGTCAATGATTCTAGCACTGCGATTTTTTTTTTTCAGGTTTATTTTATTTAAAAATCATTTTCTCTGCTATGGTTTGACCGATGGACAGGAAATTTTCACCAAGGGCGCATTGGCGTCTAGAATCTTGTAAAGCTAATTATGACGTCGTATGTCACGTGGTACAGACGCCATCTTGGAAAAAAACGAAAAACTTTGCACCTCTACCTTCAAAAGGGCTGCACAGAAAAAATTGAGACATATCTCATTGTAAAGTACTCTCTATGCAGATTAACATATGTGAATGATGTCACAGGTGCCTCCATTATGACGTCATAATTCGACAAGTAAAAAAACTTCATCTGATCAGGATAAAATTTCTTGTGCATCATCTCGGTATAAATTGATGCAGAATTTTTTTATAATGACGTAGGCCACGTGTTTCGGCCGCCATATTGGTTTAAATGAGAAGCCAGAAAAACCACTAAAAACCCATTCTCTCTGAAACGGCTGAACAGATAGAGTCCAAACATTGCAGGCATGATCGCATGCCCAAGACGGACAAAAAGTGGCCCGGGTCATTTTTCTGCACGTCGCATAATTGCATAATTAAAATCAATAAATAGTGATCATAAAATATTTTCGTAATCAATTGGCTAAGAGCAGACCAAAACCACCAGTGCTTCATCCGAAGCTGCAACTTTTTGAAAATTAATTAAATCGGTCATTAATCAAAAAAAATAAAAAAATACTTGCTTAATCAATAAATAATTAATCGATTAGTTGATTAAACAATAAATCAAAAATATCATTTACAGCTAAATCACTTGGTTAAATATCAGCTTCCTAACTCAAAAGGTGTTGGTGATGGTGTCATCACAATCAGCCATCCTTTGAGCTATGAAGCTGAAATTTTGGCACAATAATGAGCAAGTGCTTTTGCAAAAACGGTGTTTCTTTGTTTTTTGATTAATCAATTCATTAGTTATTTAATTATTATCGATTCATTAAGCACCGATTTATTTCCTCTTCTCTGGGCATTATCTCGGGCACCTTTTGAGCTAGGAAGCTGATATTTGGACATGACAATGGCCAAGTGATTTGGCTGTAAAGGCTATTTTTGATTTATTGATTAATCAATTAATCCAGTGGTTCCCAACATTTTCTATGCCCCACACCCCGAGGAAATATTTGATTAATGTTCGCACCCCCCTACAAAAGTAATATCACATTTGAAGATGAAGTCAAATTTTTGAACCACATACAATACTGTGGGTGAACAAATTGAACTAAAAAATAAGATTTTAACTCGGTGCATGAAATGCAAATATAAGTTGAGCAATTAGATATTAATTTAGACAGAAAAAAATTGAAACAGTAAAATCAATCCCGATTGTGAACATAAAATTCAATGACTTCTTTGTTCCTGCTTCTCTTTCATGATTTTGTCAAAACGTGGAACTTTCTTGCTGATTGCGATCCGCAGGTCTGCCTGTGGATTCAGGCGATTCCTAGATTTTGTCTTGATTGACAAAAGAGAACCTAATCCACATTCACACAAGTATGTCGTTGCAAATGGAATGAGGACACGGAGTGCTTTTCCACCAAGTCTTGGGAACATATCCAGTGCTGCACACCAAAACTCCTCCAAAGTCTTGCTTTCAAATTGCATTTCAAGAGCTCGATTTGTCCGCAAATCAATAAGATCTTCCTTCAGTTCTTCATCATTTGACATTTTCTCCATATTGTAGGAACTAGGGCATTGCCCGTACTATATCTATATCTAAAATTATATCCCCCCCCTCTATTTACATGAAATGGTTTGGTCCAAAGCGAACGGCTTGCGAGTACGGTGACAATCCCCCCCCTCTATTTACATGCAATGGTTTGGTCCAAAGCGAACGGCTTCCGGAGTTTGGTAAAGAAATCGCCATCGCGTGCACAAACGCGCAGGAAAGCGAATGAATCGCAAATTCGGTTTTATTAGTTTTAAAACATAGTTTAACGCCAACATAGTTTGCAAACGTGAAATAAATGAATACGCTCTCAAATGTGCCATCCGAGGCAGAGTGTGTCCTCCACGTTCGGCACACGCGATCGTTCGCTGCTCTCTGATTGGTTGAATCGTTTTTTGGACATAGCTCGGTAAGTAATTGTCCGATTAATATGAAACCTTGAAAAGGCACATCCTCGGGTCCCCAGCAATATACCTGGCAAGTTAAAAGTATATCGGACCCGTGGTTGTCGAGAAACAGCGGTCACAGACAAACAAACGTACAGACGTACAAACGTACAGACGTACAGAGATTACTGGAATTATAGATAGATATGGATTCATGATCCATTCTTCTGAAATCTTCAGGTCTCCAGCAGCAAAATAACCATCAAGCGATTCTGACAGCATTTCCAAATGAGCCACAATTTCTTCACGCACAGTAGGAGTTATGGATCAGCATCATCAACCATCTTTTCAAGTGAAGGAAAATTTGAGAGATTGCCTCTTTTCATCCTTTGATGCCAAAGACGTAACTTTTCTTTGAAGGCGTTAAACTTTTCACAAGCCTTCAATATGTTTATCCCTTTTCCTTGAAGAGAAACACTCAGGTCATTCATACGAGTGAAAACGTCAGCTAAGTAAGCCAGCATTTGGGCGAATTGCTGTGATTCCAATGCCCCAACCAGATCACATTCACGCTCTTCCAGAAAAACTTTGATTTCTTCCCGCATTTCAAAGAAGCGGGTTAAAGCTTGTCCTCGTGACAACCAAAGGACTTCTGTGTGGAAAAGCAAAACTGAATGCTCACTTCCCAGATCTTCACAAAATGATTTGAAGATGCGATGGTTCAAAGCTCGCCCCCTGATCCAGTTGATGATCTTCACACAAGTATCAAGGACTTTCTTCAAATTTGGAGGCAATGTTTTTGATGCCAAACCATGCCGATGAAGAAAACAATGGGTAACTTGCAAGTCTGGAATCTCCTTTTTCATCAATGCAGAAAAGCCAGATTTATTTCCAAGCATTGCAGGTGCCCCGTCAGTGCACCCAGAACCAATGACTTTGATATCGAAATCATGTTTGGCAAAGAAGTCTTTCACCAGCTGCATCACATCCTTTGCAGTTGTGCTTGTTTTCAAATCTTCACAAAACAAGAAATCTTCCTTCACAGCACTATCATTGACATACCTCACTAATGTGATGAGTTGACAACAACTGGAGACATCAGTTGGCTCATCCAACTGAATAGAGATTTTAAGAGGACTAGCTCTGATATCTGAGATGACTTGGTCCAAAATATCTTCACTCAAATCACTGATTCAGTTGTGAATGACATTATTTGATAGGAGCACCTGTTCAAATTTTTTCTTGCTTCTTTGCCCAGGATAGTTGTTGCCATTTCCAGTGCATATGGCTTGATGAGATCTTCTGCAATTGTACGGGGCGGGGCTTCTTGGATTTGGCCACTGCATATGCAACTTGGTATGAAGCAAGAAGTCGTGTTTTTTCAACGGAAACGAAACCCAACTTTGGAAGAGTTCTTACAGAATCAAAACGAGCTCTTTTGATTTTCAATAGCCCAACATCATGTCCTTCGACATCAGCTCCGCCATGCTTGTTCTTGAAGTGCTCTTGGAGCTTGGATTGTTTCAGATTTGAGTTGGAAAACACAACGCTACAAAGAGTGCACTGGGGTTTTTGCAAGCCATAATTTCCCGTTATGCAAGTGAAACCAAAAGCGCACATAGTCATCATTCCATTTCCTTCTTTTTGACATGATGAAGGGTTAATCTGCAAAACAGAGAAAAATATGAGCTAATATGAGCAAAAAAAAAAAAAAAATGTAAAAAGTATACAATGGTGTATACAGGTTACAACAAGTTTCTACACGATAAGAGTTTGTGCTGAAAAAAGAAAAAAAAATGAATAAAGTATATACGGAGTGGAACATGTTTGACTATTGGTTTGAGACGTTGCTTGCAGTGGCGTGCGGTGATTTTTCGTCATTGGGAAGCAATTTAAGCTACACATAAAAAAATTATATAAATACACTAGACGACCCGTCAACCCGTTGGGTTCCCGTTGTGACAGCGGTTGATGAAAAAAAAAAAAAATGAAAAAAAATACACTTTTAATATTATTGAGTGGTCAAACTTTAATTTGAAGAAAATTTGAGCATTTACCTCGTGTCACCATTCAACGAAGCACGCGTTTAATGACAACAATCTTGGTTGATCACCCATCCTTCTTTTCTTTTTTTTCTTGTAGTGTAAAAGATCGGAAGGGGAGAGACAGACAGAGACAAACATAAAAGTTTTATGTCATGTTCAAAAGGCACACTGGCAGATGGCTGAGTGATGACTCGTGACACACGACGACAAGGACACAAGCCACTCTTTGTCGCACCCCCAGATATTCCATCTCGCACCCCAGGTTGGGAACCCCTAAATTAATCGATTAATTATTTAATGATTGGAATAATGACTTGATTGATTAATATTTTCCTTTCTCTTCTGGGCATTATCTCAGGCACCATTTGAGCTAGGAAGCTGATATTTGGACACGACAATGGCCAAGTGATTTGGCTGTAAAGACTATTTTTGATTTATTGATTCAACAATAAATCGATTAATTATTTAATCGATTATTTAATTATTAATTTATTAATTATTTATTAATTATTTTAAATATTTATTCAATAATTAATTATTTAATCATTTATATAATCGATTAATTATTTGATTAATGACTTAATTAATTGATGTTTTTCAAGTTACGGTGGTGGATGAAACGGTGGTGGTTTAGGTATTCTATTAGACAATTGAGTAATTATTTCATTATTTTATGATTATTATTTATTTATTTTCATTATTAGTCATTTATTTATTTTCTTTCTCATCTGGGCAATATCTCGGGCACCTATTGAGCTAGGAAGCTAATATTTGGACACAATAGTGACCAAGTGATGTGGCTGTAAAGGCTATTTTTGATTTAATCAATTAAATTTTTTTTTTTTTCAATTAATGACTTATTTGATTAATTTTCAAAACGTTATAGCTTCGAATGAAGCACTGGTAGTTTAGGTATGCTATTAGCTAATTGATTAAGAAAATATTTTATGATCATCGTTTATTGATTTTTAATTATGCAATTAATCAATTATTGTACACCTCTCCCACCCAATTCAATGAGCTGCACAGCGGTATTGCCGGTGCCAAAGTCGCCCGGCAATGCCGCGCTGGAGGATACTTATTTATTTGGCATGGGGGCGGTGTGCTTTGAATGCATCTGTACTTGTTGTTTACCGCTCCTTTCCTATGCCATCTCCAGGCGCTGCATAACGTCATTGCCGGGCACCGAAGGGGGCTCGGCAGTGACACGCTGAAAGGGAGTACTCAGTTTTCACTGTAGTTGTGTTTTTTTTTTGTTTGCTTGTTTGCTTGTTTGTTTGCTTGTTTGTTTTCTTGTTTGTTTTCTTGTTTGTTTTCTTGTTTGTTTTCTTGTTTGTTTGTTTGCTTTGTTTGTTTGTCTGGGCGATATCCCAGCCATCATTTGAGCTCGGAAGCTGAAGTTTGGGCACACTAGTGAGCAAGTACTTTGTGAAAAACAGTATTTTTTGTTTTTTGATTCATCAATTAATTGATTAGTTACTTAATTAAGGCCGAGAAAAATATATTTCCGGTCTCTGGACAGCGCGTGCATCGATTTTGACCCTGCGCGTCAACAATTTTTTTTTTTTTTTTAATTTCCAACGGTACCGACAACAGCGCACGCCTGTTGTTACCGGGCGGCGCGCTGTCTCGGAAAATGCGGGTCTGCGAGGGTCGCCATTGGTATCGACGTTCGCGTATGGTTCTCCCCTACAAAACTACGTTTAGTTTGTCCAAATCCAACCAGCCGTTCCAAAGATATGAGTAGTTTTGTGTGCCGTGCCGTCATAAATCCAATCGGCTGGATATTGTCATTTATTGAAACGAAGACGTTCTTTGTCGGGTTCGTGTGAAGCAACCAGAAGGCCAAGAGAGCTGCGGGTGGTCTCGTTAGTTAGGCCTGGATCCTGTCTCGTTTGTCATGAATTTGTAGGTGTCTGCTGTGATAATCTGGTGGACTGGGAGAAGCGATCGTGGGAGACCATCGGCCCGTTAGACCACTTGCGCATGCGCAGTGTTGACGCGATCCATGCATTGGAATGTTTGACGGTACGGCGAGGCGATCTCGAGAACGAAATGGCAGTCTATAATATCCTTGAAGAACTAATGATATTCAGAATAAATACATTTTAAAATAACTTAAGCTTGTGTTCATTATTTACAAAAAGGCCTACCAGTCCCATTGGCTGTCTTTAATTTCTCTCTGGACGGCACCACGGCAGATGAGGACACAAAAAACAACACCTTTATATGTGCAATCCATGCTTTTCCAAAAAAAAAAGAAATTAAAAAAAAACCGCATCGCCACATCAATTCTGGAACTTTGGTCTGACCAGAGACCAGCAATATATTTTTTTCGGCCTAATATCGATTACTTAAGTACTTATATATTTCCTTTCTCTTCTGGGCATTATATCAGGCACCTTTTGAGTTAGGAAGCTGATATTTGGACATGTCAATGACCAAGTGATTTGGCGATAAAGGATTTTTATTTATTTATCGATTTAATGAATTAACCGATTAATTATTTATTGATTAATAATTATTTTTTTTTGATCAATGACTTATTTAATTAATTTTCAAAAAGTTACAGCTTCGGATGAGGCACTGGTGGTTTAGGTATGCTATTAGCCAATTGATTAAGAAAATATTTTACAATTAATATATTTATTGATTTTAATTACACAATTAATCGATCTATTTTTGTACACCTCTCCCTCCCAAAAATGTCTCTCCGTGCTGCACGGCGGTATAGCCAGGTGCCATAGGCCATAGCCATCGGCACCCTGGCAATGCCGTGCTGGAGAATATTTATTTATTTGGCATGGGGGCTGTGTGCTTTGAATGTATTTGTACTTGTCTTTTTTTTTCTTTTTTCTTTTAATACTCACTATCTTATTAGTCCCCTACCGGTGTACACCGGAGGGGACTATAGGTTTGCACTCCGTCCCGCCGTCTGTCAGTCTGTCCGTCTGTCAGTCCGTCACGCAAAGAACAGTTTTCCGGACTTTTTTTCTAAACTCTTAATGCTAATGATTTCAAACTTGGTACATGGTTTCCTCATGATAAGTTACAGATCAAGTTCGAACTTCATGACGTTTCAATCATTTTTGACAAAGTTATGGCACTTTAAACTTTGGTAATTTCCCCAACAGTTTTCCGGACGACAGCCTGCCGGTAGGGGACATGTATTGCAGCGCAATACTCAGAATGCTTGTTTCTCAAGGAAGGATGTTGTAAATGTCACTTTTAGTTTTTTGGGGAAGGTAGTAACTATTTCCCTGTAAGGTAAAATGAGCCGTATTTTGTCTATCTCTTTGTGCTCGTTATTTTAGGTATGAGACCAGTGGCTTAGGTGACTCTCATCCCAAAGAGGTTCTGCTGGATGAGGATGATGACCTCTGGATTGAGCTCCGACACAAGCACATTGCTGATGTCTCTCAGTGAGTAGCCTGATCTTTGCTTGGGATGTTTATACAAAATGTTAGGGTCATGGAATGTGTATGAATTATTCAAATGAATGACAAAGCAGTTTCATATCGAATGAGCTCTCTGTTGATTGAAATAATGATAAATTGATGGTGTAATGTTGCCTGTACCTTGGTACAACACCATGTCTTGTGCTGGTTACATGGTCTTGGTCATGTCACCCATTTCGTTTGGGCTTTCTGAAACATGCCAAAACATGTTGAGTGTCTCATAAAGATGCAAACCTTTTGATTATTTTGTAATCCAATAATGATGCATCCATAGCTGTTGATACTTGTTAAGACTTGAGAAACTGATTTATTTCCAAAGCAAATTATTTCCTCGTGTCATTGTGCAAGTAACAGCAGCTTTGAATTTACCTATACTTTGTAGTGTAATATAATAAACATGCTCTTGACTTCAAATATATGCTTTCTCTTTCCCTTTGTTTTGTGCTGAAATACTTTATATTATGTTGTTTTAAAGTGAGTTTAGGAGATGATTTGTCTGTGTAAAACTGTGCAAATAGAACTGCATTCATTTTGATTTAAGTCTAAAGCAATGAACCTTCCTTAACCTGCTCTCATCACCCATCTATCCTCACTGTTATAGTGTTATAATCTCTATCGCCGTAATTGCAAGGATGGAATATCATAAATAACTGAAGTGGATATCGTTCTTTTATCAACAGCTGTTTTTAATACTGCCTTTCTATATTATTATTATAATACGCGAAGGTTCGGGGGGGGGGGGGGGGGGGGGTCCTGTCGGAGTTAAAAGATTTCTCCCTGATGACGGCCGCCAATCTCCAATGACCCCCTCGTCGGATGCGGGCTGTTGTCCCGTGGTGTAAACCACTCTTTTATATATATATGTATATATATATATATATATATATATATATGTATGTATATGTATATATATATGTATATATATATATATATATGTATGTATATGTATATATATATATATGTATATATATATATATGTATATATATATATATGTATATATATATATATGTATATATATATATATGTATGTATATATATATATATGTATGTATATATATATATATATATGTATATGTATATATATATATATGTATATATATATATATGTATGTATATATATATATATGTATATATATATATATGTATATATATATATATGTATGTATATATATATATGTATGTATATATATATATATATATGTATATGTATATATATATATATGTATATATATATATATGTATATATATATATATGTATGTATATATATATATGTATGTATATATATATATATATATATATATATATATATATATATATATATATATATATATATATATATATATATATATATATATATTACACACTACCGGTCAAAAGTTTTTGGTCAACACAATTTTTCCAGTTTTTATTGAAATTTACGCTGTTTAATGTCTCAATACAACAACAACAACAACAACATGCATTTTAAGGCCATTTTCCCTGCTAGAGCGGGGGTTAGCCT
The DNA here is from genome assembly GCF_964187855.1 of Myxine glutinosa. NCBI lineage: Eukaryota > Metazoa > Chordata > Myxini > Myxiniformes > Myxinidae > Myxine > Myxine glutinosa. The sequence continues at coordinate 80,159,694 of NC_136268.1, forward strand.
TGTGGTTTCCATGACAATCTTCTCCATTTTGCCCTATTTTCTGCATCTCTCCTTGTTAACCCCCTTGCCCGCATTTCTTCTTCGACCATCTTTAGCCAAGTCTTTCTCAGTCTTCCCCATCCTCTACTTCCTTCTACATTCATTTCCATCACTCTTCTCAACGAGTCACTTTCATCCTTCCTCAACACATAACCAAACCATCTCAACCTGTTCCTCTTCACAGCATCAATCACAGGCTCTATTCCCATCATCTTTCGCAATTCATCATTTGTCTTCCTCTCTCTCAACGATACTCCGCACATCCACCGAACCATTCGCATTTCCACCCTTTCCAGCCTTCGTTGCTGCTCTCCGTTCATTACCCATGTCTCGCTCCCATAAATCATAACACTTCTCACACATGCAGCATACACCTTTCCCTTCACCTTCAACGACATTCCCCTCCTCATCAGCACGCCACTCAGTGCCCGAAACTTCTTCCATACACATCCCGAAACTTCTTCCATCGTTGCCGAGTCTGATCCACCTTCTCCATTCAGCATGTCTCCGAGGTAGCAAAATGTTTTCACACCTTCCAGCTTCACGCCGTCTCCAAGATCCAACTCAACATTTCCTCCATCTGCAGCTCCCTCTGTGCACACCTTGCATTTGAATGTAGCTGCCACACTGGTTAATGACCCTCTCAGACCACTGCATTTTTGATGAACCCACTCAGCGCACATTGTACATTGAATGGAGTTCACTCTGACACCCTTCCTGCACACACCACATGGCCACTTCCCAGTTCTTTCCACCTCACCACATGCTTTACAACTTGCCATCACCTTTGTCTTTCCGATATTCACCTTCAGACCTTTTGTCTCCATACATTCCTTCCACTTGTTCATCTTTTCCTTCAGTCCATCCATACTTTTCACAATCAACACCAGATCATCTGCATACAACAACTCCCATGGTAAACCCTCCTTTACGTTCTGAGCCAGCACCTCCATCACAGCTACAAATAGTAGTGGACTTAGTACCGACCCCTGATGCACTCCCACTGTTATGGATTCGTCACTTCCGTTGTGGTGGCTTTCATCCACTTGAGAGTTCTGGTTCCATGTATTATTATTATTGTTGTTTGAGGGAAATAGCAATTATTATTGTCAAAAGGTAAAAGGAATGTTTTAAAATGAAACAGGAACCGGACGGCGATGAGGAAGAGGAGGAGAAAAAAGGGCGGAGCAAGAGAGTCGGAGAAGAAGCTAGAAGGAGCCGAGCTATTTGCAGTCTGGAGTGAACGTTGGCGAATAACAGTCACTAGCGAACTTTCGGGTTTCCCAGGGAAGGGATTCCTACGACAGAGTGGTTAGCTCTGTGACAGATTAACCTGTGTGTCAGGTTTTGCTATCGATTCAGGAGAGAATCATCGCCGTGCTGTTGCGCCACGAGACCGGGCCGTCGGCCATTTTGACTCGTGCAGGACTTGTGCTTCGCTCGCGGTTTCGTTTCTTTTCGACCATTTTCACTGCATCCAGACGTCGATCTGGGGCGTGTGTGTGACGTGGCTTTTTGAAGGCTAATTCGTCCATACCCGAGGGTGTGATCTCTCAGTCGCCTGAAGGGCGCCTTTGGATATCCCAGTCGCCTTGAGGGCGCCTTTGTATAGCTGTGGCTGTGTGACTGTATTTGCCATCTGAACGGTATTTTGGTCTCGATCGGACATCGTTCTGTCGATCGCTGGAGGGAATCAACTTTGGGCTTGAAGCCGGGAATAAGAGACATTGGGGATGTACGTGTTTCACTCACTTGGAGCACAGTGAGTTCTACATTACCAAAAGTGATGGTACCATCATAGGACATGGATTGTACTATTGAATACTATTATTGTTGTACTGTTATTCTTGTGTGATCTTAATACAATATTTGTTTGTGAGTAACAATTGGGGTGGCTTCTCCATTGATCTTTGACATACAGAATAACACATTTTTCTGCCGTGACTCCTCTCGGGGCTCGGAGGTACATCGTGACCAGGGGGTCGTGGAGGAGCACGTAACACCACCTTCACCTCAAACTCACCACTGTTCCCGTCCTTCGTCCTTACAGCTGTGCGCGCTCTTTTGTACATTGCCATCACTACTCTGATCAACCATTCCTCCACTCCTAACTTCTTCAATGCTGATTTCAGTACTTCGCGTGGAACCCTATCGAATGCTTTCTCCAGATCAACAAACCCAAGAAACAACTTCTTCCTCTTCTCCATGTACTTCTCCTGCAACTGCCTCACAATAAAAAGCGTGTCTGTCGTTCCTCTTCCTGGCATAAATCCAAACTGCATTTTGTCTATCTTCACCTTCTTCCTTATCCTCCTCTCCAACACCCTTTCCAATACCTTCCTTCCATGCTCCAATAACTTTATTGCTCGGTACGAGCCACAGTCCAGAGGATCACCTTTCCCCTTGTATAGAGGGATGTGGGTACTCAGTTCCCAATCCACTGGAATGCGGCCTTCTTTCACCACCAGATTACAGATCTCTGTCATTCTCTTCACACCCCAACTTCCGGCTGCCTTCAACATATCTCCCACAACTCCCGTCTGTCCTGCCGCTTTTCTACTCTTCATTGCTTTTATCACTTCCTATCATGTATGAAGCTGCAAATATTCACCGTTGTATCCCTACACCGTGACCGCATTGTATCCCTATGCCCCAGCTCGGATGGCGCTGCAGTTAATTGGGCCTGTATCGGCAGAGTCAATAAACATGTGCTACAATCGATCGTAGTTTGTCGAGATACCTTACATGGCGACGAGGATAAACATCTAGACCATGACGTCTTTCGGCCATATCGATGAATTCGACCCTCATGAGGGAGATTTTGACACATATTCTGAGCGGTTGTCTTTCTACTTCGAGGCGAACGGCATCGTGACGGAAGTCCGGATGAAGGCCGTCTTCCTGTCCGTTTGCGGAGGTGAGACGTTCACACTCGTTAAAAACCTGATTCGGCCTCGGACAATCCAGGAGCTCACGTATGCAGAGCTCAAGGCCGCTTTGAAGGAACATTGTAATCCATCTCCTTCAGTCATCCTGTTGGTTTAAATTTTACATGTGCAGACAGCAGCAAGGTCAGTCGATCGCAGACTTCATTGCACACCTCAAAAAACTATCACATCTGTGTGAGTTTGGGGACACGATTGATGACATGCTCCGTGATTTGCTGGTGGTTGGCATGTCCGATGACCGCACTCGTAGACGCCTGCTTGCTGAGAGAAGACTGACGTTCCAAAATGCCAGAGACACCGCCATTTCCATGGAAAGTGCTGAACGCAACGCTACAAGCATCGGTGCCACTCGCTCGTCTGGTACCAGCCCTGCTGTGAATAGGTTGGATCATGTTCAGCCAAAACGTTGGAACAAGTCTCCTCGTCAGAAGCCAGTGCAGTCTCAAACACAACAAATGTTTTCGGTGCAACGGAAAGCACCCTCCGGAGACATGTCGGTTCAAAGATGCCACCTGCCATTTCTGTTCGAAAACTGGCCATATTGCTCCAGCTTGCATCACTCGCAAATCGGGAAAAGAGAAAGCTGCTGACAAGAAGATTCATCAGTTTATTGGTTCGGAGGAACCTGAGTTTGACCAGGTGAGCTCTGTTTCCGACAACTCAGAATCGTATGACCTGCTTCATATTGATTCTCACCATAAGCGGGACCCTCTTCTTGCCACTGTTGTCATCAACAATCGACCATTGCAAATGGAGGTCGACACTGGTGCGGCCGTCTCACTCATCAGCCATGCTGTTTTCACAAACCTGTGGAGTGATGCTGACCGACCCCATCTGAAACCTACTACCTATGGACTCTCCACCTATACAGGCGAGAAGATTGTTCCCTGCGGTACATGCGACGTCATGGTGGGCTACGATAACCGTGAGTTTCACCTACCCCTGATCGTCATTCCTGGAAAGGGCCCTTCCTTACTCGGCAGGAACTGGTTGAGCATAATTCGACTGAAGTGGAAAAGCATTCATCAACTCCAGGCAGCCAACGTTTCTCCTACCGCAGCATACACACTCAAAAATGTGCTGGATACGTACCCGGATGTCTTCAAGGATGAGCTTGGAACCTTGAAAGGACATACGGTTAAACTCAGTGTTGACCGGGATGCCAATCCCATATTTTGCAGAGCTCGCCCAGTCCCTTTCGCCCTGCGTGAGCGGATTGACAAGGAACTGGATCATCTTGAAAATCTGGGCATCATCGAGCAAATCCAGTATGCCGAATGGGCGGCGCCCATCGTTCCGGTCATAAAATCGGACCAGTCCATCCACATATGTGGAGATTATAAAATGACCGTGAACAAGTGTTCTTCTTTGGATAAATATCCAATCCTGAGGATCGAAGACCTCTATGCTCGTCTCATGGGAGGCAAGACTTTTACGAAACTCGATCTCAAATCCGCCTATCTACAGCTCCGCTTGGACGAGAATTCGAAACAGTATCTTACCATCAACACACATCGTGGGTTGTACAGGTACCACCCACTCAGTTTTGGAGTGAAATCTGCACCTGGAATTTATCAGCGTGTCATGGACAGTTTGTTTGCCGCCGAACGCAACGTCGTTTGTTACCAGGATGATATTCTGGTTACTGGTCGTACGGACGCGGAACATCTACAAAACCTGGATTGAGTTCTGAAGAAGATTTCGGACTCCGGCCTACGTTTGCGTCGACACAAGTGCAAGTTTATGGTGCCATCAGTCACGTACCTGGGTCATACGATTGATGCCGAGGGTCTACATCCGACAGATGAGAAAGTCCGAGCTATCAAGGATGCTCCTGCTCCACGAGACGTGACCGAATTGAAGTCATACCTCGGTTTGCTTCAGTTCTATGGTCGTTACATCCCGAATGTGACCGTTTTGGGCCCCCTTTATCGGCTTTTGAGAAGAGTCTCCTGGAGCTGGGGGTCTACTGAACAATCAGCATTCCAGACCTCTAAGGATCTAAATCGTCCAATGTTCTCGTTCATTTTGATCCAGAGAAGGATCTTGTGCTGACACGCGATGCCTGTCGGTATGGAGTGGGGAGTGTATTATCACACGTGATGCCTGATGGTATGGAAAGACCTGTTGCATTTGCATCCAGAACGTTGTCCCCGGCAGAGAAGAACTATTCCCAACTTGACAAGGAAGGATTGGGAATCGTTTTCGGCGTCAGCAAATTTCGCCAGTACCTTCTTGGACATCATTTCACTATTCGCACTGATCACAAGCCGCTGATCAGTCTGTTTGGTCCAACTAAGGCGACATCTGACACACTACCGCCCAGGATCATCCGCTGGTCCCTGTTTCTCGCTGCTTATGACTACACCATATGTTATAAGCCCGGTTCGTCTATCACAAATGCAGATGCCATGAGTCGGTTACCCCTTCCAGAATCCGTTGATGATTCGCCTACACCAGGATCCATTATCGCACTGATGGATCATCTGGAAGATTGTGCTGTTGACGCCAGCCAGATCCACACTCATACTCGACGAGACCCCGTTCTGTCCAGGCTGTACAGCTTGGATGGCATTTGCTACCTGAGGGTGACCCAGCTTTTGCGGCTTTTAAAGCACGTAAAAACGAACTCAGCGTGGAAAATGGTTGCCTAATCTGGGGATGTCGTGTCGTGATCCCGGAAAATCTGTGTTCCAGGGTCATGGATGAAATCCATGACTGTCATCCCGGGATTGTGAAGATGAAGTCACTCGCTAGAAACTATGTATGGTGGCCGAATCTTGATGCTGATATCGAACATCATGTTCGACATTGTTACCCCTGCCAGAACATCCGGAATACACCTGCGAAAGCGCCACTGCATCCCTGGGAATGGCCCAGCGAACCGTGGGATCGCCTCCATCTCGATTATGCCGGGCCTATTAACGGCAGCACGATTCTAATAATTACGGACGCGCACACAAAATGGATTGATGCCTATGTGACGTGTGGTACGACGTTAGCCATTGTCATCGAAAGACTCAGACGCTGTTTCACCACTCATGGTCTGCCCAGGATGATCGTGAGTGATAACGGTTCGTGTTTTTCCAGTCCGAGTTTGCCGAGTTCACACGTCGGAACGGCATCAAACATAAATTTGTCAGCCCACATCACCAGGCTTCAAATGGCTTGGCCGAACGATCCGTGGGAATCATCAAATCCGGATTGCAGAAACTTCAGGAGGGAACCATGGAAACAAAGCTTTCTCGTCTCCTGTTCAAATACCGCATCACACCACAATCGACAACCGGTGCAGCTCCGTCTGAAGTTCTGTCGCTCAAGCTTTTGGGTCTCACTATCTGCCATGATCTTTCTTGGGAAAACCACATTTCCAAGCTGGCCTCCAAAGCCAGTCGCCGACTGGGCATCCTCCGTCGTGCGAAGTCCTTCCTCGGCACACCTGAGCTCCTCACCACATACAAGGCTTTCATCCGCAGCTCAATGGAATACTGTTCTCCCCTATGGGCCGGTGCTCCTGCCTCGCACCTAGCTCGGCTTCACGCTGTTGAAACCAAAGCATTCAGAATCATTGGAATCTCCCGTGATGAAGCTATCTCCGAGGGCCTTTCACTCACTCAGCGCAGACAGGTAGGTGGTCTTTCTGTCTTCTACCGACTCCTCTCCGGCCTTGCTCCCCCAGCTCTCTCTGTGCTTTGTCCCCCAAATATTCCTACAGGTCGCACAAGATCTGCCAGCAACCCCCTGATGGTTAAACTGCCGAAATCTCGGCTCTCTGCTCACCTTCACTCTTTCATTCCTCTTTTCTCCCGCCTTTGGAACAAACTCCCACACTCCCTTCAATCTCACTCCTCCCTCCACATCTTTAAAACAGCTGTTCACCACCATCTCTTATCTTTCCCCATCCAAAACCTTGATCTTTTCTACCCCCACTAATTCACCCCAGATCCACCTTGTTTGAAATTCCAACTTCTTTCCTGGAAGTCCCGGCAGTGTCCATATGTTTTATGCCTCTCCCCCCCCCCCCCCCCCCCACAAAGCCCTCTCCCTCCCACAGATCTCTCGATGTCCCTGCTCTCAGATGTTGTGTTTGTGTTCCTCCCCCTCTCGCCCCATCTTGTCTACCGCTCCCCATGTTATATGTTTTATGTGTCGGTTTGTCTTTCTGTGTGATTAATGTTAGCTCTTTCACGAGCCTCGATCTTGTATACAAAAAAAAAAAAAAAAAAAAAAAAATTACGTCCTGCCCTTCATCGCTCTGACCAACCTGCAGAGCATATCCCGAGATGACGTTCACCAAGAGCTTTCCAATCATCATTTTCACCATCATCAACCTATCACTCTGAAATTAAGCATAGAACAAATAAACAATTGGAGATTTTAAAAAATCATGGAATCATTTTGTTTAACAAAATTTAATTTAAATTTTTGACTCACCAAAGTAGCCACCTTTTGCAGACATGACCGCCGAACACACTCGCAGCATTCTTTCCACAATGGAAATCGAATATTGTTTGGGAAGTTCTTCCAAACACTGTTGCAGAAGTTCCCACAAATGTGTTGCACTTGTAGGTTGCTTGGCTTTCACCCTTCTCTCCAGTTAATCCCAAACCAGCTCGATGGGGTTTAAGTCTGGAGACTGTGCTGGCCATGATTTGAAGCCTACCGTCTTGTTCTTTTCCTCGAAGGTAGTTTTGACATAGCCTGGAGGTGTGTTTCGGGTCATTGTCTTGCAGTAGGATGAACCCCTGACCAACTGGGCGTATACCAGAGGGTATTTCATGGCGCTGCAAAATGCTGTGGTAGCCCTTTTGGTTCAGGGTGCCAGTCACTCTGTGCAAGTTGCCGACTCTGGATCCAGCAAAAGTGCCCCAGACCATCATGCTTCCTCCTCCATGTTTGACCGTTGGTGTCACACACTGAGGGACCATCCTTTCGCCTACTCGACAACGTACAAAAACCCTGCGTGATGAACCAAAGATTTCAAATTTTGATTCATCGGTCCATAAGACCTTCCAGTCTTCAGTAGTCCACTGGTGGTGATTCATGGCCAAGGCAAGCCTCTTTTTCTTATTTTGCCATCTTAGCAATGGCTTTCTTACTGCCACTTGACCTGTCAAACCTGCAGCTCGAAGTCTTCTCTTCACAGTTGAAACTGAAACTTGCTTACTTCGACCAGTGTTAAGCTGTGCTTGAAGCTGTTGTCTTGTGAGCCGCCTATCACGCAAGCTGTTGACCCCTGTGGTTCCGTCGTATAGTTAAGAACCTGGTTTTCTTCACCTGTGCGCGCCAAAAATAATACCGCCAATAATTCAGCTTGTACGCCTCGGAGTTGACTGTTCGGCTATCTGTCCAAGGCTGGTTTTCATTGGCCACGGACTCGACAATATATATGTATGTATGTATGTATGTATGCATGCATGCACAGTCAGCACGGTTGCTCCAAGGCAGAGAAGTGCTCCGCTCCACCTGACGAAACAACTACGTGTGTACAACTATCGGGGATGCCTCTTCACAGTGGTTGTACCCCTCAATGCAAGTCAGTGGCCAGATCTTTCCCATTCTTCCCTGCTGCCCGGATTTTTTCAGGGCGTCAAGGTCAGAGTGATGATCGGTCCCCATGGACTGGCCCTTTCCCTCTTGTCTCTTCCTCTTCTTTACCTCTCTTTGTTTCTCTCTCTCTCTTTACCTATTTCTTTCTCTCTTTTTTCTTTCTCTAATTCTGTTCCCCTGACTTCATCCTGGATGTGTGGGATCTCTGGGTCGCTCCTTCGGGATTAATCGGCTGTCTCCATGTCGTGAGCTAGTTCGAGAGAACTGTCCATGGCTATACAGCAACAACAACAACAACACCAACAACAACACCAACAACAACTATGTCTGCAATGGCAAATGCCATCTCCATTCGCCAATGCCATTACATGTACAACCACCCACAGGCCCCTGTACAGATTAAAATAACAGCACAAAGATACTACATTGACATCCTTCGTAACATCCCCCCACCAAACAAAGGAAACTGCAAAAAACGCAATGAACAACTGGGCCCAAACAGTATCTTGGGCACAAAACCCCCACCTATCGATGACAGAGAAACTACTCCCCAGGTCTGACTCCCACCAATCTCATGTTCACCTTTCACGTCTTTGCTGTGGACACCACCCACAACTTTTACAATACAAACATAGACTCGACACCACGGAAGACACCTGCAACCGTTGCATGGCCGCTCTGCACACAATAAAACGTGGAAGACTGTGCGTTCCTGGCTTAATGTAGGCAAGAGCACAACATCTTGGATGTGAGTGGTCTATGGTTCGCTCCTGTGAGATTGATCAGCTATCTCCGTGCTGCTGGTCTGTTCAACCAGAACTGATTGGGGCAACACAACAACTAAATCTGCTCACTGCTTTCCCCATTCTGTCCGATCAACTACAGGGTGGATGCTTTTACCCATCTCTGCCCAGCGAGCTTTAGCCAATTACTGCCCGATGCCTTCCACCAATCTCTCCTCTCTTGCTTGGACTGTTAAGAAGAGTCAATGATAGATGGGTTGTGTTTACTTGTACTCTTGAAGTGTTGCTTTCCATTCTTCCACAGGGCAGTCACTCGTTCTCTCAAGGACTTTTCTGCGAGTAAAAGGATGGCAACTGGGGAGAAGGTAAGTGCCATCGGATAGCTGCTTCATCAGTTTCAGTTAGTGCTCAATTTTGTTTCTAAAATATTACTGTGCAAGTGGTGAATGCAAATATTTTAAATGGGCAATGGGCATGAAAGCTTTCATTTTCCTTCTTTGTACTTTATTTATTTATTCTAATTTGCTACCTCTTCCTTTGTATTTTGTAGACCACCATGCGAGATCTTTCACAGATGCTGAAGAAAATGCCTCAGTATCAAAAGGAACTGAGCAAGGTAAATTGAGGTGTTAATACTCCTTGTTAGCACCCAACAAGACAAAGCTGGACTTTCCATTTGTAATGGCCATCTTGTGACGTAATCACTTTTACAAATGTGATTGCAAAGTTTTGATGAGAAAGGTAAAATAAACTTGATGTTTCTGTCAATTTACATGTATTTATATTTTATACTGTGGTAATCTGTAAATCAGCCAATTTTATGAATAGTTGTATTACATTCTTTGGGAAACAAATCAGTTTCTCGTGTCTTTATAGAAGTAACAGCTATGAATTTGCCAATACTGGATAGAAATATAATCAATGGGCTTTGCACTTCAAATATTTTTTTTTGCCAAAAGGAACTATATATGTACAGTCACGTGAAAAAGTAAGTACACCCCATGTAAAGTTTTGACTTTTTCAACATATTTCAACATACAGCTATTTGATCTTCATTTCAACAATATTGATAGATAAAGGTGATATAATATAACAAATATCATGAAACATTTACATTTTGTCGTCCATTGTATAATTTAAATAAACATAAATGCAAATTTCGCATGTGGAAAAAGTAAGTACACCCCTACATTTATCACTACTTCAAATACCTAAAATTAGAATCAGGCGCACCAGCTCAGGTGCAAATGATTAGAACATAGTCAGAGAGGATCTTGGAGAAACCTGTCTTATTTAAACCTCAGACATTTAGTTTGGTTTGCTCTTTGTTGTTGAAGTGTGCGGCGTCGCCATGCCTAGATCGGAAAAAGCTCTGAGGCCTTCAGAAAGAAGGTTATAGATGCCTACGTGTCTGGGAAGGTATTTAAAAAGATCTCCAAACAATTTGAAATCAATCATTCGACTGTCCGGAAGATCATCTACAAGTGGAGAAGATCGCAAACAACTGCCAACTTGTTCAGGCCAGGCCGCCCCAGCAAGTTCAGCCCGAGAGCAGACCGCAAGATGCTGAAAGAAGTCTCTCAGAACCCCAGAATGTCATCACGGGACATACAGGTAGCTCTTGCCACTGCTGATGTCAAAGTGCACGAGTCCACCATTAGAAAGAGGCTGCACAAATTTGATCTACATGGGAGGTGTGCCAGGAGGAAACCTTTGCTGTCCAGAAAGAACATCAGGGCAAGACAAAAGTTTGCCAATGAACACCGAGGCAAAGACCAACACTTCTGGAACAATGTGCTCTGGACAGATGAGTCAAAGGTAGAGCTATTTGGCCACAGTACCAGAAGACATGTTTGGCGAAAACCAAAGATAGCATTTGACCACAAGAACCTGATACCAACTGTAAAGCATGGTGGTGGAAATATTATGGTTTGGGGCAGCTTTGCTGCATCAGGGCCTGGGCAGCTCACCATCATATAATCCACTATGAATTCTTCATTGTACCAGAGGGTGCTTGAGGATAATGTGAGGCCATCTGTCGGAAAGTTGAAGCTCAACCGAAGGTGGACCTTGCAACATGACAATGACCCTAAACATACCAGTAAATCCACCAAGGAATGGCTGAAAAGAAAGAAATGGAGGGTTCTGGAATGGCCAAGTCAAAGTCCGGATCTAAATCCAATCGAGATGTTGTAGGGTGATTTGAAACGAGCTGTGCATGCAAGAAACCCCTCAAACATCGCACAGCTGAAATAATTCTGCATGGAGGAGTGGGCAAAAATTTCTCCCAGTCGATGTCAGAGACTGGTAGATAGTTACAAGAAACGTCTACTTGAGGTTATTTCTGCCAAAGGGGGCAATACCACCTATTAGAGCCAAGGGTGTACTTACTTTTTCCACATGCAAAATTTGCATTTATGTTTATTTAAATTATACAATGGACTACAAAATGATAATGTTTCATGATATTTGTTATATTATATCACCGTTATCTATCAATATTGTTGAAATGAAGATCAAATAGCTGTATGTCGAAATATGTTGAAAAAGTCAAAACTTTGCATGGGGTGTACTTACTTTTTCACGTGACTGTATATACAGTATATGTATTTTAAGTCGTTCTTCACCATTGAGAGATGGGGCATAAAACGATATATAGCACGATATCTCAGAGTTGTGGACAAATTTGGGCGAAGCTTGGTGTTTCGGTTGGGTGTGTGACGAGGACTAATCAACTCAAATTTGGTGAATATTCACACACTCAACTCATCCACCAAGTTTTGTCATATCTCATTCACAATTTTTTAAAATATTGTTATGGTTTTTAGAACCGGCACTTGTAAATAATAATCCTTGTAAATAATTCCCTGTAAACATTCCCATTTTCTAAAGGTTAAAGGTAGCACCCTAATTAGTCCATATACAACATGCAGGGCACCATAGGAACTCTGTTATTTCATTAGTATGTGTTTCAGGTAAGGCTCTGTTTCCAATAGTTTGACTCTGCGTTGCATTAATTAAATAAGATAGGTCCTTCAATCCCGTGCATTTTGATCTCTCTCTCTCTCCAAGCTACTCCATCATGCGCACCAACAGGCGGGGTTTGTCTCTCTCTCCAAGCTACTCCATCATGCGCACCTACAGGCGGGGGTTGTCTCTCTCTTGCTATTACGCGCCTTAGCGCTTGCTTGCTAGCAGCGTTCGCTGCATCAAACGCCATTGCGCACGCGGTCAGGCTGGCGAAGAAGGGCGGAGTGCGGGGAGGAGGCGTGGCCCCCCCGTCGACTCCTCATCAAAGGTGGAGCCAGCAAGCCCTCGCCGACAAACCAGGGCTGAGGTAAGCTCGCTAGTGGGCGCACCCCTATGAAGGCGGCTTGATTTCAACGCGCGAGATATAAGCGCGAGCGCGAAGCCCTATTACGGACTGCGCAGGGGAGGTTTGATTGTCACGTTACGAAGAGGACTGCGCAGGGAGCCACCATTGATGACGGACTGAGCAGATTGCATCATTGATTACGAACTGCGCAGGGAACCATTGCTTGATACGAACTGCGCTAAAAGAGAGCTCGATTACCTAGAACTGCGCTGGTGGATGCTGATGCTGATGATTACGAACTGCGCAGGGAGCGACAAACTGTATCGGACTGCGCCGGGGACTTCTGTTGAACTGCAGTACGTTATGAATGTTGAGAGAGAGAAAGCCGAATACCTTCCCCGATATATGAACCCCGCTAAGTAAGGTCCGCTCGCGTGCAACAATATACGAGCAGCGCTACCTGCCGGGTTTCGCCGCGTGGATCCGAACCGGAGCGTGGACTGGGGTGGAGCGGGGATCGGGGCCGGAGCCCACGCCGTCCATCTGCTTGGACCTTCCCTCCCTGCCACCATTACTCCTTTCGTGTAAGTCTGTTTGTGTTGTCCTGGGGCGTGATAATTAACTGCTTCAGGTTGCCCTGTCTTCTTCTTCTTCTTCTTCCCTTGTACATTCTTCCTTTCGTTTCCTCTTTAATTATTGGTGTTAATAAATTCCTGTGTTCTTCCTTACTTTGGTTTCTTCTGTCCGATCATCTTAGTCTTTTCACAATTGAATATACGTGGCACGATTTCGGCAAGCGCTCAGGACCGGGTTAGTCAACCGCTAATGGCTCGGGCTTCGGATTGCTAACCGCTCGGCAAATTCCATCTTGTCCGCGGTCCGAGCGGGAGGTATCTCCCTTCTTCACGGCGAGGGGTCTTGTGGTGAGGCTGTTGCCCTGAAACAACTTGCTTTCGTCTCCTGGAAAGCAAATCCAACGGAAGGAAATCTCATTTCCTTTCACAAAGCCCGAAACAAGTGTGTGTCCACCCTCAGGAGAGCCAGGAAACAATATCTCACCATTCTCAAGACCGAACTCTCTTATCTGTCTCCCTCTTCCAAATCCTGGTGGCGTCTGGTCAAATCTGTTTCTGGTGTTTGTTCCCCCTCCATCCCCTCCCTCACCTCAAACGGCTTAACGGCTGACTCCGCACGTGAAAAAGCTGAATGCCTCAACTCTGTGTTTGCCTCTAAATCTTGTGTCCCAAACCCATCCCTCTCTGTACCCACCGTACCCAGTCGTACCCAGCTGCTCCTGGACTCTGTGTCCTTTCCTCCTGACAAGGTGGAAAAGTTTCTGTCAACCCTCGACTCTGATTCTGCAACTGGTCCTGACGGCATCAGCCCACGGGTCCTAAAATCATGTTCTTCTGCTCTTTCACTCCCTCTTTCTGTTCTCTTCACCCTCTCTTTTGCTCAAGGTCATCTGCCATCTGCTTGGAAATCAGCCAACATCACCGCTTTGCACAAAAAGGGTGCAAAAACAGATCCCAGCAACTACAGACCAATCAGCCTTCTCCCAATTATCAGCAGTCATGGAAGCCATCATTGCTTCAGATATTAAATCTTTCCTCTTCTCCAATGGCTTGATCTCTGATCATCAATTTGGTTTCAGACCTGGTCACTCTACTCTGGACATGCTGCTTCTGCTTTCTCAACAATGGATGGAGGTCCTCAACGCCAAACAGGAAATTAGAGCTGTCTCCCTTGACATTTCACGTGCCTTCGATACGGTCTGGCACCCTGCTCTGCTCTCCAAACTCTCCTCCTTTGGTATCCATGGAAATCTCCACGCATGGCTGGCGGACTTCCTCTCTGGTCGTAGTCAACGTGTGGCCCTGAATGGGTTTCTCTCATCTCCTCTTCCTGTTCAGGCTGGAGTTCCCCAAGGTAGTGTTCTGGGCCCTGTGCTTTTTCTGGTCTTCATCAATGATCTCTCTGACTCTCTTGAAAATCCTCTCTATCTCTTTGCTGACGACTCTACTCTCTGTTGCTCCATTCCTCATCCCTCAGATCGGCAGTCTGCAGCCTCCTCACTCTCTGCAGACCTGGACAAAATCACAGACTGGTCAAACAAGTGGAACATGTCTTTCAATCCTGACAAATCTCACACTCTTACAATGTCTCTCCGAAAGGACCGACTGGACAACCCTCCCATCTACTTTCTCAACAATCCTCTCCAAGAAGTTCTGTCGCTCAAGCTTTTGGGTCTCACTATCTGCCATGATCTTTCTTGGGAAAACCACATTTCCAAGCTGGCCTCCAAAGCCAGTCGCCGACTGGGCATCCTCCGTCGTGCGAAGTCCTTCCTTGGCACACCTGAGCTCCTCACCACATACAAGGCTTTCATCCGCAGCTCAATGGAATACTGTTCCCCCCTCTGGGCTGGTGCTCCTGCCTCACACCTTGCTCGGCTTCACGCTGTTGAGGCCAAAGCTTTCAGAATCATTGGAATCTCCTGCGATGTAGTCAACGCCGAGGGCCTTTCACTCACTCACCGCAGGCAGGTTGGTGGTCTTTCTGTCTTCTACCGACTCCTCTCCGGCCTTGCTCCCCCAGCTCTCTCTGTGCTCTGTCCCCCCAATATTCCTTCAGGTCGCACAAGATCTGCCTGCAACCCTCTTATGGTTAAACTGCCAAAGTCTAGGCTCTCTGCTCACCTTCACTCTTTCATTCCCCTTTTCTCCCGCCTCTGGAACAAACTCCCCCACTCCCTTCAATCCCACTCCTCCCTCCAGGTCTTTAAAACAGCTGTTCACCACCATCTCTTATCTTCCCCCATCGAAAACCTTGATCTTTTCTACCCCCGGTAATTCACCCCAGAGTCCTTGCAGTGTTCATATGTTTTAATCCTCTCCCACCTCCCCCCAAGTCCTCCCGATGTCCCTGCTCTCAAATGTTGTGTTTGTGTCCTTCCCCCTCTTCCCCCTCTCTTTTGTGTCCTTCCCCCTCTCTCCCCATCTTGTCTGCCGCTCCCCTTGTTTTTTGTGTTTTGTGTGTCGGTTTGTCTTTTTGTGTGATTAATGTTAGCTCTTTCACGAGCCTCGATCTTGTATACAAAAAAAAAAAGAAAAAAAAAAAAGGGGTAGCACTCAGGTATTTGGGACTTCATTGACCAATCACCCTGGCTACTCCCGACCGGAAGGAGCGTTATAACTTCTAGGGTTGGGGGAACGGCCAGCTTAAAAGACAAGGGGATTAACCCCCCCTTGGTAACGGGAGCGCCGACCCCCGAATCCGCAACAATATCATGCTAAATATCGTTTTTGGCCTTATCATTCAATGGTGAAGGATCACTTGAAGAAATGATCATAATCATAATCTGGATCTTCACCGAAATCTATTCAATTTGTCTTTGCCGCACACCAAACCTGTCCACCACATTTCGTCCAAGTCCATCCACAACTTTTTGAGATATCCTGCTCACAGACAAATAAACAGACATGGGTGAAAACATAAACACCGTCCACCTTCGGTGGCGGAGGTAATTAAAGAATATGGATATATATCTTGAATATCATGACAAATTTGTGTACAGTATGACTAATTTTCTGGACCGCATTATTTTCCACATGTGGAAGCTCAACGTTGCGATAAAAGCTTTAAATTCTTAATCAAAATGATGTAAAACCATGAATCGTTTTAGGTTATATGCCACTGTGACTCCCTCAGCATGGAGAGGAGCGGAGCTTGGACTGGACGTTCAAATGTCGATGCTCTGTCGATATTCGGGAAGCAAACATATTGCATTTAAATATTTATTTGCCATTTGCAGAATGGAAATTAGTATACGAAGAGTCCACATTCTCTGAGAGGTTACACTTGGTCTAATGAGTGATTGCACTGTCTTGTAAGGCCTAAAAACTCGGGAATGAGGCCCTTTTGGCCCATCATTGCTGTGTTGCTCTCCAAAGTTAATTTATGCCACAGCTGTAAAACGTACATTTCTGGCATAACACTTTATCTTCTCTAACAGTCTTTGATGTTTTAATCTATACTATAAAAGTAGCCATGCCTCTGAGTTCTACCGATTCGTTGGACAGTTCTCTTACTGCTATGTGAAGTCAGACATCTTTGGAGCTGTCATATTCACATTCGCCATGACCTTCCTACAAGTTTCCCTTCAGTGCAAAATGACCAGTGATAGAGCCAATAGGCGTCACGGTGAAATAAGCCTCAGTGATCAAAGCAGCGATCTATTGTTTATACACCGTCCACATAACTGTGGTAATCTCTCAAGCAGGGCCTTTACCGGGGAGGTTTTGCAGATCCTTGCTATTATTTCTGACTATATTCTCTTGAAGAACTCGACCGGGGACTATATTAAAATAAAACCCATCTCGTAAAGATATTTGTTGAGGACTTCAGTCTCGCGACATTGTGAAAGCAAACTTCTGTCGTTATTTACCTTTAATGATGTGTATATATGCAGCAGGAAGAAGGTAATTGGTTTTGTCTCATGGTCACTTGGCATTTGCAATTCCACAGGGTTTCTGCATATGGTATTTTGAATTGGACAGGCGACCATGATGATGGGCCATGGCATGTTGGAGTTGTTTCGATCACGGTTACTGTATGTAAATTTGGTGATAGCATTCCCACATTCCAATGTGGGAATGCCCATTTGCTTTCATTAGCAGGATTGGGGGGGGGGGGGGGGAAGCCAAGATGGGACAGAGTTGGGAAGTTGAGGCTTTGGAGGGGGAGGGGTGGGTTGGGGGGTGGGGGGGGGGGGGTTGAACTGTCGTGGGAAGGGGGTTAGAGAGGGGTTTGTTTTGAAGGCTCCAAATGGCAAGATAATTGATGCCTTAGAGTTGTGGGGGGTGGGAGGGGGGAGGTGTAAGTACTTTCTCTGGGGTATGGTTGAGTTGTGGGGAGGGGGGTTTAATTTATTGGAGTGGGGAGGGAATCGACAGCTTAGGTGGGAGGAGCAGGGGAAGGGTTGGGAGGTTGAGGACTTGAGGTTTGGGGGGGGTGAGGTGAGTTTAAGTCTTGGTCACATTTCTCACTGTGTGGATGTTCCGCGGGTCCCTGCTGGTAAAATCTAAATAACCCGATTCTGGATCAGGTGACCAAACTTGTTTCAAATATGAACGATATTATTTGGAGAAAGTTCTGGTTGATTTCTGCAACTGCAATTTATTTTATTTTGAAGTGCTTCCCAACCATTTCTGGTGTGTATGCTGATGTTTGTTTCGTCCTCTTCATTCAAACGCATTACCTTTCTAAAATTGTCAACAAAGTCGAGAATTTGTTTTTGCATGCTGCTACCCACCATGCATACTGTGACTATGCCACGTATAGCTCCGAAGCGTTGTTGCATCAGTCGCACTTTACCTCTCCACCTATAAAATTTGTCTTTTTTTTTTCCAAGATTGTGCGGGGAAAGGTGTTCTATGAATCCTTAGTTATAAATTCGAAAACTACAGAATTTTTGACGTCTGCCCTCCCCGAAAAACCAGGTCCATCCTTTTTGCCAGGTAATGTTGGGTTTGGGAGGCAACATTCTTATTTGCCAGACATTGGCCATGGTTACATGAGAGAATAAAGCCTCTTGGGGCCTTATTTGTTTCATGTACAGAGGAAATTCGGCTTTATTCTGGCTTTATTCTGACCTGGCTTTATTCTCTCATGTAACCATGGCCAATGTCTGGCAAATAAGAATGTTGCCTCCCAAACCCAACATTACCTGGCAAAAAGGATGGACCTGGTTTTTGAGCAAGCCCATCAGCACATCTCTTCAGACACATTTGGTAGATACTTAAAATACAGAGAATCTCTGTTATAGTGGAACTCTTTGGAGCAATGAGGCATCAATAGGTAGTGCAAGCAAAATACTGGAATTGTTAAGCCTCCACCATAAATGAAAAGCTATTCAGGGGGGAAAATGCTTGATTTGTCTGTTGTGCTTTTATATACGTGTGTCGAGAGAAATCTTCAAGTGTGGTCGTAATGGATAACACCAATAATGGGAAGGAGTTAGATGCCTGTTTGCTTGCTCTGCTTTTGCTATGTGTGTACATGTGACTCCCTGACAGTTTTCCACTCATCTCCACCTCGCTGAGGACTGCATGAAGCGCTACCAGGGTGGGGTGGACAAACTATGCCGTGTTGAGCAGGTATGTAAAACATTTTGCAACTGTTTTGTGGATGGTCACTGTTTGTGCAATTTTCACATGCATAAATGTAGCTTTTTTTAATGAAAATAAATAAATAAAACCACATGTTGTTGTGAGAATTCGTCATTGTGATGGCAGATTCGTTGAGACGTCGGATATTTCCCTCCCTCCATTTTCCAACCCATACTTGCCTGCCCTTTACTGTATTGATTTGTCTATCCAAATAACCTTAGACCACTCCACCCATTGTTATGATCTTATTTCTAGGACCTGGCAATGGGAACAGATGCAGAAGGTGAGAAGATCAAGGATCCGATGCGCTCAATTGTGCCTATTTTGCTTGACAGCAACGTGGGAACCTACGACAAGATACGCATCATCCTTCTCTACATATTCCTAAAAAATGGTGAGCGAAATTCGTTTTTATGCCTGTCGACGAAGTCCGTGGAGTCCATCTGGCCATCCGTGATAGGTTTTCGGTTCCTCGATTATTAATATAAAAGTTTTTTTCTTTCTTTTTTTTCTATTTTTTTTTGTCTATACAAAGTCGAGGCTCGTGTAAGAGCTAATGCATTAAACACAAAAAACATAAATGGACACATAAAACATAATAAAAGGAGCGGGAGACAAGACGGGGAGAGAGAGGGAAGCACATAAGCACAACAACAGTAGAGACCAGGGACATCGAGAGATCTGTGGAGGGAGAGGGCTGGGGCGGGGGAGTTGGAGGGAGGGGTGAGGGGTACATGGTATAAAACAAATTGACCCTACTAGGAATTTCAGGAATGAAGTCGAAGATTGAAAGAGGTGGATTTGGGGTGTTTTAACAGGGGTAGAAAAGATCAAAGTTTTGGATGGGGGAAGATAGATTATGGTGAACAGCTGTTTTAAAGACCTGGAGGGAGCAGAGGGATTGAAGGGAGTGGGGGAGTTTGTTCCAGAGGGGGGACAAAAGAGAAATGAAAGAGTGAGGGTTTGCAGATACTCTTTATTTTGGCAGTTTGACCAGAAGAGGGTTGCTGGCAGATCTTGTGCATCCTGCAGGAATATTTTGGGGACAGAGCACAGACAGAGCTGGGGAGCTTGGCCGAAAGGAGGAGGTAGAAGACAACTTGACAACGGCTGAATGGATTGCAATCAAAATTTGATCAAGTATGTACTATGATGCAAAGATGAACTGATTAGATTGTGGAGTCACAAGGTTAGAGGTTCTGTTAGGTAAAAAAAAATAGTTATTGCACTACTTTGTGAACCAGCAATGGAATTTTCATTCAAGATGGTATGAGTATGTATTATGGTGCAAACATGAACTGATTTGATTTTGGGGTCAAGAGGTCAAATTCTGTAAAAAGTTTTCGTTACCGCGATAACTTAAGAACGGCTGACCTGAACTAAGTCGAACTTCGTACAAATATGTATATTGTTGTAAATATAAACAGATTTGATTTGGGGGGTCAAAGGGCAGAGTTCCCATTGTGTAAAAAAAAAATACTGTTACTGCACTATCTTGTGAATCAATGATGGGATTTCAACCAAATATGGTATAAGTACATATTATGATGCAAGGACGAACTGTTTAGATTTTGAGTTGAGAGGTAATGTCAGGTAAAAATATGATGCCTGAGAACAGGTGTAGGGATTTAAATCAAACTTGGTACAAGTATGTGTAATGATGTAACAATGTGGGCGGAGGCATATCGGTCGAAGAGTGCCGTTCTCATTATTTTTTTTGTATTCATAGTCGTGGCTTGTGGAGGAGCTAGTACGAGCATACTGAACAAATCGGGACACAACAAAGCAAAAGGAACAGTTGAGAGGGAGGTGGAAACACCAACAGCAGGGTTGATGAAGCCCAAGATAGAGGCAGACTTGGACAAACAATGGGTGTGGAATGGAATGGAATGGGGATCGGGGCAGGGGTGGGGGGGGGGGGGAGTGGGCAGGAGAGGATGCATGGGGTGGACAAGATAGATACAAAAGGAAGCTCTCAGGCAGGAAAACTGGACATTTGAATGGAGGAGGGATTTGGGTGGGATTAATGAAGATCATTGCTTCAGATTGGGTGCGATCTGAGATGGTGGTGAACAGCTGTCTTGAATACCTAGAGGAACGAATGAGATTATGTGGAAGTTGATTCCACAGGTGGCGAAATAAAGGAATGAATGAATGAAGGTGAGCAGTGATCCTGGATTGAGGTAGTTTTACTCGAAGGGGGTTGATGGTGGACCGTGTCTGTCCTGCAGAAGCCTATGGAAGGGGGGGGGGGGGGGGGGGGGAAACACAGAAAGAGCAGAGGGTGCAAGACCAAAACTGAGATGGTAGAAGACAGAGACCACCGACCTGTTTGCAATAGCGAAGTGATAGACGCATAGACTGCTTCTTTGCAGGAGATTCCGATACTATTGAAGGCCTTGGTTTCCACGGCGTCAAGCTGAGAAATATGTGAGGCAGGGAAGCCAGCCCCGAGTGGAGAGCGGTGCTCCATCAAGCTGTTGTTGTAGGTGGGAAGGAGTTCAGGTGTGCCAAGGAAGGACTTTGTACGACGGAGGATGCCCAGTCGGCAGGCTGGCTTTGGAGTCCAACTTTGAAATGTAGTTTGCCCAAGAAGGTTAATGGCTAATAGTGAGACCCAGGAGTTTGAATCATTCAACCTCCTCAAGAGGATTGTTAAGGCAATATATATGTGGGGGGGCTCAATCTTCTCACCCC
Organism: Myxine glutinosa; assembly: GCF_964187855.1. Lineage (NCBI taxonomy): Eukaryota > Metazoa > Chordata > Myxini > Myxiniformes > Myxinidae > Myxine > Myxine glutinosa. Next base: position 80,181,157 of record NC_136268.1, read on the forward strand.
AACGCGAAGTGAATTTCAAGTAGCAAAATGAAATCGCCAATGAACAAGTCCTTCACTCCCCTGGATGATGAATGTTGAGGGTTTGCTTGTGAATACACAACCTTTCTTGGCCAGCCACTCGGTCAGGATGGACAAAGAGCGCATGCCCACAGCGACGGTGCTTTCCCAACTCAAAGAAGGGATATGCTCTTGAGGTCGTCCAAATCTCCTTTATAAGGACACCTCTGAAGAAAAACCTACACACATACACAGACACTCCGGGGCAAAAAAATCCAAAACTGAGCTAAGTCGGTTTTTAAAACTTTTTTGTCATAACTATTTTGCCATCCATTTAAAAAATCACCAAAACACCAGAACATGCAGAGATAACTGTACAAATCAGTATGAAATTGCTTGGGCAGCAGCAGCAGCAGCTTTCTTTAAATAATCCAGTCTTTTGGTCAAACTTTCACAAAGCTTCTTGCACCGAGAAATATCTGTATGCAATATCCCCACTACCAACAGGTAAGGCTAGGCTCTCAATCGAAACAAGTGGTTTGGTGCTGTTACCTCTGGAATAATAACTTATTTGAGGAACATCGACTCCAACGACATTGAGTGGGAGACACGCCATTATCAACATCAAAATGTCGAACCTTGATGTGTCTTCATCTAAAATGACATTCTGCGAAGAGAAAAGTAGTTTATGTATTTAATTTTACATTTTAGTGTGAGAACCAAAAAGTACCACAAAAGTATTTGGAAAGTTTGTTTGCAGATGGGAATCGCAGAATATGCTGAAAAGTTGAAGTTGGTCACATATTCATCGAGACGCCGTCTGTGTGAATCCTCAGTTGTTATACGCAGACAATTAAATGAAACGACACATTCGCATGACTTTTGCCATTGACAAGAATGAGTGCTGATGTGAATTCCTGGTGTTTTCCAACTGAATTTAAAATAAATTGATTTCATTTCCTGTGTTTTAATTTCTGCTCTCTATAATTGTTGCTTTTTTTGATTGTTGAGAAATTGCAAAACTCTGGCTCACCCAGACTAATATGGGGGGGCCTTCCATTGTGTAAAATGTTCAGGGTGATGAAAGGAGCTTTTGACATCTATAACTGGGTCTGGATTAGAACCCCAGCCAAACGTTTGTCCTGGTGTTTTGCATGTATGAGGCATCAGTATGCGACGGCACTCAGATGTACGTTAAATTGGGTGTTTTGTATTACGATGATCAAATGACGACCGAATACAGCATTGGAGTAATCAGGAGGAACCTGGGTAGGATTTGGGTTTTGGCTGCTGCTTTCTAACCTCAAACCCATCCAGGCACAGCCAGATGAAACAGTCTTGACAAAATGCTGTTTTATTTGGAACTTGCGTGCTTCGTCTACTACTCTCTCATCCCAACTCCTTGCTAGGTATAACGGAGGAAAGTTTGAGCAAGCTGATCCAACATGCGCAGATTCCAGCTGAGGACAGTGACTTGATCAAAAACATGGCCAACTTGGGTGTGCCCATCATTGGAGATGTATGTTGGGGGAGATTTGCTGGAGGGGTCGGGTTTGCTGCTTTAGGCTTTAGCTTTGAGGCTAATTCTGCATTCTCTTCTGTATTTGTTCTGAACGCTCCAGTTCAGAAGGAATGTCTCCTTACCATGGGATTGTCAGCACAGACACAAATGTAATTTCAGTAAGCCCTCGTCGTTAAAACCTAAACTTTGTTTTAATTTTGCAAAGTAATCATGTTGTTGTTGTTTCGTATGCAGCCTGCAGCTGCTGGTTTGCATCATTTTTATGGAAGCGCATTTGTGCCACTGATGCAGTGCCCCAATTAACAGTGAGCTGGTACTCAATTTGCCGACCTTGGAAGGATGACAGGCTGAGTCAACCCCCCAAGAGTTAATTCAAAGATCGACCAGGATTCAAACTCAGGATCCTAGGATCCCAAGCCAGCACCGTAACTGTTAAGCCAACACCAGGCTTCAAAGTAATCGTGTGCGTGTGTGTGTGCGTCTCCCTGTGCGTGTGCGTCTCCCTGTGCGTGTGCGTCTCCCTGTGCGTGTGCGTCTCCCTGTGCGTGTGCGTCTCCCTGTGCGTGTGCGTCTCCCTGTGCGTGTGCGTCTCCCTGTGCGTGTGCGTCTCCCTGTGCGTGTGCGTCTCCCTGTGCGTGTGCGTCTCCCTGTGCGTGTGCGTCTCCCTGTGCGTGTGCGTCTCCCTGTGCGTGTGCGTCTCCCTGTGCGTGTGCGTCTCCCTGTGCGTGTGCGTCTCCCTGTGCGTGTGCGTCTCCCTGTGCGTGTGCGTCTCCCTGTGCGTGTGCGTCTCCCTGTGCGTGTGCGTCTCCCTGTGCGTGTGCGTCTCCCTGTGCGTGTGCGTCTCCCTGTGCGTGTGCGTCTCCCTGTGCGTGTGCGTCTCACTGTGCGTGTGCGTCTCACTGTGCGTGTGCGTCTCCCTGTGCGTGTGCGTCTCCCTGTGCGTGTGCGTCTCCCTGTGCGTGTGCGTCTCCCTGTGCGTGTGCGTCTCCCTGTGCGTGTGCGTCTCCCTGTGCGTGTGCGTCTCCCTGTGCGTGTGCGTCTCCCTGTGCGTGTGCGTCTCCCTGTGCGTGTGCGTCTCCCTGTGCGTGTGCGTCTCCCTGTGCGTGTGCGTCTCCCTGTGCGTGTGCGTCTCCCTGTGCGTGTGCGTCTCCCTGTGCGTGTGCGTCTCCCTGTGCGTGTGCGTCTCCCTGTGCGTGTGCGTCTCCCTGTGCGTGTGCGTCTCCCTGTGCGTGTGCGTCTCCCTGTGCGTGTGCCTCTCCCTGTGCGTGTGAGTCTCCCTGTGCGTGTGCGAGTCTCCCTGTGCGTGTGCGAGTCTCCCTGTGCGTGTGCGAGTCTCCCTGTGCGTGTGCGAGTCTCCCTGTGCGTGTGCGAGTCTCCCTGTGCGTGTGCGAGTCTCCCTGTGCGTGTGCGAGTCTCCCTGTGCGTGTGCGAGTCTCCCTGTGCGTGTGCGTCTCCCCCTGTGCGTGTGCGTGTGCGTCTCCCCCTGTGCGTGTGCGTGTGCGTGTCCCTGCGCGCGTGTCCCTGCGCGCGTGTCCCTGCGCGCGTGTCCCTGCGCGCGTGTCCCTGCGCGCGTGTCCCTGCGCGCGTGTCCCTGCGCGCGTGTCCCTGCGCGCGTGTCCCTGCGCGAGTGTCCCTGCGCGCGTGTCCCTGCGCGCGTGTCCCTGCGCGCGTGTCCCTGCGCGCGTGTCCCTGCGCGTGCGTGTCCCTGCGCGTGCGTGTCCCTGCGCGTGCGTGTCCCTGCGCGTGCGTGTCCCTGCGCGTGCGTGTCCCTGCGCGTGCGTGTCCCTGCGCGTGCGTGTGTGTGTGTGTGTGTGTGTGTGTGTGTGTGTGTGTGTGTGTGTGTGTGTGTGTGTGTGTGTGTGTGTGTGTGTGTGTGTGTGTGTGTGTGTGTGTGTGTGTGTGTGTGCGCGCGCGCGTGTGCGTCCGTGTGTGTCCCGTTGGTTATTATCTCCGTTTTTGGGGTTCAGGAGGTGGAATGGAGTCCTCCCTGGACCCAATGTATCCCCCTCTTCTTCAGTAAGGGACCACAGTTCATGGACCAAGCCGTATAACTTTTTCAGAGTTTTGCTTCAAAGGCTCTTTTCACGATCATGTGTGTGCGTGTGCACATCACTGCCACCAGTCCTCATCTTTCTCAGGCCCCTCTTCTACTTGGGTCCACCAACTCTCAGGCCCACCTTCCACTTGGGTCTGCCAAATCTATGGCTCCGCTTCCACTCAGGTCCCCCTGGTTGTTTTTTTAATGTATGTTTAAAGTTATTACAAAAAAACGCTAAAACATTGATTTTGCCCAGTTTTTTCCCCCAGAGCATGTTTGTGAATGTGTATGTGTGTACACACATATGTTTGTGTATGTGTGTGTGTGTATGTGTAAACATACATACACACACTCTGGAGCAAAAAAACTGAGCCAAATCAGTTTTTTAAAACTTTTTTGTCATAACTATTTTACTATCCATTAAAAAAACACCAGAACATGCAGAGATAACTACACAAATCAGTGTGAAATAACTTGACCCTTGGCTTTCTTTAAATAATCCAATCTTTTGGTCAAACTTTCACAAAGCTTCTTGCACCGAGAAATATCAATATTGTCCCATTCATGTTTGACAGCTTCCCAAAGTCGATCAGAATTTGCAAATTTCCTTCCATTAAGTTTGTGTGGAATATTGGTCCAAAGATTCTCGATGGGGTTCAAATTGGGATTCTGACCAGGCCAGAACACAAGCTTCAGGGACTTTTTCTCCAACCACTTTTTGGTGGCTTTTGCAGTATGGGCAGGGACATTATCTTGTTGAAAAATGACTTCTTTACTTATCTTTTCAGGAAATAACTTTTGGGGGCTGGGAAGTAATCCTTTCTCCATGTTCTGGTATTATTTGGCAGTCATTGACTGTTCACACCTTATCAGCTCAACAACACCAGCAGAGGAAAATGCATCCCAGACCATGATTCTACCTCCTCCATGCTTCATCATTGTTGAAATGCACTCGGAGTTTAATCTCTCACCAGATCTGTGAAGGCAATGTTCTGGAGCATCACTGCAAAGCTGAAGTCTTGATTCATCTCTCCACAGAACTCAATGAAACCAGTCTGAATCACAGTTCCCATATTCGGCCAAAAAGTGCAATCTGTCCTGAATGTTTTTCTTAGATAATAGAGGCTTCTCAGCACATCTTCTGGAGGCAAAACCAGCATATTAGTCAACCTTCTTGTGATGGTCCTTCTGGAAACGGTCTTGTTTTCAGCAGTTCTGAACTCCTCTGACAGTTTCCGCAGGCTTTTCTTTCTTTGCTGGAGAACTAAGAATTTCAATCGCAACACAATTTTTATTTTTTTTAATAAAAAATGATTTAAACTGCACGTCGGGCTTTTAGCTACTGTGACATGAGTAACCAATTCTAACTGGAATATGTCCTGTGCATCTATGGCTCCAAATTTGAGAAAACCAGCTGGCTCATTTTTTTCCCCGGTGTGTATATATCAGACCGTGTAAGGTATCTTTGGATGATCGGGGACATTATCTCCTGCAGACTGTCTATCTCTGCACTGTAGTTGAAAAACATCCCCATCACCCATCACTTGTACATGAAACATTAGAAGTCGGATCTGGTGTAATTTTGTTTTATGGCTATTTAACCAATTAATTAAAAAACACTTTCCTTTCCTATTCTTTTTTTTTTTTCTCAACAGCAATCTGCTCTGCGTCGGAAGAGTAAACCTGAGCGCAAGGAGCGAATAAATGAGCAAACGTACCAGTTATCTCGCTGGACTCCATTTATCAAGGACATCATGGAGGTGAGTTCCTCAACCACGCTGTCTCGATCGAGTGTGGAAATCCTTTAACATATCTGAACTGCGTTCTGTGGTAGTAGCGTGGACTGGTAGTTTTGGTTATACTGCGTACAATTTTGCCAATTGTTGGCCTCTGCCAAATGGCAAAATATTCTGCTTCAAATTTGGACTGACTGCTGGCTTCATTATTTATTTTGTTCTTAGGATTCCATTGATGACAAGTTGGACATCAAGCACTGGCCATACATCTCGGCCCGTTCTTCAGCATCCTATGGACCAAGTGTTGTCAGGTACTATTGGGGTTCTCACCTTTAGTCATTCATCTCAAACATGCACATGAATATATCCATTTTCCTTCCTTTTGTCCAGTATACTTTTTCATGAAAATCTCTCGACTGTTGCAAAATGCATTGATGCGCATCATTGTCCACTGCATGTTTAACCGAGTTCATGCTGAAGATGGCTGCGTGTCATGATATTACACTATTTTATTGTGACACCTTGCACCGTTGCCATACTTTCACAGTGTCCGCTATGGCTATTGGCACAAGATCAAGTCCCCTGGCGAGTACCGCACGGGTCCACGCCTCATAGTGTTCATCATTGGGGGCGTCTCCTTTTCTGAGATGCGTTGTGCCTACGAGGTTACACGTGCCAACAATAAGTGGGAGGTTCTCATTGGTAAGGAGCAAGAAACGGGTCCTAACACATTCTGCATGTGGCTGTCATAATGGATTTGTTAAGAATGATAATTTCAAACTGATTGAGCAACAAAGAAGCTGAATGACTCATGATGGATGTTGTGCGTTTTCTGTGTAGGATCGACTCACATACTCACTCCGAAGCGACTGCTGGATGATCTGAAGAAGTTAAACAAGTCCGACGATGCAGTAGCTTCCTAAAGTGTGTTAGCGCGTGACCGACTGTGTGCAAATGAATGAATGAATGAATAAATGAACGAACGAGTGAGAGAGTGCGTGTCTGGGTCTGAGGGCTATCTTCGAGTATTTGTCTTGTACTCACTGTAAGGAGCACACCATTGCAGCTACATTTTTAACACACACTTTCGGAACTTGCACATGATTACTTATTTCCGGGCGCTCTGTGCATTTTGCTGTCCATTTGACTGCTGTGAGTCGTTCGACAGGTGCTCTAGTGTATCTGGTGCCCCACTGTTGTCTGTACATTACCCTCCACCACAAACTTTATAATAACCAATGATATTTGAAACGCATGTACAGGCAGGCTGTGTGCGTGTGCGTGTGTTAGGTATCCCAGAGCGTTTTAGCGCATAGTTTGGTTAATTGTTCACAGGGTAACCAGATTGTTGGTTTTTCTTTGTTGCATGTTAATTGGATATACAATATCTATTTGCAATTTCTCTCTGTTTGGCAAATGACTTGTTTGTGCACCTGTGCAATGTTGCATGGTGCTCTATACACCTAGCTGTTTTTTCTTTTTTTTCTCGCATTTATTTTGGGTGTAGGAACCGTATTTGTGTTCTTGGTGAATGTGGTGACCCATATTGTGCACTGAAGCACAGTCGCCATTGAGTCACTTGTGTTCTTTTTGGGGGGGGGTGGGGGAAGGGGCTAGGACCAAAATATTAAATGCGCCTTTCGGGGAAGGGGCCCGCACAGTAAAACGCCACCTTTGGTTTCCTTGTCATGTGCTGTGGTGTGAGAGCACGTGATAGGGAGACATTAGGGATAATGCATTTGTCAGGCTGTGCGGAAGTGTTAAAGCCACTTTTTCATGAGGTGCCCTGCCTTTATTGTTTGTATGTGCGATTGTACTCGGTTGTATCGTATACGTACACATGGCAGGTGTGAATTCTATTTTCCGTCCCTCCCCTCACGTTTGTTGGGCATGACGCGCTTTCTCCAGTTCTCCTGCTGGGCTTGATTGTAAATGTTATTTACACGTGACAAATAATCACTAGAAGAACGATAGATCTGTGCCGGTGGTGTTGTGGACAAATTTTAAATACTTTTTTGGTATTGTCTGATAATGCATTAGATTGTGTTTGTAAAGAGGCCTGATAAACTCTGAGGTCAAGCAAATACCTTGGTGTTTTGTGTTATTTAAGTCTCAACTGACCAGCTTTATTGGGCATTAATTAATTAGCCCACCTGGAACGCACTTCCGGGGAGCTTATGGCATGGAGTGTAGTCCGTAAACATTTGCAACTTCTCCAAAACTGCTCATGAGATTGTGACCAAACTTGGTGAAATTATATTTGGTACGTTGGAACTGAAGTTTGTTCATGGTATTAAAAAAAAAACCTGCCCCATGGAGGTTTACAGGGGGATGAATGAAGGGGTTACCCCCCTCCCAACCACCCCAAAAACAAGAAAATAGGTACTTACTACTCAGAAACTACACACACGATTCTGATTAAACTTTACCACAATCTTCATCGCTCGAGATGCACCAAAGCTTGTTCACAACATTAAAAACATAGGGGCAATACCCCTGGTGCTCACCTGGTAGAATAAACAGTATACTGTACCCACTAAGGGTATTTTAAACCAATTTCAATGGTTGCTAGAAGACAGGGCAGCATGTGCAATCGTACAAACATAATCATAAGACTTTAAACGAACAAAGAAGAAAATAACTATTTTGGGGGGCAACCCTCTCCCCCCCCCCCCCCCCATAAACCCTAAAGGGGCAGATTTTTTAAATGCCGTGAACAAACTTTGATACAGCACGGATGATGAAGGTTGTGGTCAAGTTTCATCGGCATTGCATATGTAGTTTCTGAGAAGAAAGCAAATACATATTTTGTGGGGCAACCCCCACTCCCAGTAGACCCCAAAAGGGGGCAGATATATATATATATATATATATATTTTAAATGCCGTGAACAAACATTGGTACATCATGGGTGGTAAAGGTTGTGGTCAAGTTTCATCGAAATTGTGTGTGTAGTTTCTGAGAAAAAAGCAAATATCTATTTTGGGGGGTCAAACCTGGACCCACTTTGCCCCCTCTCCCCCGTAGACTCGCTTAGACTTCGATTTTCTTAATGCCGTGAGCAAACTTCGGTACATCATGGGGGATGAAGTTTGTGGTCAAATTTCATTGAAATATTGTGTAGTTTCAGAGGGACAGCAAATTCCTATCTTAGGGGGTCAACCTGGATCCACTTTGACCGCCCAGTAAAACCCCTTAGGCCCCGTTTTTTTTTTAATTGTTTTTTTTTTTATTGTTTTTTTTTTAAATGCCGTGAACATACTTTAGTCACAACACCATAAATATCATTTGTGCCAAGTTTGGTCACAACCCCTGCAGCGGTTTCAGTGAAGAGGTTGCTGACAACATGCCATCGCATAAGCTCCCCGGAACGTCGTTCCTGGTGAGCTAAAAAAAAAAGAAAAAAAAAGGGGCGCCAATTTGATTCATATACAGTCGTGGTCAAAAATATTATTGGCGCCCTTGAATTTTATTTTTTTTCAAATAACTTTCTCGAAAGATAAGTTGAAATTGACAAGTATTTGGACTCCACAATTCTTTATTTCACTGTTAACCCTTTGAGTATGGATGACGTCCTGTGCCGCAACCCGCGAAAAAGTTTTGTGTATGGATGACGTTACTACACGTCATCGACTATACCTATAAATAGATCGTCAGTACGTGGTTGCATTCCCGTACCAAAATGCCAAATTAATCCTGTACCGGGGGTATTTTTATCAAAAAGAAATCCCGTACTCAAAGGGTTAATATTACAGAACCTTTGTTTTGGATTCAAAACTTAATATATCCTTTTAAATCAGAAAATAAAAAGAAATGGCATTGACAAAATTATTGACACCTGAGACTTAATATTTGGTAGCACACAACCTTTGGACAAAATAACTGCAGTCAAGTGCTTCCTATAGCCATGAATGAGCTTCCTACACCTCTCTACTGGCAGTTTGGTCCACTCTTCTTGTGCAAACTGCTCCAGTCCTAACCCTAACCCTAACCTCCTCCCAACTGATGTTTTCAGATCTCCCCACAGGTGTTCAATGGGATTTAGATCTGGACTCATTGCTGGCCACTTCAGAACAGTCCAGCATTTTGTATTGAACCATTCCTGGGTGCTTGTTGAAGTGTGTTTGGGGTCATTGTCCTTCTGCAAGACCCATGACCTTCGACGGAGACCCAGCTTTCTGACACTGGGTTCAACATTGTGCTCCAAAATACTTTTGTAATATGATGTCATGATGCCATGCACACATTCAAAGCACCCTGTGCCAGAGGCAGCACAGAAACCCCAAAACATCACTGAACTTCCTCAATGTTTGACTGTAGGGAAGGTGTTCTTTTCTTTGAAAGCTTCATTTTGTTTTCTGTAAACAGAGATGATGTGCTTTACCAAAAAGCTCTAATTTGGTCTCATTTATCCACAAGACATTCTCCCAGAATGCAGGTGTGTTGGTGTGTTTTGGAAACTCCAGTCAGGCTTTCTCGGCAGTGGGGTCCTCCTGGGAACTCCTTCCTTCCTGGGAACTGGGTCAGCATTGGGAACCCCGTTTCATTGAGTTGGCGACGGATGGTGCAAGTTGAAACTGTCGTACCTTGTGTCTGAAGGTCAGCTTGAATCTGTTTGGTAATTGATCGAGGTGCATTCTCCACCATTCGAACAATCCTTCGCTGCAATCTTCAATCAAGTTTTCTCTTGTGGCCTCCTCCAGGGTGGTTTGGCTCCAGTGCCATGGGCCTTAAACTTCCTGATAACATTGCGTACGATGGGCACAGGAACATCAAGGTGTCTGGAGATGGACTGGTAGCTTTGAGATTGTCCATGTTTGGCTACAATCTTGTGTTTGACCTCTGACCACAGGTGAGTTCAATTCCAAAGTAAAGGAGAATCACCTGCTTGAAATATAATTATTTCTAACATCTTCTAAAAGGTGCCAATAATAATGTCTGGGCCATTCTAGGATTTCTGTGTGGAATAAGCTAAGATTTAGTAATTTTTTAGCTTTTTTTTTTTGTTCCACTGCAAACCAAAGAAATACATATGTGGATACCAATTTTTTTTTCATTTTAACAATTTTCTGGAAGAAATGGTGCATTATATGAAAAAAGTGCAAGGGTGCCAATATTTTTGGCCACGACTGTACCTGCATGAAGAAGTAAATGTATTTTATTTGCCAGATGTCGGGCGCCCTTTTATATTAACCTTTCTAGAGCATTACTTGGTTCCTCCTCAGAACACAAGGGTAGTACAGAATGCACATGAAATTTATTGAATGCCCCTTATTTTGTATTGTTTGGAATTTTCTGCAAGCTATGGTGTTGGGCTAGCGGCTAGGGTGCCGGCTTAGGATCCTAGGATCCTGGGTTCGAATCTCGGTCGATCGCCGAATTAATGCCAGGGGGGTTGACTCAGCCTGTCATCTTTCCGAGGTCGGCTAATTGAGTACCAGTTCACTGGTAATTCCCTTTTTGTCGTTGAAGGCGGCAAAAAGGGTTGGCGTCAGGAAGGGCATCCGGCCGTAAAACATTGCTTCAAAAAGGGGACCAAAAAAAACAACAACTACCACGGTCCCCGAAAAGGCCAACCCGCACTTTGTGGGGAAAAATGGCCTCTAAAACGGTGGTTTTTTTATTTTATGGAATGTCCCTTCTTTTCTATACTTTGCCACATGGCACATACCCCTGCATAAAGGGGCCTTTTCTATGCCCTTGGCATTTTTTCACAAGATACATTTTAAATACGCAAAACAAAATGCATTTGTTCATCGTACAAGACTTTATTCAAGACGATATAAAACACTTCAAAAAGTAAGTGGGAAAAAAAAATTCAACCCAAACAGGATTACGAACTCAATGCGCAGCTTGGGAGTCTGATGCCTTCCTTATCCATCAGGCCATTGGGACAGCACGTTGGAATTAAAAAAATTTTTTTGGGCTAGCGCACATTTTTTGCGCACCCTGATGATTTGGCTCCAGTGCATAAGTTTCATCGGCATTGCATATGTAGTTTCTGAGAATCAGTCCTGATTTGAGGAGGAGGGGGATGGGTGATAATGTTTGATTAAACACAGATATATATATATATATATATAAATAAATAAATACCTGCAGTACCTGGGGGTGCCTGGTTCTTATCTTCACCTATAGTAAACCTATTTCATGAGCCCCCTAGTTCTTTATACAATCTCAGTTTTCAGCGGTATCGCCGGGCGCCAAAGGCGGTACCTGGTATTTGGAGGTACCTGGTTTTTAAATTTCACCTGTACTTAACCTTAGTTAAGTTAAACTGAGTTAAAGTTAAGTTAAAACCTGAGTTAACGCCGAAGGTGCATGGCAATGCCGCCTCTGCAATCTGGTGGTGAAAGAAGGCCGCATTCCAGTGGATTGGGAACTGAGTACCCTCGTCCCTCTATACAAGGGGAAAGGTGACCCTCTGGACTGTGGCTCGTATCGAGCGATAAAGTTATGGGAGCATGGAATGAAGGTATTGGAAAGGGTGTTGGAGAGGAGGATAAGAAAGTGAAGATTGACGAAATGCAGTTTGGATTTATGTCAGAAAGAGGAACGACAGATGCTTTTTATTGTGAGGCAGTTGCAGGAGAAGTACATGGAGGAGAGGAGGAAGTTGTTTCTTGGGTTTGTTGATCTGGAGAAAGCATTTGATAGGGTTCCATGGGAAGTAGTGACATGGGCATTGAGGAAGTTAGGAGTGGAGGAATGGTTGATCAGAGTAGTGATTTATTTTTTTTTGTTTTTGTATACAAGATCGAGGCTCGTGAAAGAGCTAACATTAATCACACAAAAAGACAACCGACACACAAAACACAAAAAACAAGGGGAGCGGTAGACAACATGGGGAGAGAGGGGGAAGGACACAAAAGAGAGGGGGAAGGACACAAACACAACATTTGAGAGCAGGGACATCAGAAGGACTTGGGGGGAGGTGGGAGAGGATTAAAACATATGAACACTGCAAGGACTCTGGGGTGAATTACCGGGGGTAGAAAAGATCACGGTTTTCGATGGGGGAAGATAAGAGATGGTGGTGAACAGCTGTTTTAAAGACCTGGAGGGAAGAGTGGGATTGAAGGGAGTGGGGGAGTTTGTTCCAGAGGCGGGAGAAAAGGGGATTGAAAGAGTGAAGGTGAACAGAGAGCCTAGACTTTGGCAGTTTAACCAGAAGAGGGTTGCAGGCAGATCTTGTGCGACCTGAAGGAATATTGGGGGGACAGAGCACAGAGAGAGCTGGGGGAGCAAGGCCGGAGAGGAGTCGGTAGAAGACAGAAAGACCACCAACCTGCCTGCGGTGAGTGAGTGAAAGGCCCTCGGCGTTGACTACATCGCAGGAGATTCCAATGATTCTGAAAGCTTTGGCCTCAACAGCGTGAAGCCAAGCAAGGTGTGAGGCAGGAGCACCAGCCCAGAGGGGGGAACAGTATTCCATTGAGCTGCGGATGAAAGCCTTGTATGTGGTGAGGAGCTCAGGTGTGCCAAGGAAGGACTTCGCACGACGGAGGATGCCCAGTCGGCGACTGGCTTTGGAGGCCAGCTTGGAAATGTGGTTTTCCCAAGAAAGATCATGGCAGATAGTGAGACCCAAAAGCTTGAGCGACAGAACTTCTTGGAGAGGATTGTTGAGAAAGTAGATGGGAGGGTTGTCCAGTCGGTCCTTTCGGAGAGACATTGTAAGAGTGTGAGATTTGTCAGGATTGAAAGACATGTTCCACTTGTTTGACCAGTCTGTGATTTTGTCCAGGTCTGCAGAGAGTGAGGAGGCTGCAGACTGCCGATCTGAGGGATGAGGAATGGAGCGACAGAGAGTAGAGTCGTCAGCAAAGAGATAGAGAGGATTTTCAAGAGAGTCAGAGAGATCATTGATGAAGACCAGAAAAAGCACAGGGCCCAGAACACTACCTTGGGGAACTCCAGCCTGAACAGGAAGAGGAGATGAGAGAAACCCATTCAGAGCCACACGTTGACTACGACCAGAGAGGAAGTCCGCCAGCCATGCGTGGAGATTTCCATGGATACCAAAGGAGGATAGTTTGGAGAGCAGAGCAGGGTGCCAGACCGTATCGAAGGCACGTGAAATGTCAAGGGAGACAGCTCTAATTTCCTGTTTGGCGTTGAGGACCTCCATCCATAGTTGAGAAAGCAGAAGCAGCATGTCCAGAGTAGAGTGACCAGGTCTGAAACCAAATTGATGATCAGAGATCAAGCCATTGGAGAAGAGGAAAGATTTAATATCTGAAGCAATGATGGATTCCATGACTTTGCTGATAATTGGGAGAAGGCTGATTGGTCTGTAGTTGCTGGGATCTGTTTTTGCACCTTTTTTGTGCAAAGCGGTGATGTTGGCTGATTTCCAAGCAGATGGCAGATGACCTTGAGCAAAAGAGAGGGTGAAGAGAACAGAAAGAGGGAGTGAAAGTGCAGAAGAACATGATTTTAGGACCCGTGGGCTGATGCCGTCAGGACCAGTTGCAGAATCAGAGTCGAGGGTTGCCAGAAACTTTTCCACCTTGTCAGGAGGAAAGGACACAGAGTCCAGGAGCAGCTGGGTACGACTGGGTACGGTGGGTACAGAGAGGGATGGGTTTGGGACACAAGATTTAGAGGCAAACACAGAGTTGAGGCATTTAGCTTTTTCACGTGCGGAGTCAGCCATTAAGCCGTTTGAGGTGAGGGAGGGGATGGAGGGGGAACAAACACCAGAAACAGATTTGACCAGACGCCACCAGGATTTGGAAGAGGGAGACAGATAAGAGAGTTCGGTCTTGAGAATGGTGAGATATTGTTTCCTGGCTCTCCTGAGGGTGGACACACACTTGTTTCGGGCTTTGTGAAAGGAAATGAGATTTCCTTCCGTTGGATTTGCTTTCCAGGAGACGAAAGCAAGTTGTTTCAGGGCAACAGCCTCACCACAAGATTCCGTGTACCATGGACGGGAGGAAGGGTATGACAACTGAAGACGAGATGGTATAAATCTGTGCATGAGAGAGAGCAATTTACTTTGAAAGAATTCCCAGGATGAGTTGATGTCAGAGGCGGTAGAGATGGGAGACCAGTCCAGATGATTGATGGCTGCTTGAAGACCGTGCCAGTTGGCCTGAGTGAAATGCCAGACTCGTCGACGCTGAGGAGGCTCTCTGAGAATGGTCAGAGAGATGTCCACTTTGACAAGCACATGATCAGATGAGCCGATTGGAGCAGAAGAAGAGCAGCAGACATTTTCAGGGAAGTTTGTCATAACCAAATCCAGAAGAGAAGATGCTCCGTTGACTGAGATCCGGGTCGGGAAATTGACAGATTGTGTCAGTCCCAGTGAGTCGCAGAAGTCCTTTGCTGAAGAGCCATGGCTGGTGAGAGAGGTACCCACACCCAGCCAACTGGCATGGTGACAATTGAAATCACCACATATGAGGAAGAGAGAGTTGGGATGGGTAGATAGAAGTTGGTCCATATTATCAGACAGTGAGATGTAGATGGAGTCATCGCTGATTGGTGGACGGTACAACACACATATGAACAAAAGGTGGGAGCGAAGGGGAAGCCGTAGCCAAAGGTATTCCTGGGGGTGAGGTGGAGAGAGGGCAGTGGAGGGCGAGTGAGGAAGAGTTTTTTTATAAAGATAGCAACCCCACCTCCAGGACGAGGCTCAGGTCTATCATACCGGAGGAGGGAGTAACCTGGGAGAGATACCAAGGCATCAGAGACATCATGAAGGAGGAAAGTTTCTGTTAAGCAGATCACATCTGGTTTGTCAGAAGCAACCTGTATGGAGAGGTCAGTCAAGTTTGAGCGAAGGCCCCGGATGTTTGAGGTCCATACCGTTAATGAAGAGGAAGGGGGAGCATCGGGTCCAGAACAGGGGGGGGGGGGGAGGGGTAGGGTAAGATGTGGAAGAGGAGGAAGAGGTAGGGAGAGCTGTTGAAGGTGTGTCAGAGATTTCAGAATAGCTTGGAGAAAGGGAAGAATGGGGCGGACAAAAGGTTTGATGGAGATTGGGTGAGGCACAGTGAGGTGTTATTTGAGGAGGGGGAAGAGCAAGGCAGAAGGTTTGGGGAGATGAAGGTGAAAGTTGGAAGGAGGAAGAAGCAGGGAGGATGCTTTGAGGAGGAGGGGTGAGAGGGGAGTCTAGGAGGGGAGGAGCGAGGGAGAGCCTCGGAGGGGAGGGGTGTGGGGGGGAGTTTAGGAGGGAGGGAAGGGGCAAGGGGGGAGATTTGAAAGGGATGGGTGATGGGGAGGATTTGGAGGGGAGGGGTGAGATTGGATTTTGAAAAGTGTATGATTCATGGGAAACGAACATTTTTTGCAAAATGAGTTTGAGACCTTCGAGTCAAAAATACGTTTGAGGACACTGGAGGAGGGATGGAGTTCTGGATAGTTTAGGGAATGTAGAAAGGAGGAACTGTAAGAGATGGTATTATATATATATTTTGGAATGAATAGATTTGGTGAGCAAGACGAAAGCATCCTTTTGTAGGAAAAGAAGAAAAGGGTGTTATAATATATGAGAGAAAATAGTTGTTCAGGGGAGAGATTATACATTTCTAACCGCGTGATCGCGAACGAAGAACGAACGAACAAAAAGAACAAATAAACGAATAAGACCTGGGAAGGAAAGTTTTTTTTGGGGTTTTTTTTTTTTTTTTGTGAGTACAGATATTAAACAAGGAGGTACGGGGTGAACGACTGGGACGAAACAGTGAACGAAAATAATTTCAGCGCATTCGACGAATCGCTGAGAGAAAAATAAACCACAAGGTCGGAGACGATACGGTAGTCCAAGCCTACGAGTACTAGGCCGCAGAATACTCGATACCATTAACCGACGATTGTGTATACATGTACGAAAAATTAGCACCGAAAATTTTCCAAAAGATACGCTATAGGTACATACACCGAAAGATAGATACAGTCTCGACAAAAACACGATTGAGAAATATCACTTAGCTTCGAAAGCGTGAGCGCATGGAGCAGCTTCGAAAAGACCAATGGCAATGTACAAAAGAGCGTGCACAGCTGTAAGGACAAAGGACGGGAACAGTGGTGAGTTTGAGGTGAAGGTGGGAGTGCATCAGGGGTTGGTACCAAGTCCGCTACTATTTGTAGCTGTGATGGAGGTGCTGGCTCGGAATGTAAAAGAGGGTTTACCATGGGAGTTGTTGTATGCAGATGATCTGGTGTTGATTACAGAAAGTATGGATGGACTGAAGGAGAAGATGAACAAGTGGAAGGAATGTACGGAGACAAAAGGTCTGAAGGTGAATATCGGAAAAATGAAGGTGATGGCAAGTGGTAAAGCATGTGGTGAGGTGGAAAGAACTGGGAAGTGGCCATGTACTGTGTGTAGGAAGGTTGTTGGAGTGAATTCCATTCAATGTACAATGTGCGCTGAGTGGGTTCATCAAAAATGTAGTGGTTTGAGGGTCATTAACCAGTGTGGCAGCTACATTCAAGTGTAAGGTGTGCACAGAGGGAGCTGCACATGGAGGAAATGTTGTTGGATCTTGGAGACGGCGTGAAGCTGGAAGGTGTGAAAACATTTTGTTACCGAGGAGACATGCTGAATGGAGAAGGTGGATCAGACTCAGCAACTGTTGCTAGAGTGAGATGTGCATGGAAGAAGTTTTGGGAACTGAGTGGCGTGGTGATGATGAGGGGAGTGTCGTTGAAGCTGAAGGGAAAGGTGTATTCTGCATGTGTGAGAAGTGTTATGATTTATGGGAGCGAGACATGGGTAATGAACGTAGAGCAGCAAGGAAGGCTGAAAAGGGTGGAAATGCGAATGGTTCGGTGTATGTGCAGAGTATCATTGAGAGAAAGGAAGACAAATGATGAATTGCGAGAGATGATGGGAATAGAGCCTTAGTCCATGGGCTGGATAGACCCACCGTGCACCCCCCACCCAGATTCCTCACCCACTGGTATATTTTTGTCCATTAGGGTCTCCTTGATGAAAAAAAGATGTTATCAAGGAAAATGTCGGGATGGACTTTATGTTATCACCCTATTTTCATAGGTACCCCCTAGACGACATTTTGCGATTTTTGAATATTTAATTTAAGGGGGTATGGTTCCTTTTTTGACTAGTATGTCAGTATCAACAATCTGATCATTACAATTTATATATCATTTAAAAGGTAATTGAATTACCTCTCCAATGGTGTATTAATATTTCAGCTACCGCTACCACTCATACATCTACAACCGTTCGAAGTGAATATATATCGACAAGTCTCATAAAACATCGAAAATATCCCCTCGTATACCAAAACATATTTTTAAATATATATTTTAAACAGGTACACGCTATTAATGAGTATTTATAAGATGGAAACACATACAAGAAGATAATCAAAACATATTTTGACTTTCAGATTATTATAAGCCTCAGGAAAATGTGAAAAACCAAGATGGCCGCCAAATCGTCATACGAAAATCTGTAAATTCTCATATTTTCCCTCAGATGAGATACATACATGAATGAAAGTTCCTTTTGTACGTTTTCAGACCCAAGGAATCCATTTCCACCAATGTGTTTAGAAAATAAGTACAACTTATCAAGATGGCAGCCATGTCCAATTGAAAATTGCTAAACATTGGTGATAATTAATAATAATATGCAGTACTAAAATAACAAATAAAAAACTATGTTTCGTAACCTTTCGTAACCATGATTAATACCAAATATGATCAAAATCCATTCACCATGTTCACATTTGCAGACTGCAGAGCGGTCGCAAGGAAATCTCTCGGACGCCGCGAACCCTAAACCACGGTGTTCCCAACTTTCGTCCGGGGGATACATTATTTAATCACCCACGGAAATCAAAACAAAATACAAAGTGAGTGAGTGATATGGAAGTTTTACAACCCTGTCGACACCTTAATGGATCATATTATGGTTAAAAACATGTCGACTATGCACAATAACTAAAAATTGGTAAAACCAAGGCAGGTCAACTACCGAACGGCAAATAACAAAATACAAAGACTTGTTTCATAATGGTAATAGTGAATTAAATGACCAGGTAATTAATGTGGACAGTAACATGGTAAATCACATCTGCAGAAACATAATATACATAATTATATTGTGAAAGTATTCCTAATTGATTAACAATGTTTTTGCAATATCAAAGAGCAAACTCTTTCATGACACAGCTGGCTAAGTGCCATCATCATCATCATCATCATCATCACTGTGATCGTCTTGCGAGAAGTCGTCGACTCCATCTTCATCCTCATCGGAGGCACCCGAATCATCTGAATCCTCGGTGTCGGTATCACTATCTACATCCGCACGGTCGACTGGTAGTGCGTCTCCTTCAAACCACACCGGTTCAAGCTTGTCACCTTTTCCAACTTTCCAACCATTACCGTCTGCAGGACTTGGGACATCAGGTTGTGGAACGTGTGCCCTCTTCCAGATGGCCACCTGGTAGTTTACTCGCCTAATATGCTGATGCAGTACTGTTACGCAAGGCGGAAGCTGGCTGAGGTCAATATTCCGACCTGTAGCGGTTACCGCTGGGTGTACACAATCGCCTTGCACCTACCAGGACGCGGCCAGGGTGCACTCGCCATGCCGGGCTCGTCCAGACGCGCCTCTCCCGGGCATGCCCGGACTCGCTGTTCCCGGGCTCGCCCGAACCTCCCGGGCACGCCCGGTCTCGTCTTTCCCGGGCTCGCCCAGGACGCCGGGCATGCCCGCTCTCGCCTTTCCAGGGCTCGCCCGGGCACGCCCAGCCTCGCCTTTCCAAGGCTCGCCCAGGATGCCCGGGCAGGTCCAGACTCGCCTTTCCAGGACTCGCCCTTGACACCCGGGCATGCCCAGTCTCGCTGTTCCCGGGCAAACGCTCCGGCATAAATGTGTATATATATTGCTGCCCGATAAACGGGCTTTTCAGAGTACCCGAGTTTGATACGTGCAATAAAGCAACTCGGACGAATTTCCGTCTTTGGTCGTGACAATCCTTTCAACTCGCGTTGGAGCACAGCTCCTTCATTGGTGACCCCGAACATGGACATGGCAGTAGCTCTTAAACTGCCTACCTTCTGGGAGGCTCACGCGGCTGTTTGGTTCGCCCAGGCGGACTCCCAGTTCGCCCTGCGAGGCATCACCGCCGACGACACCCGCTTCCACCATGTCGTGGCAGCGCTCGGCTCCGCCACCGCGGCCCGCGCCCTGAGCCTCCTCGAACGCCCGCCAGCTGCTGACAAGTATGACGCGATTAAGGCGCTCCTCCTTGACGCTTTCGCCCTCTCACCGGCGGAACGCGCACGACGCCTGCTTGACCTGCCCGAGCTCGACGACACACGCCCGTCTGAGCGAATGGACTATATGCTCTCGTTGCTCGGCGAGCACTCTCCGGATTTTCTGTTCCGAGAGCTGTTCCTCCGCCAGCTGCCTAACCAGGTACGCCTCACCCTGGCGTGCATGGCGATCACGGATCCCCGCGCCCTCGCCAGGGAAGCCGACAAGATCTCCTCGGCAGGCCAGCACGTCGGAGCGGCTACCTGGAGCCCGCCGCCGTCCGAGGCGACGCCCATGACGCCCGAGCGCCCTGCGCGGTTGGAGGCCGACTTGCCGGTGCAACTAACTGCCGCCACGCCGCGCCGACCGCTTCCAACACGTCGGCCGGGGCCTCCACCTGACCTGGCGTGGTGTTATTACCACGCCAGGTTCCGACACAAGGCTCGGACATGCCGACCCCCGTGCACTTTCGGCAAGTCGGGAAACGGCCGGGGCGGCCTTCATTACCAGCCATGAGCGCCGGCCACTCGGGCAACTTGCTTTTTATTAAGGACAAAGCGTCCGGGCGGCGTTTCCTTTGTGACACCGGCGCCCAACTGAGCGTCATACCCGCCTCCGAGCAGGACAGGCGGAACGCCGTTTGCGGCCCCTCTTTGGTCGCTGCTAATGGATCGGCCATACGCACTTTCGGCCCGCGCAACGTCACCCTCTGCTTCGGCAGCCAGCGCTTTCAGTGGACCTTTGTGACCGCCAGCGTCCCCATGGTTTTGCTGGGCGCCGACTTCCTCTGCGCGCACAGGCTGCTGGTCAACGTCAAACGACGTCGCCTTGTCAACGCCGAGACCTTCAGCTCCCTGGCGTGTACGATGAGCAGCTCCGCGCCGACCGAACTGGCATGCGCCCTCCCGACGGCGAACGAGTTCGCTCGCCTGCTCGCGGAATTCCCGGCCCTCACGCGGCCGACGTTTTCGGCCGTCGCAGTGCGACATGGGATCGAGCACCACATCCCCACTACGGGCCCGCCGGTCTACGCCAGGGCCCGCCGCCTCGACCCGGCCAAGCTCGCCGTGGCAAAGGCCGAGTTCAACACGTTGGAGCGCCTCAGCATCGTGCGGCGCTCCGATAGCGCGTGGGCCTCGCCACTGCACATCGTGCCAAAGCCGGGGGGCGGATGGCGCCCGTGTGGCGACTACCGCCGCCTCAAAGACGCTATCACCCCCGACAGGTACCCGATCCCGCACATCCAGGACTTTTCCGCCCGTTTGGCGGGACGGGTCATATTTCCAAAAATTGACCTGATACGGGGATACCACCAGGTACCTGTCCGGCCGGCCGACGTCCCGAAGACGGCCGTCATCACGCCGTTCGGCCTGTTCGAATTTTTGAGGATGTCGTTTGGCCTCAAGAACGCGGCCCAGGCGTTCCAACGCTTGATGGACGGCGTGCTGCGCGACCTGCCATTTCTTTTTGTCTATCTGGACGACATCCTCGTCGCCAGCACGTCCCGCGCCGAGCACCTCCTCCACCTCCGAACACTGTTCGGTCGCCTCAGCGAGCACGGCTTAATTGTCAACCCGGCCAAATGCCACTTCGGCACGACGACCGTTGACTTTTTGGGCCACCGCATCACCAAGACCGGGGCCGTGCCGCTGCCGACCAAGGTCGAGGCCATCACCGCGTTCCCGCGTCCCCGCTCCATCAAGGCACTACAAGAGTTCTCGGCATGGTGAATTTTTATCACCGATTCGTGCCCCGCGCTGCTCAGCCCATGCGGCCCCTTTACGAGGCCCTCTGGGGCAAGCCGGCCAAGCATGACATCGTCTGGTCCGCGGCCATGGACGCGGCATTCACGAGCGCAAAGCGGGCCCTCGCCAACGCGACGCTGCTGGCTCACCCGGTGCTCAACGTGCCCATCGCCCTCACTACGGACGCCTCCAACTATGCGGTGGGCGCCGTCCATGAACAATGGGTGGATGGGGTTTGGCAGCCACTTGCTTTTTTCAGCCGGCAACTCCGGCCGAACGAGTTAAAATACAGCACGTTCGACCGCGAGCTCCTCGGTCTATTCCTGGCCGTTCGCCATTTCCGCCACCTCCTGGAGGGCCGCCCGTTCACGGCTTTCGTCGACCACAAGCCATTGGTTTACGCAATGGCCAAAGTCACGGAGCCGCGGTCGGCCCGCCAGCAGCGCCACCTCTCCGCCGTGTCGGAGTTTACCACGGACATCCGGCACGTCGCCGGCAAAGACAATGCCGTGGCCGACTGTCTTTCTCGGGCCAGCGCGAACGCGGTCCACCTCGGCGTGGACTTCGCGCTCATGGCGGCCGACCAGACCGCCGACACCACGGTGCAGGCCCTCCGGGCGGCGGACACGGGCCTCCGCCTGGCCGACATCCCCTCCGCGGACACTGTCCTGCTCTGCGACGTCTCCCAGGGCCAGCCTCGCCCCATCGTGCCCGTTACCTGGCAGCGCCGCATCTTCGCCTCCATCCACGGCCTTTCTCACCCGGGCCGGAAAGCTTCTCAGAAGCTGGTGTCGGCGCGTTTCGTCTGGCACGGCCTTCGACGGGACGTCCGCGACTGGGCCAACGCCTTTACGGCCTGCCAGCGGGCCAAGGTCCACCGCCACACCCAGGCCCCGCTGGCACCTTTCACCGTGCCTGAACGGCGTTTCGACCACGTCCACGTGGACCTGGTGGGTCCCCTGCCCCATCGCGGGGGTTCACCCACCTGCTCACCATGGTGGACAGGACCACCAGGTGGCCGGAGGCCGTGCCCCTCACCCCCACCACCACCGCCGACGTGGCGCAGGCATTCAGCGCCACCTGGGTCGCGCGCTTCGGCGCACCGGGGGACATCTCGTCCGACTGCGGCCCCGAGTTCACGTCCGAACTTTGGGGCGCGGTCGCCTGCTCGTTGGGAGTCACTCTGCACCGCACCACGGCCTACCACCCCCAAGCCAACGGGTTGTGTGAGCGGTTTCACCGCTCCATGAAGGCCGCACTCATGGCCGGCCTTCAGGACGACGGTTGGGTCGACCGGCTGCCGTGGGTCCTTTTGGGCCTCCGCACGGCCCCCAAAGAGGACCTCCGGGCGTCCGCCGCCGAGCTCGTCTACGGCCAGCCGCTCCGCGTCCCGGGCGAGTTCGTGCCCGACGCTACCAGTCCCTGGTCCGCCACCCGCCAGCGCTCGGACCTCCAGGAGGCCGCCCGACGATTTGCCCCCGTGCCGACGTCTCGCCACGGTGGCCCCCAGTCCTACGTCCCCCCCGGCGCTTCGCACAGCGGAGTACGTCTTTGTGCGTCATGACGCACACCGGGGGCCACTCCGGCCACCGTACGACGGGCCCTTCCGGGTCCTGCGACGGGGCGACAAGTCATTCGTCGTCGACTTCGGCGGCCGGTCGGACCGGATTTCTGTGGACATCGACCGACCACCACGGTTGACCCTTCCTCCGTGGCGAGGCCGCCCCCCATCCACAGTTCCCCCCGCTCGACCACCCACCACCACATCGGACCCCCCCCCCCCCCACGACCCTCCAGGGGTCGCTTCGGCCGGGTCATCCGGACCCCCCTTAAATTGACCCTGCCGGTGCAGGTCGATTCTGGAGGGGCGTGTGTAGCGGTTACCGCTGGGTGTACATAATCGCCTTGCACCTACCAGGACGCGGCCAGGGCGCAATCGCCATGCCGGGCTCGTCCAGACGGGCCCAGACGCGCCTCTCCCGGGCATGCCCGGACTCGCTATTCCCGGGCTCGCCCGAACCTCCCGGGCATGCTTTCCCGGGCATGCCCAGTCTCGTCTTTCCAGGGCTCGCCCAGGACGCCGGGCATGCCCGCTCTCGCCTTTCCAGGGCTCGCCCAGAACGCCCAGGCACGCCCAGCCTCGCCTTTCCAAGGCTCGCCCAGGATGCCCGGGCAGGTCCAGACTCACCTTTGCAGGACTCGCCCTTGACACCCGGGCATGCCCGGTCTCGCTGTTCCCGGGCAAACGCTCCGGCATAAATGTGTATATATATTGCTGCCCGATAAACGGGCTTTTCAGAGTACCCGAGTTTGATACGTGTAATAAAGCAACTCGGACGAATTTCTGTCTTTGGTCGCGTCAATCCTTTTGACTCGCGTTGGAGCACAGCTCCTTCAGACCGAGATTAACTGCTCCATCAGGACTGCCACATTTCTCCTTAAGCATTACGTAGCGTAAGTTGTCTACCTTCTTATACCGGGGTTTCCCGTAGATAGCACACGTGAATGCCTCCAATTCAGTGTCCACAGCTTCAGGAACAGTCCATTCGTCTCCAAGGCTCGCTAATACAGACTGGAATGCTGGCATCTTTTGGAGCACTTTAATTGGCCGCATTTTCCCAATGCCCTTGGAGGCACTAGTGGTATCACAGTGCGTAAATGCATGTAAGGCCATCACGGCAGTGCAGAACTGTTGACCATAGCCATGTGCAAGATCTGTGACATTTATGAGCCGCTTTTTATTTCCAGAGCCTGTGTCGAATAGCAGTGTTACATCTAGGGTCAGAGCGTGATGAAGAGCAATGAAGAACACATCGCTATCTGGACTTCGGATACGTACAACCTGGTATCCTCTCTCTTGTGCATTGAGACAGTATATAATGACTCGCGTGTCTGTCTCTCTTGTGTTGAATACAGGGAAGTAATTTCAGTTCTTTTCATTGTGGTTCCATCATCTGAGCTCAACATGTAGACATGTCCTTCAACTACGACAACCATCTTATGCTGGCGCAGTTTTGAAGCGAATTCGTTCTCACTCCAAACATCACTCAGAACTTGGCTCAGTTGTATTTTGTTGTGATCATTCATTAAGAAGAGCTTCCAATTGATGGGTTTCTTTGTCAGTGGTCCACGGATAATCAACTTGTCTCCGCATCCTCGTCTTTCACGTTCCATCCCCTTCACCGATTGAGCTTTGTACATGTCTGTGCTGAATACAATGTCGTTCTGCTTGGGCATAGCATCATATATTCTGTAAGCGATTTGTTGGAAATTGCCTGGGATGTCCTGCAAGGTGTGAAATAAGGCATTGCCATCTTGAATAATTAGGGTATCAGCTCTTGGTAGTGGAACATCTTCTGTATCCTTCAGGAGATGTTGCAGACCCCTCGCTTTGTCTGTCTTGGCCAGGAATCCGTCTGTGGTACCCATGCTGTATGGAACTGGAGTGATAGGGTTTCATCTTGATCACGGGCTACACATCGTTATGGAACATATACCTCAAATGATACAAAAACAGGATTCGGTCATAAACTGAACAAAACAACCTTTCATTGTTGTAACGATAATTTCACTATGGTACAAAAATGTTAAAACATAATTGATGTTTAGCAATTTTCAATTGGACATGGCTGCCATCTTGATAAGTTGTACTTATTTTCTAAACACATTGGTGGAAATGGATTCCTTGGGTCTGACAACATACAAAAGGAACTTTCATTCATGTATGTATCTCACCTGAGAGGGAAAATATGAGAATTTACAGATTTTCGTATAACGATTTGGCGGCCATCTTGGTTTTTCACATTTTCCTGAGGCTTATAATAATCTGAAAGTCAAAATATGTTTTGATTATCTTCTTGTATGTGTTTCCATCTTATAAATACTCATTAATAGCGTGTACCTGTTTAAAAAAAAAAAATTAAAAATATGTTTTGGTATACGAGGGGATATTTTCGATGTTTTATGAGACTTGTCGATATATATTCACTTCGAACGGTTGTAGATGTATGAATAGTGGTGGTCGCTAAAATATTAATACACCATTGGAGAGGTAATTCAATTACCTTTTAAATGATATATAAATTGTAATGATCAGATTGTTGATACTGACATACTAGCCAAAAAAGTAACCATACCCCCTTAAATTAAATATTCAAAAATCGCAAGATGTCGTCTAGGGGGTACCTATGAAAATAGGGTGATAACATAAAGTCCATCCCGACATTTTCCTTGTTAACATCTTTTTTTTCATCAAGGAGACCCTAATGGACAAAAATATACCAGTGGGTGAGGAATCTGGGGGGGGGGGGGGGGGGGGGGGGTGCACGGTGGGTCTATCCAGCCCGTGGACTACCTGTGATGGATGCTGTGAAGAGAAACAGTTTGAGATGGTTTGGTCATGTGTTGAGGAAGGATGAAAGTGGCTGGTTGAGAAGAGTGATGGAAATGAATGTAGAAGGAAGTAAAGGACGGGAAAGACTGAGAAAGACTTGGCTAAAGATGGTCGAAGAAGAAATGCGGGCAAGGGGGTTAACAAGGAGAGATGCAGAAAATAGGGCAAAATGGAGAAGATTGTCATGGGGATCGCAAGGCTAACCCCCGCTCTCGCAGGGAAAATGGCCTTAAAATGCATGTTGTTGTTGTTGTATATATATTGTTGCGGATCTCAACGTCGGCCTTCCCCCTTCCCAAGGGGGGATTAATCCCCTTGTCTTTTATCTAGCCGACACGATCCGGGGCTATGACGTTCCTTCCGGTCAGCGTTGAATAGGGTGGTAGGCCGAATTATTCCTATTACCTAATTACCAACGCCTCCCAGGAAGCAAGGAAATAACCCCGCCCGAACCACGGTTTTAATGGAAACACCGAGCGATACCGAGCCGTGATCCGGGCCGTTAAAAGGTACTAAACCCGATCTGAGCGATTCCGAATCGTGCCACGCTTACCCAATGGAGGAAAAGACTGATACAGATACGGTCGAATTAGGAAGACACAGGAAGAACAGATTCGTTTATTATAATTTGTACAGGAAGGAAGAGAAGTACACAGAGAAGCTTATGCAGTGTTAACTTATCCCTGGACGAACGGGCCGCGCACACACACACTCATATGGGGATGTAGATGGTCAGGGTTGATGGTCCGGGGATGATGGCGTCCAGGCAGCTCACTCCGGTCCCCGACTCGTACCGTGGTGATGGTCAGCGGCCAGAAACTCGCCTCCTGTCATGTACGCGGAGCAGACAATTATAGGGTGGAATGCGAGCGAAAGGTAGGCTGGCGGTTACTGGCGACCATGGTCGCGTATGTAATAAACGCACTCGCGGCTCAACCGCGTACATAATAATCGGCAGCTCGCACGCGCTGCTTGATGCGTTTTCCTCACGGGGCCTCGTTGCACCATCCTCAATAAGCCAAACTTCCAACGAGGGCTCCGCTCATATATTCCTTCTGGCCAGTCCTCTTACAACGAGTGCAGTTGCGCCTGTCCTCTTACGAGTGCAGTTGCATCAGTCCTCTTACAACGAGTGCAGTTGCGTCAGTCCTGTGGAAGGGCTTTGCGTGCGCGTTTATATAGCGCCGCCCAGCGAACCCTCTGGAATTTGCCAGCCGCGCTCTACCACGCCCCTCACGCCATTCCACCTGAGCCCTGGTTGGTTGTTGGCTCTTACCGGCTCCGCCCTTGACGTGCTGCTTGACGTGGCCACACCCTGACCTCACGCTCCTCCCCCTTTTCCAGGCCTACCTCGTGGCATTTGGCTGGTTTGAGCATCCTAATGCGAGGGGCAATAGCAAAAATGGGGCGCAGACTGGATGCTGCCCAACGAGGTCGATTGGAGGGTGGGCCGCAAAATGAACGGGACCTACTCTTATTAATTTATTTACACAACGCAGGTATCTCTATTGGAAATGGCCTTATCCTCACATATACTATGACATAACTAATGTTCTAAGGTGGCCTACGTGTTTCATGTGGACTAACTATGGGGGCAAACCTTTATCCTTTATTAATCACTAGCTGAGGTACCTGGCTTCGCCCAGGTTGAATAAGAACAATACAAATATATGATGAAAAGAACATGTATATTTTAGAGCAATATCACAGTACATTTCCTACATGACGTTTTTTCAATTTTCAATTTCTCAAAACCTCTGGGTATACAACATTTCTGGTTTTCTTACGTGGTGCCAAAACATAAAGATTGCTTGGTTTTCCAACCCTCGAGCAGCCCACATACAGCTGGCCATGGGCAAACACTTGTTCTGTGAAGTTCAGGCCTACAACCTTCATTGATTGCCCCTGTGCCCTGTTGATGGACATAGCAAAACATAGCCTGATGGGGAACTGAATCCTCTTGAAGGAGAATGGAAGGTCAGGGGTGGAATAAGTGGTATCCTTGGAATGAATACTTTCTCTCCTCTGTATTGTCCTGAGAGGATGGTTGCCTCTAGGACATGCGGCATCATTTGCTGGATTGTCAATCGTGTTCCATTACACAGCTTTGGTGGATCAAGATTCCTTAGAAGCATGATTGGTGCTCCCACCTTGAGAATCAACCTGTGTGTTGGGAGTATTTGAGGCTGACGACTGTTGAGAAACTCAGTTGGGAGGTTTACTGCCTGATCTTCATGTCACTTTGGCAAGAGAATCATAATTTCTTTCATGACCGGGCAGCGAACGTCATTATGTGCGACATTACGTCACTCCTACGGACGTGAAAACATGTTTTCCTTAAAAATATATTTAAAATAAATAAAATAGTACATAAATTAACAATAAAAGAAGCTAAAAAAACAATTTAAAATACAATACAAAGCACATTAAAAAAATATAAATATGTATGTACAGTATACTGTACGTACGCGCAACCGCTGATTCTCATTCAAAACAGAGGCGACGTACAGTATTCCTTTACTGTGTCTGTGTTAGCCATGGGTCCGAAGAAGGATAATGCTGGTGTTTCCAAGCGTAATGTGGTTACGATGGACGATAAGGTAAATCTGATTAAAAGGTGGAAAAGTGTGGGTGATAGCGCATAGACCTTATCGCGAATCGTAACCGCAATGCGTCATGGGATCGGAAAGGGGCAATAGCGCCGCCACAAACTACAC
Source organism: Myxine glutinosa (assembly GCF_964187855.1). Taxonomy (NCBI): domain Eukaryota; kingdom Metazoa; phylum Chordata; class Myxini; order Myxiniformes; family Myxinidae; genus Myxine; species Myxine glutinosa. The sequence goes on from NC_136268.1 coordinate 80,209,559, forward strand.
CATGGAATTGCAGCTGGCGTGGTTTTCTAAACCTTTGATATTAAAATAAAAAGTAGCCTATAACCACCGGAATTTTATGCTGATTCCGAATCTGTGTCTAAAACTTTTCTCCGATGTGTAGTTCTTGAGTTATAAGCGGACATCCAGACAGACAGACACTCCTCCTTTATATATAGAGATATATGTACATTCTCAGAACCGCAACAATATATTATACCAGTAGAAGCCAAGCAACAAATTTTCAGTCCCCATGTAAAAGATGCATACAGAGAAACTATCTATATATATAAAACACAGTTTGTGTGTGTGTGTGTAATGTTACCGATAGACTCCTAAACGGAGAGGTTTACGTGCTTGATATTTGACATAGACATGGCCATTGAGCGTGGGACGAACATGGCCGAACTCAAAATATTTGACGATCCATATTTTTTATTCATATTTACCTCAGCGCATTTCAGCGCACGGAATCAACGGAATCAGAGCAGGTGGGCGCTGATTCGCTCAGAGCGATCACGTGATGACGTGATGACGCTATGAACGCTATGACGCTATGAACGATATGACGCTATGAACGATATGACGCTATGAACGATATGACGCTATGAAACGCTATGACCGCTATGAAAAAAAAAATCGCTATGACGCTATGAAACGTTATGACGCTATGAACGATATGACGCTATGAACGCTATGAAAAAAAAATCGCTATGACGCTATGAAAAAAAATCGCTCGCTTTGCCAAGGGGCTCGCTGCCCCCCCGTTCCCCTCCCCCGCCCGGCAATGCCGGGTACTTCTGCTAGTCCCATATAAAGGGAGGAGGGCTTCACGCCTTCCTTTGATTAATTATTGAAGACGATATAAAAGACTTCAAAAGGTAAGAAGGAAAAAATTATTCAACCCAGATGGGACTCGAATGTACACTCCCCAGCTGCGGAGTCTGAACTTGCCAGACCTGGGGCTGCCGTGTATGAATAACTTCGTACTTTGGCAGGTTGTGAACCAGCAATTACGAACACCTGACAGCTGACACCTGGTTTGTCGCGTGATAGCAGGGTCCAATCGTCTGACACCGCTTACCTGTACCACGTGACTGTTCCAATCGGGGAATGTACCCTCCGGCGGTGTACCACTTTTGTTCCTGGATGGAAATTTAGACGGCCGAGCAACTATTGGTATCCGCCGGGCTGATGCTAATTTTGTTACGGCCGATTGCTTCTCGGGGTGCAAGCAATGGCGGACCAATGAAAGAAATAGACCACAATACGTCCGTATCTAACTCTGTTTCGTGCAACATTACTGGGGGCAACTTTATTCTTGATCAATAATTCCAAAAATATTATAAGCATTCAGAAAATGTGTGTCCACAATCCTCAAAATTGCTCATAAAAGCGTAAAAATCGAACAATTTCGGTAAATAATGTCACATCAAATTTTGCTGACCAATCGATGCACGTGATGAAATAGGCCAATCAGCGTTGCCGTCTTTGACGCTCAGTGAAATGGATGACGTAGTTTCCCAGAATAATCCAATCACGGTCGCCATGCCATTGCACTGCGATCCAAAGATGGCGGCGCCCACGGAATGCAGTTCTGTGGCGGATCGTACATTTTCTTCAAAATTTAGCGTTATGCATGTACATTGTACAACAAAAAGTAACTTCATCGTGTTCAATTATAATCCCAAACAGGAGTGTCCGACTGACACTGTCCGACAGTGAATCGTGGAAACGATTTGTCGATTTCGCTCGCAAATGGGTGAATTACGACTGCAAAGAGAGTGATATAGTTACCGAGATTGCAACAAAGCTTGGTATTGGTTTTCACGATACTGCTACATGCATTGCGGCTCAGCCCTCGCCGTCGAGTAACATTGGCTACCACTACAATTGCTACAAGCGCTTTTGTGACATCAGTAAAATCAGAAGAAAAGAGAAGTCATTTGCAAAGAAATCTACTTCTCAAGGACAAGGTATGTGTAAACATGCACCATGCATTGAGACTGACTTTAAAATTAACTTATGTAACGTTAGATTGGACATGTGAATGATGATGATTTGGTGGAAGACTAAGTTAGTGACTTTGTATCATGTTCAACTTGCTGTGGTAGTACAATTTTACTGTAATTTTGGAATCATGGTTAATCAGGGAATTATAAATGTCAATGATTTGATATTGTTACAGTCGAGGAGGAACGACCGAGGAGTACGAGAAAAAGGTACGAATCCCCATTCCTGACAATTTGTTACAATCGCGAGATGACCGGGCCGGGAGGGTTCCAAATTCAAGGTGCCGAGCACACGTCAAGGTGCACGCACGTGCCGAACCCTCCGCACGATCGAGCCCTCCACGTGATCGAACCCTCACTTTCCCACACCTTATGGAATGCCGAGCGGTTTTGCACACGGTGTGGAAAGCGGCCTTACCCCACGAGATTTATGGACCTGAGACTAGCCAAATTCGGTCCCGGATGATGCTAGGCCAATTGGTGAAAGGACGTACCGAACAGGTTGGAAAGGAACAAAATGTACAGCCTTTTATTCAGAAGGCACAGAGAAAGAGACGAAGATTTACCTTAACAAATATTACCTAACTAGCCGAAACCCGTGGAACATCCACGGAAGGGAGGATGTGGTGTATGGATAGAGTGTACCAATATGGATGGCATAGGGGATTTGCTTGTCCGAGTAAGAGTTAGGAAGAAAGTTGAGAATGAAGAGTGCGTATATGAACAACGTATTTATTGCAATCTACTTAAATGACAACGCTACGATATACTTTTGAAAAATGAATGGATTCGTAATAGGAATCGGCATAGCACCACTCTGGCCATTTTTATGAGACTATATGGTGTGGGTTGGATTTGTGTGAACAAAATCAAGAAAAAGGCGCCACTTTGTAGAATCCAACTTACACTGTGTATAAAGTGTCACCTCCTGACTTTGTATTTTATATTGTTAGAGACAAAACAAACACTAAAGAACATAGCCACATACCAAAAACGTGTATTTTCAATTTTCACTTGTGCAAAAATGCTACTCACAATTACATCGCCTGTGCGTCGGCCTGTGATTGAGCCAGAGAGTTGGCCTGTGAGTCAACTTCCTTTCCAATGTCTGCAAGAGTTGAAATACTGATTGTGCATGTGTAAAATTATATGAAAGAAGAACATGCATATCAATAGACAATGCCATTGAAAAGGAGCGCAGCTGTCAATAGAAAAGGATGTCTGACTTATCAATTTGACATTATTGCACAGGAAATGACAAACAAAGAAACAGTTCGTTTCCATCGGGTAATATTACGATGAGAGATCAGCCGATACCTTTATTATGTCCATCAGCATCCATGGCACTTAGGAAAAAAAAAAACGTGGCATCAGCCAGCCGCAACCAACTATCACGTACCGTCTCGAAGTCAATACCATCCTTTTATCTCTTCGTATACACCTCACTGATTTCTACCTTATCGTGAACAGGGTAAAGCCTACTTTGATAATCATGAACGGTGGCAGATGCAGGAGCGAAACGTAAGCGTAGGCCTCGGCCCTACCTATCCAGTTGTTGTTTCCGTTGTGTAAGGGGGGAAAAAAACAAACATTTTGGCCTCAGACATTTGAGAGTACGTCGTTCCGTGAACTTTTTGAACGGGCCTCGTATGCCATGCTTCGTCAACGTTGGGTTGTTTTTAAATGATTTGAAGGATTAACTTAAGCACCGTGAATAGAGCAGATACTGATGGGCTGCTGATCGGTTTCACTTCGTTGTTATCACAGTATATGGAAGAAATTATGGTAAACCCACCTGATGAGGTTAGCGTACACCGCCATCGATGACACCGGCACAAATGGCGGAACAGATGGATTCTTCTTCATCACATTCTCTTCCTGTGAAACTGTTTCATAGAACTGTGTCGTTTATGTACATTTTTATTTTATTACATTCACGTAGTTTCACATTCTTGACTTCGTGGAGCTTCAATGTGGTTCAAAAAAATAAAATAAAGATGGATTCTTCTTCATCACATCACATTCTCTTCCTGTGAAACTGTTTCTCCATTTAACGTTTCCAAAATCAAAACTTCAAAAACTTCTTCACTTCGATTCGAAAAAACTTCAAACTTCAAAAAACGTTTCCAAAACGTCACTCAATTTAACTTTATTAAAATGACGATAAAGACCATTTGACCATCGCCTTCGCCCAGCAGACGCCAATACGATGGTGTCATAAGATGGCGTCGTATCGGCCGATAATCGGATGCTTTTGGGTCCCAAAGTCGGCGAATTCAGATTTTTCGAGTATGGCTGTACGTGATAAACAAAGAGCGCGGTTCGTAGATGGAAAATGCATTAGTGCCATGGGCATCGGGTCACTGGGTGCGGCGTAAAAGGGATAACAAAGTCGAGTCCTTACGGTATTATTATATAGATAATAACCCCGACTTGGCACCTTCACACTCTGACACACACACTCACAGGGACAAAGGACACTTTGGTTAAGGGCGAACGGATGTACGTGCTGGGATTCCTCGCTGGTGCCCACGTGGTCTGGTGTGCGTGGCTCGTAGTTCGATCGTGAGATGTGCAGCCTGGATGATGTAAATTCAGCGCAGGTGGGACGAGCTGCCACGCAGGCAGACAACTTCAGCGCAGGTGAGTCTTGTAGAAAATTGCCAACGCTTGCGGGTCAGCCGGATGGCGCAAAAGATCGGCGCAGACGTGATGGGTGTCGGGCGCCGAACAAAGGCAGAACACGTGTCGTGGTGGATATGGAAAAGCAAGCGAGGTCTCGTGGGCGTGGCGAAAGGGGTAAGAGCTCAGGTGTGTCCTCGAAGCAGTCCCAAAGGCAAGAGAGCGATAATGTGCTGCTCGTGGGCTAATATCAAACTGGTCACGCCCTTCAAAATGTTCCAGAGCCTCCCATTCGTTGAGGCTTGTCACATCATGGCGACGGGTTCCTGGCTCGCCATTGGTCACGTGGGCCGTGCTTTTGGCCACGCCTCTCTACACATCTGGTGTTATGGCCATGCCTTAACCAATGAAGGTTTGACATTCTGCCTAACTTCAATATTGGTTTTGATTACGACACAATGGGAAGGGCTAATCTTTACATTCAGTAAGACATAACTGACTACTGCAGGCTACATGTTGTCATGCAATTGACTATAGGGAGTTTGCCTTTATGGCACAACTGCAACAATATTAAACTTAAAGCCATTATTGGAGGGGGTGGACATAGACTACAGGAACTTTTGCAAATCTGTTAACTGGGGATCAGCGAAGCAGGTGCATACAACAGCCTTCCATGTGTGTTTCCTTCAAATTCACCTCATATCTCTTTGTAGCCTCTATAGTGAGGCTATATATACTTTTATGATATTGTAAGTATAAATTTCACGGAAAAAAAAGTGAGGAAATATTCGCTTGGTTACAAAGAAATCCGACCTAAACAAACATCCGGGTCCGGTCTGGAGAGGACGCTGGCGTTACTTGTTCGCCGCTTCTCCGACTGGGTAATTGTATATAGTCTGCTTTTCTGGTGGCCGTGGCGGCTTTTTGGCCATTGGATCTGCTCCCTGCTCGGTCCCGGCTCTGCTCCTGGCTTCGCCTGCCCGGCTCTTCCACTGTTGCCGCAGGCCCGCTCCCGAACTGTCCTGTGCCTCGTCTGCCGCTCTGGCCTTTACTGTCTTGCTCGCCGCTTCTCCGACTGGGTCATTGTACATAGTCTGCTTTTCTGGTGGTCGTGGCGGCTTTTTGGCCGTTGGATCTGCTCCCTGCTCGGTCCCGGCTCTGCTCCTGGCTTCGCCTGCCCGGCTCTTCCACCGTTGCCTCAGGCCCGCTCCCGAACTGTCCTGTGCTTCGTCTGCCGCTTCGGCCTTTACTGTCTTGCTCGCCGCTTCCACTGGCAAGGCCTACTCGTCCTCCTCGACCTTGGCCTTGTTCTCATCCCCTTTGCTCCTGCCTGACATGGCTCTAAGGTACTCCGCTGCAAGGCTACTTCTGCTTAACACTTACTCCACCCCATCATGCATCTCTGCAATCAAATACCACGGACTCCTCCGACGACCCAGATATATTCATAGAGGCTCTGGTCGTAAGTTTGTTTACTTACAAACAGGTCACTTCATTCCCGTACTCTGGTCGGCTCAGCGCATTCCCACTGGTCGGCTCAGCGCACTCCCACTCATCGTCCCAGCGCACCTGGTCACAGCAACGCACACTATCGCACCTCCTGTCTGCAAACCCTGGCTAAATCACCTGAGTTCATCCCCACCGTACAAACAAACATGAAGCTCACCCTGTTCAACACCCGGTCCCTCAACAACAAAAGCCTCATCCTGAACGACTACATTCTGGATAATAAACTGGACTTTCTCTGTCTCACTGAAACCTGGCAACAACCTCTGGACTACTTCTCACTCAACCTCACTACACCCAATGGATATTCGTACATCAATAAACCACGCTCGGAGGGCCGAGGTGGTGGAATTGCCGTAATACACTGACAGGACATCAAGACCAGCCTCATCTCCATCTCATCTGCTCCATCATTTGAACACCTGGCTTTTAAACTCTCTGGTCACACGCAGTCAGTCATGGCTGTCGTCTACCGACCTCCCAAACCACACCCATCATTCCTGTCTGACGTCTCCTACTTTCTGACCCAGCTCTGTTCCTTCTCCCCCTCAATCCTCCTCCTCGGTGATTTCAATATCCACATGGACTCCACTGACTCCACAATAACCACTGACTTCACTGATTTACTCACCTGCTTTAACCTCACTCAACATGTCAACTTTCCTACCCATAACCGTGGGCACATTCTGGACCTTGTCTGCTCTACTGGATTAATTTTGCACCATCTCTCTGGCTCCGACCTCACCCTCTCTGACCACTTAGCCATCACTATGACCATCAACATCCCCACCCCAGCACCAAGGCATTATCGCACTATCAACTTCCGTAAGCTAAACGCGCTTTCACCTACCTCATTCTCATCCACCCTCTCTGAAAAAATGTCCACTTCTCCCTTCGTTGACCTCCACACCCCTTCTGACCTCACTGACTACTACAACCACACTCTCTCCTCCTGCCTTGACCAGCTTGCACCTATAAAAACCAAATCAGTTTCTTTCACCCATTCTGCTCCCTGGTTTACCCCTGAACTCCGCCTGATGAAAACTCGTGCTCGCCAACTTGAAAGACTCTGCAATAAAACAGGTCTCACAATTCACTCCCAAGCCTACAAGGACCACCTACAGCACTACAAAGATGCCCTCTCCCGCGCCCGCTCCGCCTACTACTCTCAAATTATCCACTCTGGCTCCAGAAACCCAAAAGCACTCTTCTCTACAATAAACAAACTCCTCAGCCCCCTGAACACCACCACCCAGTCATTCACAGTAGACAACTGCATCTCCTTCCTTTCATTCTTCCAAAGCAAAATTGACAACATCTACAACAGCGTAACCACCACCGCACCCGCTCCCCCTCAAACCACCTGCCCCCCCTTATCCTGCCAACCCCTGGCTCAGTTCTCCCCAGTCTCCCCTACTGACCTCTCTGAACTTTCCATAGGAATGAAAACTGCCACCTGCACTCTTGACCCCATCCCCTCCAGCTTTGTCAAGGCCTCCCTTCCTGCTCTCTCCACTTATCACTGCAACAATAAACTCCTCCCTGGCTACAGGCATCGTCCCACCATCCCTCAAAATTGCTGCTGTTACCCCCATTCTGAAAAAACCTGGACTAATCCCTGACACCTAAAACAACTTCAGACCCATCTCCAACATACCCTTTCTGTCAAAAGTTTTGGAACGTGCTGTAGCCACTCAACTCAAACATCACCTCTCTGCCAATAACCTGTATGAAACATTCCAATCTGGATTCCGCTCCAACCACAGTACTGAAACTGCTCTCCTCAAAATCACCAATGACATTCTCCTCTCCTCTGACGCCGGCAACCTCAACATTCTCATCCTCCTCGACCTCAGCGCCGCCTTTGACACCATCAATCATGCCATCCTCCTCACCCGACCTGAAACCACCTTTAACATTACCGGCACTGCCCTCTCTTGGATCAAATCATACCTCTCTGACAGATGCCAGTTCATCTCCATCAATAACTGCAAATCCCCCACTGCTCCCCTCCCCCAAGGTGTCCCCCAAGGTTCAGTTCCTGGCCCCCTCCTCTTCATCCTGTACCTGTCCCCCCTTGGTCACTTAATCCGCCGTCATGGTCTCCAATTCCACTGCTTCGCCGATGACGTCCAGCTTTTCATCTCCACCAAGTCCATCTCCACCGCCACCCACTCTATCCTGACTAACTGCATCACTGAAATAAAATCCTGGCTTCAAATCAGCTTCCTCAAACTTAACTATGATAAATCTGAAATAATCATCATTGGCCCAAAAACGCTCACCAAATCCACCCATAACTTTGCCCTCAACATCGACGGTTTCCCAGTATCCACCTCCCCTCACATCCGGAATCTTGGCATCATCTTTGACCAAACCCTCTCCTTCGCCAAATACACTAAACAGATCACAAAGACAGCCTTCTTTCACCTGAAAAACATCGCCCGTTTCCGTCCATCCCTCTCCTCCACGGCTGCAGAAACCCTCATCCACGCCTTCATCACCTCCCGTCTGGACTACTGCAACAGCCTCCTCTATGGTTCACCCTCAATATAAACCACCTTTAGAGGCCATTTTTCCCCGCAAGCGGGGGTTGGCCTTTTTCGGGAACCGTGGTTGTTGTTGTTTTTCGGTCCCCTTTTTGAAGCAATGTTTTACGGCCGGATGCCCTTCCTGACGCCAACCCTTTTTGCCGCCTTTAACGACAAACAGGGAATTACCAGTGAACTGGTCCTCAATTAGCCGACCTCGGAAGGATGACAGGCTGAGTCAACCCCCCTGGCGTTAATTCAGCGATCGACCGGGATTCGAACCCAGGATCCTAAGCTGACACCCTAGCCGCTAGCCCAACACCAGGGTTCACCCTCAATAATCACCAATAAACTCCAATACATTCAGAACTCCGCTGCCTGTCTACTCACCCATTCCCGGACCCGTGACCACATCACCCCCGTCCTTTATAAGCTTCACTGGCTCCCCATCCCCCAGAGAATCCAGTACAAAATCCTCCTCTTGACCTACAAAGCCCTTCATAACCTGGCCCCATCCTACCTGACTGACCTCCTCTCTCGACACACTCCCACCCGCAACCTCCGCTCTGCTGGTACCAACCTCCTGACCCCCCCCCCATCCGGATCAAATTCAGATCCTGGGTGGACAGGGCCTTCTCCATCGCTGCTCCCACCCTCTGGAACTCACTACCTCACACCATCAGAGACTCCTCCTCACTCACCACATTCAAAACATCACTCAAGGCCCACCTGTTCAACACTGCATTCAACATTTAACCCACAGCATTTAACCCCTGACTATCTCTTCTCCTTGTCCTTCCTTTTGCTTTGATTTTATAATCAATATCAAATAATTATTTATTATTTGAATTATCAAATAATTATTCAAATAATTATTATCAAATAATATTATCAAATAATTATTTACCTATTGATTTTTGTCTTTTTGCACTTGTTTTTTTGTACTCTGTCAAAGCGCCTTTGGGCTTCTTGAAAAGCGCTATATAAAATAAATGTATTATTATTATTATAAACATGGAAATACTGTTGTTTTAACCGGCATCGCTGGTCCCTCTCTCACAAATGCGCAAAAATTACTTATGTCCGCCCCTCCTATAGCATGCTGGCTTGTATTGTAAGCAAAGGAGAGAATGAAAAGATTTATTGGGAGATATTACACAACACAAAGTCCAGTACATCTAATTTCATCCAGTTTTCCAGAAAGTTATGGAAAATGGTGACTTTCTAAATGCCTGTCTAATAAAAGGCATTTATACTATATTCTGGCTACAAAAGAGGTGTTTGGAGATAAAATTTTACAACACAATATCTATTATCTAATATTGTAATGTTACATTTTAAATAAATAAGCAATCTAATTGCATTCTCTTTGGTTGTCTTTGAATCTTCTATCATTTCATCAATGCAAATACAGGAACAGACATGAAAGTACTGGATAACCAACCAAGTGACTTACACGGAGGACAGCCAAGCCAAAAGCGTGTGCGTCGTTCAGATGGCAAGGGCAGCCAACGAGAGTGGAGAAAACGTCACATGTTTCCAGAGGAGTGCATAGTTTGCCACTCAAACAAGTACAAACGTAATACTATAACTGGTAAAAGTTATATTGTAACGTTAGTCAAATGTGAGTTTATTTGTGGTGGGCAGCTCCTGGAAGCTGCAAAGCAAAAGGAAGACACTGCACTTCTACACCAGATACAGGGTGAAGATTTGGTAGCCCGTGAGTTGCAGTACCATCGTGACTGTCACAGAGCCTACACAAGGTTCCTGAGTAAGCCGAGTAAGCCTTTGACACACATTCAGAGTGGCTACATGAATGCTTTCATTGTATTCAGTGAAGAAACGGTGAAAAAAAGATTACTTCAAAATCAAGAAATCCTGGCTTTGTTAAGATTAAACCGTATATTTATCCACGCGATCAAGAGGTTGAAAATGTAGATGCTCCTTGTAGGACCTGGAATTTAAAGACACGTCTGCAAAGAACATTCCCGCAACTTGTGTTTGTCACGTCCGCCAATAGAAGCATGAGTGACATCGTCTTCAGTGAAGGACTTTGTGCAGAAGTCCTAGCCCAGGAACTTGTTGATGACACTGACACTACTTCTGCAGAAAGTTCAACAGATGATGCAGAACAAATTTTTTTCATTAATACTCTTAGTATTATTATTATTATTATTATTATTATTATTATTATTATCATAAATGCACGTTATTAATTTATGAAGCCCAACAGATAATAACATGTTCACTGAACAATCTGATTAAAAAGCCAGGAAGTCATCATGCACTTCATGTACCATTTGTTAATATGCATTTTCATCAACTGTTCGTTATACATTTCTGAGCACCCCTTGTGCGTGGGGACATTGATATTCTTAATCAGTGACACATTTCCTACAAACCCATTAAAGTTTTAAGTTGCCCCCATCGTTGTTGCACGAAAATTGAAAATTAAGCCCATATATACTGCATGCCCTATGGTCTAAAAGGACATTCACGGACAGTTGGAAAGTTTGAGGGTGTTTTCTGGGCTACCAATGGTGGAGTGTCGCTTCGCCTGCCCCCACAAGCCCTCTCCAAGGGACTTTTACTCCTTTTATTCATTATTTACACCTTTATATCGTCTTTTAGTGTCTTTTAGTATTGAAGTCTTTTAAATCGTCTTGAATAAAGTATTGTACGAAACATTTCTAAACGATAAATTAACTTGAAGTTTTATTATTAAAGAAATTCTCATTACCAATCAGCCAAAAAGGAGATAAACGTTACCTTTTTCAAAACACTTCTCCCAAACATATCATTAAATATCACAGGGCAGTCAAATCAATTATTTTTAAAAAACTGTTCGCAGAAGCGATCAAGTGAGAAATTTTATTCCTTAACTTTAATTTGGCACTCGTGAGAAACTTGCATCCATCTTGAGAAACAAAGGGGTTTAATGTTCGGCTGTATGCTGGAAACAGCTGCACAAACTTCCTGATCCAGGCTCTTTAGACGACCTGTTGTTGTTGTTCTTGATAAGTGTCAATGTTGAGAAGATCACTTCACAAAGGTATGTTGTTGAAAACGGTCGCAATACTTCAATGGCACGATCAGAGATGGTTCGATGCTCTTCGTTTTTCTACTACCAGCAAAATGCGTCCAGAAGCACCTCGTCGAACTGAGTGCGGTCTCTCCGCAGCTTGAGAGTGCGGACACTGGGGTTTGAGAGTGTGGTCGCTCCTGAGGTCTATAACTCGATCTCCATGTTCTCGCGCCTTCGCTGAGCCCTCTGCAGATGAAAGCAAGAAAGGATCACAAACCCAGTCATACTCCTCCATTGATTTTCTTTACTTTCCTCTAATTTATGAAAGCATCATGGCACATTGAGGATTTGTCATGGCACACCAGTTGCGAAGCGCTGCTCTCGGCTATCCTCACAGATATGGACATCTATTACTAAAATTTGAAAGGGTTCCTGCTGTCTTAGAATAATAAAATCATGCCACTAAGTTCCAAATCCCATTTCTTCCTCTTCTCCCCCAGAAAGACTGGCTTTTAAAACAGGCATCTTTATGATTAAATGGACACGAATTTTTGTCCCAAGTAAATCTATTATTAACTTTTCAACGGTACCATTTATATTATTCTGATAGCAGGACATCTTTATAATAAAGCATGACAGACAGACGGAAGCTGCTCCTTTTAGTAATACAATATAGAGTATTACTACGACAATGGAAGAGTACTGTGCAGTATTGGTATTCAGGAATATTAGGACTATTTAGGAGTAGCACTTATATTTGATTTATCAAGACTCTCTTTGGGTCTGTGGTACACCATGGGGAGCATCAGAATACTCATGTTGTTTGTTATTTGGCAAATACAACCTGCAGCATTACTCACTGCAATTTTATATATATATATTTAAAGGTGTGTATAAATATACGTATATAGATAGCTCTTTCTAACCAACAACAAACAACATGCATCTTAAGGCCATTTTCCCTGCTCGAGCGGGGGTTAGCCTTGCGGTCCCCATGACAATCTTCTCCATTTTGTCCTATTTTCTGCATCTCTCCTTGTTAACCCCCTTGCCCGCATTTCTTCTTCCACCATCTTTAGCCAAGTCTTTCTAACCACTGATTGATATTAATGTTCGGTATCTTCCGGGTGTCGTAAAAAGCTGAAATTTGGTGTGCCGATAGACATCAAAGCCGGTACACTGGCGAGAATCCCAAAACCATCGGAAAGTGTCCGTAAGTAAAAAAAATGACGTCAAAAACCGTAAAAAACAAAACATAAAAAACCTCAATCAATAGCTCGCATTTGAAAATGGTAACTTCTGTAACTGTAAACTGTGAAATAAACATGACAATAATGTCCGTAAATGAAAATTGACGTCAAAAACCGTAAAAAACAAAACATTAGAAACCTCAATCAATACCTAGCATTTGAAAATTGTTACTTCTATAACTGTAAACTGTGAAATAAACATGACAATAATGTCCGTAAATGAAAATGTACGTAAAAAAAACCCAATCAATAGCTAGCATTATAAAATTGTAACTTCTATAACAGTAAACTGTGAAATAAACATGACAATAATGTCCGTAAATGAAAATTGACGTCAAAAACCATTTTAAAAAAAAACATTAAAAAACCTCAATCAATAGCTAGCATTTGAAAATTGTAACTTCTAAAACTGTAAACTGTGAAATAAACATGACAATAATGTCCGTAAATGAAAATGTATGTAAAAAAAACCTTAAAGGCGTCTATAAAAAAAACCCAATCAATATCTAGCATTTGAAAATTGTAACTTCTAAAACTGTAAACTGTGAAATAAACATGACAATAATGTCCGTAAATGAAAATGTATGTTAAAAAACCTTAAAGGCGTCCATTTAAAAAACCCAATCAATAGCTAGCATTTTAAAATTGTAACTTCTATAACTGTAAACTGTGAAATAAACATTACAATAATGTCCGTAAATGAAAATTGACGTCTTAAACCGTAAAAAAACAAAGCATAAAAAAACCTCAAGCAATAGCTAGCATTTGAAAATTGTAACTTCTAAAACTGTAAACTGTGAAATAAACATGACAATAATGTCCGTAAATGAAAATGTATGTTAAAAAACCTTAAAGGCGTCTATAAAAAAAAACCCAATCAATAGCTAGCATTTTAAAATTGTAAAATTGTAATTTATATTGCTGTAAACTGTCAAAAAAAAATTCAATGCAACTTTACGTAAAAAACTAAATGCGTCCGTAAAATAAAGAAATAAAACCTAAATTGATATCTCGCAGCAGGTTGGTAATGCTTGCCGGTAATCACAAAGCTTCTATTGTACACCGCTCCTTTCCTATGCCACCTCCAGGCATTGCAAATCGTCATTGCCGGGCACCGAAGGGGGCTTGGCAGTGACGCACGCTGAAAGAGAGTACTCAGTTTTCACTCTGGTTTCTTGTTGTACACCGCTCCTTTCCTATGCCACCTCCAGGCATTGCAAATCGTCATTGCCGGGCACCGAAGGGGGCTCGGCAGTGACGCACGCTGAAAGAGAGTACTCAGTTTTCACTCTGGTTTCTTGTTGTACACCGCTCCTTTCCTATGCCATCTCCAGGCATTGCAAATCGTCATTGCCGGGCACCAAAGGGGGCTCGGCAGTGACGCACGCTGAAAGAGAGTACTCAGTTTTCACTCTGGTTTCTTGTTTGTTTGTTTTCTTTCTTGGTTGTCCGGACGATATCTCAGCCATCCTTTGAGCTAGGAAGCTGAAATTTCGGCACAGTCGTGAGCAAGTCCTTTGTCAAATACGGTATTTTTTGTTTTTTGAATAATCAATTAATTGAGGAGTTATTTAATTATTAGCGTTTAATTAAGTACTTATTTAATTAATTAAATTTCATTTCTCTTCTGACCATTATTAACTCAGGCACCTTTTGAGTTAGGAAGCTGATATTTGGACATGCCAATGACCAGGTGATTTGGCTGCAAAGGATATTTTTGATTTATTAATTAATCAATTAATCGATTAATTATTTAATTATTCGATTAATGACCCAAAAAAATTTTTTTTTTAAGTTACAGATTCTGATGAAATAGTGGTAGTTTATGTGTTCTCTGACCAAATTGATTACCAATTTAATTTTTTTATGATTATTATTTATTTATTTTCATTATTAATCATTTATTTATTTTCTTTCTCATTTGGCCAATATCTCAGGCACCTTTTGAGCTGGGAAGCTAATATTTGGACATAAGTGACCAAGTGATGTGGCTATCAAGGATATTTTTGATTTATTGATTAATCATTTCATCTATTAATTATTTATTGATTAATCGATTAATTATTTATTGAGTAATCAATTAATTATTTAATTTTTTATAAATGACTTATTTAATTAAATTTCTAAAAGATACATCTTCGGATGAAGCACTAGTGGTTTAGTTATGCGATTAGCCAATTGATTATGAAAATATTTTGTGATAATCTTTTATTGATTTTAATTATACAATTAATCAATCAATTAGTGTACACCTCTCCCTCCCAATGCAGCCTTAATGAGCTGCACTGCGGTATTGCCGGGCGCCGGAGGCGCCCCGGCAATGCCGCGCTGCAGCATATTTAATTATTTGGCATGGGGCGGTGTACTTTGAATGTATGTGTACTTGTTGTACACCGCTCCTTTCCTATGCCATCTCCAGGCATTGCAAATCGTCATTGCCGGGCACCAAAGGGGGCTCGGCAGTGACGCACGCTGAAAGAGAGTACTCAGTTTTCACTCTGGTTTCTTGTTTTCTTGTTTGTTTGTTTTCTTGGTTGTCCGGGCGATATCTCAGCCATCCTTTGAGCTAGGAAGCTGAAATTTCGGCACAGTAGTGAGCAAGTCCTTTGTCAAATACGGTATTTTTTGTTTTTTGAATAATCAATTAATTGAGGAGTTATTTAATTATTAGCGTTTAATTAAGTACTTATTTAATTAATTAAATTTCATTTCTCTTCTGACCATTATTAACTCAGGCACCTTTTGAGTTAGGAAGCTGATATTTGGACATGCCAATGACCAGGTGATTTGGCTGCAAAGGATATTTTTGATTTATTAATTAATCAATTAATCGATTAATTATTTAATTATTCGATTAATGACCAAAAAAATTTTTTTTTTTAAGTTACAGATTCTGATGAAATAGTGGTAGTTTATGTGTTCTCTGACCAAATTGATTACTAATTTAATTTTTTTATGATTATTATTTATTTATTTTCATTATTAATCATTTATTTATTTTCTTTCTCATTTGGCCAATATCTCAGGCACCTTTTGAGCTGGGAAGCTAATATTTGGACATGAGTGACCAAGTGATGTGGCTATCAAGGATATTTTTGATTTATTGATTAATCATTTCATCTATTAATTATTTATTGATTAATCGATTAATTATTTATTGAGTAATCAATTAATTATTTAATTTTTTATAAATGACTTATTTAATTAAATTTCTAAAAGATACATCTTCGGATGAAGCACTAGTGGTTTAGTTATGCGATTAGCCAATTGATTATGAAAATATTTTGTGATAATCTTTTATTGATTTTAATTATACAATTAATCAATCAATTAGTGTACACCTCTCCCTCCCAATGCAGCCTCAATGAGCTGCACTGCGGTATTGCCGGGCGCCGGAGGCGCCCCGGCAATGCCGCGCTGCAGCATATTTAATTATTTGGCATGGGGCGGTGTACTTTGAATGTATGTGTACTTGTTTGTTTTCTTGTTTGTTTTCTTTCTTGTTTTCTTGGTTGTCCGGGCGATATCTCAGCCATCCTTTGAGCTAGGAAGCTGAAATTTCGGCACAGTAGTGAGCAAGTCCTTTGTCAAATACGGTATTTTTTGTTTTTTGAATAATCAATTAATTGAGGAGTTATTTAATTATTAGCGTTTAATTAAGTACTTATTTAATTAATTAAATTTCATTTCTCTTCTGACCATTATTAACTCAGGCACCTTTTGAGTTAGGAAGCTGATATTTGGACATGCCAATGACCAGGTGATTTGGCTGCAAAGGATATTTTTGATTTATTAATTAATCAATTAATCGATTAATTATTTAATTATTCGATTAATGACAAAAATTTTTTTTTTTTAAAAGTTACAGATTCTGATGAAATAGTGGTAGTTTATGTGTTCTCTGACCAAATTGATTAATAATTTAATTTTTTTATGATTATTATTTATTTATTTTCATTATTAATCATTTATTTATTTTCTTTCTCATTTGGCCAATATCTCAGGCACCTTTTGAGCTGGGAAGCTAATATTTGGACATGAGTGACCAAGTGATGTGGCTATCAAGGATATTTTTGATTTATTGATTAATCATTTCATCTATTAATTATTTATTGATTAATCGATTAATTATTTATTGAGTAATCAATTAATTATTTAATTTTTTATAAATGACTTATTTAATTAAATTTCTAAAAGATACATCTTCGGATGAAGCACTAGTGGTTTAGTTATGCGATTAGCCAATTGATTATGAAAATATTTTGTGATAATCTTTTATTGATTTTAATTATACAATTAATCAATCAATTAGTGTACACCTCTCCCTCCCAATGCAGCCTCAATGAGCTGCACTGCGGTATTGCCGGGCGCCAGAGGCGCCCCGGCAATGCCGCGCTGCAGCATATTTAATTATTTGGCATGGGGCGGTGTACTTTGAATGTATTTGTACTTGTTTTCTTGTTTGTTTGTTTTCTTTCTTGGTTGTCCGGACGATATCTCAGCCATCCTTTGAGCTAGGAAGCTGAAATTTCGGCACAGTAGTGAGCAAGTCCTTTGTCAAATACGGTATTTTTTGTTTTTTGAATAATCAATTAATTGAGGAGTTATTTAATTATTAGCGTTTAATTAAGTACTTATTTAATTAATTAAATTTCATTTATCTTCTGACCATTATTAACTCAGGCACCTTTTGAGTTAGGAAGCTGATATTTGGACATGCCAATGACCAGGTGATTTGGCTGCAAAGGATATTTTTGATTTATTAATTAATCAATTAATCGATTAATTATTTAATTATTCGATTAATGACAAAAAAATTTTTTTTTTTTAAGTTACAGATTCTGATGAAATAGTGGTAGTTTATGTGTTCTCTGACCAAATTGATTAATAATTTAATTTTTTTATGATTATTATTTATTTATTTTCATTATTAATCATTTATTTATTTTCTTTCTCATTTGGCCAATATCTCAGGCACCTTTTGAGCTGGGAAGCTAATATTTGGACATGAGTGACCAAGTGATGTGGCTATCAAGGATATTTTTGATTTATTGATTAATCATTTCATCTATTAAGTATTTATTGATTAATCGATTAATTATTTATTGAGTAATCAATTAATTATTTAATTTTTTATAAATGACTTATTTAATTAAATTTCTAAAAGATACATCTTCGGATGAAGCACTACTGGTTTAGTTATGCGATTAGCCAATTGATTATGAAAATATTTTGTGATAATCTTTTATTGATTTTAATTATACAATTAATCAATCAATTAGTGTACACCTCTCCCTCCCAATGCAGCCTCAATGAGCTGCACTGCGGTATTGCCGGGCGCCGGAGGCGCCCCGGCAATGCCGCGCTGCAGCATATTTAATTATTTGGCATGGGGCGGTGTACTTTGAATGTATGTGTACTTGTTTATTTATGTACCTACCTACGAAGCACCGTTTGTTATTGCTTACACAGTGTAAGCATACCCCACTCGTATGTATGTATGTATATATATATGTATATATATATATATATATATATATATATATATATATATATATATATATATATACTATGTAGGACTACTGTATATATACTCTGTAGGAGCACTGTATATTGTATATCTACACGAGTATATATATAGTTTCTCATATCCATTCTGAAAGCAACACAGTAGGCAGATTTTTTAAATGTCATTGAAATGTAACATAACAAAATGAATTTCTTTTTAAGTCTTCAAGAAATAATACTTTAAGCATTGAGAACAGTGAAGGCATTCTTGAAAGTTCATGTCATTAAAGTGTCAATGGGAAATAAGAGTACATCAGAGACCTACCTTTTCATGTCCAACCACCGCCACCCCCACCGCCAACAGAAACAGAATCAGAATGATAACAGGTAGAAGGCCCCAACATTTTCTTGCATCCGGAATTATTGTCGTTATGATGGGTGATGGGGAAGTTGGTGTAGATGGTTGTTCTTCTCATTGTTAGGCAAAGGCAATGACAAAATGCAGAATAAAAGGAGAATTAAAATCCACATCATCCACAAATCAATAAGTGAAACAAACCAGCAAAGAACCTGTCTTTACGGAGGGGTTAATTCCCCATCTTTCATGATTTATAACCTGTAATATCACCTTCCACCACGTGGTGCTATATCAATAACATTTGCATGGAGAGAATTGGGATCCTCCCCCCTTCCTGAACTCCCAGGACTATGATATATATATTTTTTAATCCCGGGTTCCCTCTGATTACAAGCAGCGGTTTCAAACTTGTTCCCTCCAGCGGTTCAAGAGTGCTTAAATCACACAAATAAACACACAAACAGACACTTCTACAATGATATATTTTGTGTCAGGTACAATACCAGGAATGTAATGAATGATTCCTCTCTCGTGTTGTAGTTTGACTGCTCACCTGGTGATCTTATGATCCAAAGGTTAAACTAAATTGTCGCTTTTGTCCCCTGTCCTGAGATGGGTATGTGCATGCCTGTGTGTAGCTCTTACAAGGACCTGACAACCCGTGACAACCCTGACAATTTAATGATGAACTGGATTATGAGACCCGTCGCTTCACCAATTGTTGTGTAATTGTTTTAAAACAAACAAACAGGGGCAATCCCCCTGGCGCTCACCTGGTAGAATAAACAGTATACTGCACTGACTACAGGTATTTTAAACCAATTTAAATGGTTTCCAGAAGACAGGGCAGCATGTAGAATCATACTAACATAATAATAAGACTTTCAACAAACAAAACAAAATACCTATTTTGGGGGGCAACCCATACCGTCCCCCCTCCCTCCCCACCTCCCATCTTGTATACCTCCTCAGACCCAAATTTTTCTAATGCCTTGAACAAACATTGGTACATCACGGGGGGCGATGAAGGTTGTGGTGAAGTTTCATTGAAATAGTGTATGTAGTTTCAAAGAAAAGAGCAAATATCTATTTTGGGGGGCAACACCCCAGTAAACCCCTCATAGCCCGATTTTTTTATGCTGTGAACAAACTTCGGTACATCACGAGTGGTGAAGGTTGTGGACAAGTTTCATAGAAATAGTGTGTGTAGTTTCAGAGGAAAAAGCAAATTCATATTTTGGAGGGTCGAACCTGGATCCACTTTGACCACCGGTAAACCCCCTTAGACCCCGATATTTTTTAGTCACAACACAAGAAGTATCATTTGTGCCAAATTTGGTCGCAATCCCATCGGCGGTTTCGGAGAAGAAGTTGCAAGTGTTTATGGAAGGACGGACGATGCGCCATCGCATAAGCTCCCCTGAACTTCGTTCCAAGTGAACGAAAAAAAGACTTTGTTAATGGGAAAAAATAAAATTAGGCGGTGTATAGGTACCGGCCTGGCTGTACACTCAAGCAGCTAGAAGGGGGAGATTGTTAATGCGATGTTAATCACAGCTTTTTTTAGATGCTGAATTGCAAATAATATCCAACATCACACGAAGAGGAAGATTTAAAAAAAAATTCTTGCCCTTCTCCTCTCTTCTGTCTTTTTATCAAGCTGTCTTGGGTATGTATTCGGCATGGGCCATGGCAGGAAACAAATTCTGAGGTCTCCTCATCTCTGCCTTTGCTTAAATGCTGAATTATGAGGCAAAAACAAAACAGGATTCATGAGAGATCCTGCTCTCCATGCAGGGCTAACCAGTGTCGCAAGTTGACGTTTGCAGTTTCGCCACGTGTGCCCATGTACCCCCAAAAAAGGATTTATTGGTGTCACAAACCATACCGGAATTTCCCTGAATCCACCGTCATTGGTTTCGTTGAAATCCGTTAAAACGTTCTCAAGTTATAACATGACAGAGACATGTCTCCTTTTATAATATAGATTATTCGGTGGAAATGATGAATGATGATGATTATGAATTCAAATCCAGTGAACTCAATGAACTCCAGGACAGGCAGAGAGGGTGCTGATGCTCCTGAGCCTGAGGTGGAGGGACCAGGATGAAAAAATGAGTGATTGACAGCTGTCTGGCATATTGCCCCAGGTTTCGATGTCGCTCCTTGTATGGGAGAATCACATCATCCAAACCCCCTATTGAACTCGAGGTAACGCTCCATGACCCCGGGTCGACGTCTTTCAGCCTGCAGGCAATTGCCCACATGTCCCCTAGGAACTTGACCATGAGGTTGGACATCGACACCACTTCCTCTTCAGCACCGCCCGCCACCTCTTCTTCGGAAACCTTGGTAATGGCATCCAACTCTTCCTCGGCAAACTCCTCAGGCTCCATGTCGTCAAAGCCTTCCCCTCCAACCTGCCGTGCCAATCCGGCAATTTCATGCCGGTTCTCTGTGCTATCAGGAAAGCCTGTAACGTTCTTCACTGCCTGTGGCCACAGGTTTTGCCAGCAGGTGTTGATGGTGGAGGCTCTCACCTCATTCAGCTACTCTTTGATTACACCAAATCAGTGGGCTATGTTGAACTCTTTCCAGCATCCACGAGCTTGTGAGCTCTGACACGAGCCTCGATTCTGTTTAGAAAAACAAGACCAAAAGTCGAACAGCGGTCGCCGAGCTTGTAAAATATTATAAACCACAAACACAGGATTAGCTTTTTAAACAGTCGATAATGTTGTTTATAACATTAAACAGATTAGGAGGAAAGAAATTAGGAGGAATCCCGACATCCATGAGGTAAGTTTTACTTACAGAACTGAGCGAAGATCTACTGTAATCTAGATTATACCCCAGAAGGGTTAGATGTGCTCATTTACGAAGCAGCTCGCTAGCGCTTGCCAAGCCAGCCGTTCCTTAAGCGTTTTGAATGGAGTACTTGGTCGAATGCTGAAACCATTTGGCGATCTCTCCACAAGAAACTTGGTAAATGAACACACACCCAATGTTCTTGAGACCCCACCATAGATCGACTGTAATCTATATACCCCAAAGAGGATTGACCTTTTCTGCGGCTCTCGAAGTGAGCGGTGATTACGCTGTAATGCATTTGAAGTGAGCGGCATTTTTGTGTGCATTTCATTCTGAGCCAGGCATTTGTGCGTGCATTTCAGGGAGGTCACGGTTTTTCGAAGCTGTCCACGATCTTCACGCACGCTCGAAGTAAAGTAATTGTTCACAATTGTATTTTTGTCGAAACTGTATTTATCTTACGTGTGTGTACCTATAGTGTGTCCTAAGGAAGATTCTCGGTGTTAATCTTTCATACCTCTATAAAATAGTCGAGTATTTTGTGCCGCGTTATTTGCAGCCTAGTTCTTGAAGCTTCCTACCTGGAGGCTTTGTTTTCTCTCAGCAGTCGATTGTAGTCCATCTACTCTCGTTCCCTCACTTTTTACTCCCGCCAGGGAGTAATGCATTCACTCGTGTCTGTGTGTGTGTGTGTGTGTGTGTGTGTGTGTGTGTGTGTCCGTGTGTTTGTGAACAAGATATCTGGAAAAGTTCTGAACGGATTTGGATGAAAGTTGGTGGGATGATTGCCCTTGGGATAAGGAAGAATTGATTAGTTTTTGGTGAAGCTCAGGATATTATTCCCGATCCAAGAATTTTTTGAAGGATTTTTTTAGCATTGGAAGATAGGGCTCATTTTTTTTTAAACATTATCTTCTATATATGTATTCTATATTTAACATTGTGATATGAAAATAGTTTTCATATTTGTTGTAAATGTAGTTTAAACTCGTGGTTATGCGCTAGAGCGGTGTGGCGGGCACAATGATCAATAATTCCGCGCACCAGTGGGTGGCGCGAGCGTCCGGGCATGGAACTGAGATACATGCCCCGCCTTTCGGCCGATCGGCCATGCCCGGGGGCAAGGCGTGGCCTCTGGACATATATGCGGGCTCGAAGGTCGAGCCAGCCCAGTGCTGATGTGCGAGCTTGTAATAAAGTGCTTTCGTTTGTACCACGTGTTGTGGCCTACCTTTTTGGCAAACGAGTTGTGTGTGCACAGTACCACACTGGTGACCCGACTGGTTCAGCTGACGCTGACCCCCAAACGCGCCATGGCTACCAACGCCGTCGCCGGCAGACTCCCGGAGTTCTGGGAAGTGCAAGCCGACGTTTGGTTTGTGCAGGCCGAAGCTCAATTCCAACTCCGGGGCATCATGGCGGACGAGACCATGTACTACCACGTGGTCACCGCCCTCGGGCCCGGCACTGCCGCCCGCGTCATGTCCATCCTTCGGCGCCCGCCGGGCGACCACAAGTATGCGGTGCTCAAACGTCTCCTCCTCGCCACGTTCGGGCTCACGGAGGTCGAACGCGCCGACCGCCTCCTGGACCTTCCCGCCCTCGGCGACACATGACCGTCCGTTCGGATGGATTTTATGCTGTCCCTTCTCGGAGACCAGCGCCCGGATATCCTGTTCCGAGCACTTTTCCTCTGCCAGCTACTTGTACAGGTGCGCCTCGCGCTGGCCGGTTCAAAAATAACGGAACCCCGCGCCTTGGCCGGAGAGGCCGACAAATTTTTCGCGGCCTGCGACACGCGGTCGGTGTATGGTGCTGCCGTACTGGATCCCAGTACGGAGGCTACAGCGCTCCCTGCTTCCCTCGTGGCCGCTGCTACACCCCACCCACTACCGCCGCCACCACCACCACCGCCACCGGCATGGCCGACGCGGCCGCCACCGCTGCAAACCTGGTGCTACTATCACGCCAGGTTCGGCCGCAAGGCCAGAACGTGCCGCCCGCCGTGTTCTTTTGACGGGTCGGGAAACGACCGGGCCGGCGCTCACTTGCGGCCATGAGCGTCGGCCAATCCGGCAGCCTCCTGTTCATCATGGACACCTCGTCTGGTCGTCGTTTTCTGTGCGACACGGGAGCGCAGGTAAGCGTCCTCCCTGCCTCCGCGTCCGACAAGCAAGCCGCGGGCCGGGGCCCCGCTTTGCTTGCCGCCAACGGAACACCCATCCGCACATTCGGGAAGCGTTGCCTCTCACTGCGGTTCGGAGGGCAGCGCTTCCAATGGTCGTTCGTCACCGCCAGCGTGCCAATGGCCCTGCTCGGTGCGGATTTCCTTTGTGCGCATGGGCTGTTGGTGGACGTTAAGCGTCGACGTATCATCCAGGCCGAAACCTTCAGCTCGCTCGCTTGTTCGCTGAGCGGCTCGTTGAGCAGCTCGCTGAGCGGCTCACCGAGCGGCTTGCCAAGCGGCTTGCTGAGTGGTTCCGTCCCGTCAAGGTTAGTTTGTACGCTTCCGGCAGCGGACGAGTTTACCCGCCTCCTCGCCAGTTTCCCGGCACTCACGCGGCTCACCTTTTCAGCGGTGGCCGTCAAACACAGGGTGGAGCACCATATCCCCACCGTCGGCCCACCGGTCTATGCCTGGGTGCGCCGCCTCGACCCCACGAAGCTCGCCGTGGCGAAAGCGGAGTTCGCCACGCTGGAGTGGCTGGGCATCGTACGGCGCTCCAACAGCGCAAGGGCCCCCTCCTCTGCACATTGTGCCCAAGCCCGGCGGCGGATGGCGGCCGTGCCGTGACTACCGCCGGCTCAACGATGCCACCACCCCCGACTGCTACCCGGTCCCGCATATTCAAGACTTTTCTGCCCGGTTGGCAAACACGACCGTTTTCTCCAAGGTGGACCTCATCCGGGGCTACCACCAGATCCCCGTACGACCGGACGATGTACCAAAGACGGCCGTCATCCCCCCTTTTGGCCTCTGAGTTCCTGCGGATGCCTTTTGGGTTGAAAAATGCGGCCGAGGCGTTCCAGCGTCTCATGGACAGCGTCTTGCGCGACTTACCTTTCATCTACGTCTACCTGGATGACATCCTAGTCAGGAGCGCGTCCCGGGAGGAGCACCTGCTCCACCTCCGCACGCTCTTCGAACACCTGGGCCAGCAGAGCCTGATAATCAACCCCGCGAAGTGCCGTTTCGGCATCACCGCCATCTACTTCTTGGGGCACCGCATCACCAGGCACGGGGCCATCCCTTTGCCGGCCAAGGTGGAGGCGGTCAGGAGTTTCCCGTGCCCCCGCACGATCAAGGGGCTCCAGGAGTTCCTGGGCATGGTGAATTTTTATCATCGTTTCGTGCCCCACGTCGCCCAGCTCCTCCGCCCCCTGCACTAGGCCCTTCGGGGCAAGCCGGGCAAAGGCGACATCGCGTGGACGGAGCTGATGGCCGCGGCGTTTGCAGGCGCAAAGCTGGCCCTGGCCAACGCCACCATGCTGGCGCACCTGGCGCCCGATGCACCGATCGCCCTCACCACCGACGCGTCGGACTACGCGGTGGGCGCGGTGCATGAGCAGTGGTGAGTGGTGCTTGGCAGCCGCTGGCGATTTTTAGCCGGCAGCTTCGCCCGCACGAACGCCGCTACAGCACCTTCGACCGCGAGCTGCTTGGGCTCCACCTGGCGGTCCGACACTTCCGCCATCTGCTCGAGGGTCGTCCGTTCACGGCTTTCGTCGATCACAAGCCCCTTGTGTTCGCGATGGCCAAGGTCGCCGAGCCATGGTCGGCCTGGGAGCAACGTCACCTCTCTGCCGTGTCCGAGTACATGACGGACATCCGTCACGTCGTGGGTAAAGACAACCCGGTGGCGGATTGCCTTTCCCGGTCCGTCGCACACTTGTCCACCTTGGGATCGACTGTGCCCGGATGGCGGAGGACCAGACCACCGACCCCGACGTCCAGGCCTTGCGGACCGCCGTCATGGGCCTCCGCGTCACCGAGGTGCCGTTCGACGTCACGGGCACGGCCCTCTTGTGCGGTGTCTCCCTCGGCCGGCCTCGCCCCATCGTGCCCGCTGGCTGGCAGCGCCCGGTTTTCGACGCCATCCACGGCCTGTCCCACCCGGGCACGAAGGCCTCCCAGAAGCTCGTCGTGGCAAAGTTCGTCTGGCATGGCCTCAGGAAGAACGTCCGCGACTGGGCCAGGACGTTCCTCGCGTGCCAGCGCGCAAAGGTCCACCGCCACACCCAGGCCCCGTTGGCCCCGTTTACGGTGCCCGAACGGCGGTTCGACCACGTCCACGTTGACTTGGTGGGACCTCTGCCCCCCTCGCGGGGGTTCACCCACCTCCTCACCATGGTGGACCGCACCACCCGGTGGCCGGAGGCCATGTCATTGGCTGCGACGGCTGCGGCTGACGTCGCGCAAGCCTTCATCGCCACGTGGGTTGCCCAGTTCGGTGCCCCCTCGGACATCTCGTCCGACCGCGGCTCCCAGTTCACCTCGGAGCTCTGGGGAGCGGTGGCGCAAGGGCTCGGTGTCAAACTGCACTGCACCACGGCCTACCACCCCCAGGCCAATGGCCTGTGCGAGCGTTTTCATCGCTCAATGAAGGCCGTGCTCCAGGCCAGCCTCCTCGACGGTAGCTGGGCCGACAGGCTCCCCTGGGTCCTGCTGGGCCTCAGGACGGCGCCCAAGGACGACCTGCGTGCGTCCTCGGTGGAGCTGGTCTTCGGACAACCGCTGCGGGTGCCGGGCGAATTTATCCCCGACTCCACGGCTCCTTGGTCCGCGGCGCAACAGTGCTCCACCCTGCAGGAGACCGCCAGGAGGTTCGCCCCAGTGCCGACGGCACACCACGGTTGCCTGTCCTCCCACGTCGCCCCGGAGCTTCGCACGGCGGAGTACGTTTTCGTCCGGCACGACGCCCACCGGGCACCGCTGCGGCCCCCGTACGACGGGCCCTTCCACGTGCTGGAGACCGGGGACAAACATTTCACCATGGACATCGGCGGTGCCCCGGATCGTATCTCCGTGGACCGCCTCAAGCCGGTCCACCTCGATCTGGACCACCCCCCGCAAGCAGCTCTGCCTCCGCGTCGAGGTCGCCCCCTGGCGGTCAGACCCCCGGCACCCCCCAGCCCCGCCGTCCCGCTACCCCCCAGCCCTGCACGCATCGCCAGATGGCGTTTCGGCCGGGTCATCAAGCTTCCCCGCAAGCTCACCCTTCAGGTGCGTGGGAATTCTGGGGGGGCACGTGTGGCAGGCACAATGATCAATAATTCCGCGCAGCAGTGGGTGGCGCGAGCGTCCGGGCGTGGAACTGAGATACATGCCCCGCCTTTCAGCCGTTCGGCCACAACCGGGGGCAAGGCGTGGCCTCAGGACATTTCTGCGGGCTCGAAGGTCGAGCCCACCCAGTGCTGATGTGCGAGCTTGTTATAAAGTGCTTTCGTTTGTACCACGCGTTGTGGCCTACCTTTTTGGCAAACGAGTTGTGTGTGCACAGCACCACAGCGGTGTATTTTTTTTGGCAGTGTCGTCTTCAATGTTCATTTATTTTTTCTAATAAAGACATATTCTGTCATTTTAAAACCTCCAAAGTGTGTATTAGGTTTCCCCGTTTCATAAAATGTATCGTTTGATACGTATAATGCTTTAAAACTGTTTTTTGTTTGTTTGTTTGTTTTTTTAACCTCAGAAGAGATATCAACATTTAGCTCAGCGAATGTCATTCGCGGTGTCAGTATTTGATGAACTTATAAAGACTTAGTTCCAGATTTGTCAATGGCTGAGGTATATTAACAAACGAATAAAACAGATTTGGCAAAATTCCAACTTTTTTTTTTTTAAAGATCGCATATTCACCCAGGGTTGTGAGAGGCTGAAGAAGAAGAAACCACGCATGGGCTTCCCAGACCAAATAAATAATTCTGGTTCTGGCTCTGCAATATTCAGGTTTATTACTCACGCCAGGGAGTAACGCATTCGATCGTGTCCGTCCGTGTGTGTGTGTGTGTGTGTGTTCGTATGTTCGTGTGTTTGTGAACAAGATATCTGGAAAAGTTCTGAACGGATTTGGATGAAAGTTGGTGGGATGATTGCCCTTGGGATAAGGAAGAATTGATTAGTTTTTGGTGAAGCTCAGGATATTATTCCGGATCCAGGAAATTTTTTTGGAAATTTTTTTGGGAAAGATTTTATCTGTTTTACTGCATTAAAGCTTTTATTCTTATTCTTAAATGATGTTTTTCTCCTCTAATTCCGAGATATATCAAAATAAATTCTCTGACAGTTAGGGCTTACTTTCTTTTTCATTTATTGTTTTGGGGAGAGGGGATATTAAACAAAACGTATTATTCCAACTAAACCTACGGCGGGAGTATGCGCTCTTCTGAGTGGCGTTCTAGTTTCCCAGTCTTTTCACGCCATACTTCCTTGTTTAAAATCTTAACTTAAAAAAAACAAAAACATTTCGTTCTTTGTTCTTTTCGTTCGTTCGTTCATTCGTTCATTGACCACGTGTTTCACCCCTATTTCACCCCTGGTGTTGGCTTAGCGGTTAGGGTGACGGCTTTGGATCCTAGGATCCTGGGTTCGAATCCTGATCGATTGCTGAATTAATGCCAGGGGGGTTGACTCAGCTTGTCATTCTTCCGAGGTCGGCAAATTGAGTACCAGCTTGCTGGGATGAATGATCACGGTGTGTACCCCGATTTAGAAAAGGTACACCACATTCCTGCGCATCGCAAGAGGCGACCAAGGGTTGGTGTCAGGAAGGGCATCCGGCCATAAAAACATTGCCTGAAACAGGGAACCATGATTGTCATGGGGCCCGCAAGGCTAACCCCTGCTCCAGCGGGGGAAAATGTCCTTGAAACGATCATTCATTCATTCATTCATTCATTCATTCACCCCCATTTTCACCCCATTCCCCAGATCGTTTTCACTGTTCAATTTAAAAATGCTTAAACTTTCCTTCCACCTTTTGCCCTGTTCACGTGACTCGTGGTTGTCCCTCTAGGCCCTCTCCCCGTTCATATTTTGTGAATATAAGATTGTTCTTCACGGTTCTGTTTAAATATGTTTAAACTTTCCCCTGCAGTGCTTTATTCAGTGGTATATTACAACACGCTGTTTTTCTTCCTATTTAAAAGACTCTTTTCAATTTCCTCTTCAACTCATGCCACTTCAAAAAAAAATTCAATCTCATAATTCTTCCTCACTCCATGCTCTAAATTCACATTCATTCCACCCCTCCTCCATCGTTCTTAAACGGATCGCTAACTTGAAAATCACAATAAACCCAATTTGTTATAAATGTCCGTCTTTCATTAATCATCCACTTTCTAAACTCCCCCCTTGCTCCTCCCCTCCTAAAATCCCCCCTTGCCCCTCCCCTCCTAAACTCCCCCCTTGCCCCTCCCCTCCTAAACTCCCCCCTCACCCCTCCCCTTCAAAACTCCCCCCCATCTCCTCCCCTTCAAATCCCCCCCCCCTCCCCCTACCACCCCTCTCCAACTCTCCCCCCTCCCCCCCTCCTCCTCAAAGCTGCCTCCTCCCCACTTAGTCTCTCTTCTATCTCATACCCACACCTCCCCCAAACTTCTACTTTCCTCTGCCCCTCCTCAAATAACCCCTCACTGTGCCTCATCCCATCACCATCAAACCTTTCGTCCTCCTCATCCTTCCCTTTCTTGTAACTCTTCTGTAATCTCTGACACACTATCAACTGCTCTCCCAACCTCCCCCTCTCATCGTTCATCTGACCCTACCCCTCCCCTTCCCTGTCCTGCACCCGATGCTACCCCTCTCTCCTCATTAACGGTATGGACCTCAAACATCCGGGGCCTTCGCTCAAACCTGATTGATCTCTTCATACAGGTTGTTTCTGACAAACCAGACGTAATCTGCTTAACAGAAACTTTCCTCCTTCAAGATGTCTCTGATTCCTTAATATCTCTTCCTGGTTACCCCCTCCTCTGGCAACGGAGTATCTTCTCTCCTCCTTCAAGATGTCTCTGATTCCTTAATATCTCCTGGTTACTCCCTCCTCCGGCAATGGAGTATCTTCTCTTCTAGACTTGAGTATGACAAACTTCCCTGCAAATGTCTGCTGCTCTTCTTCTGCTCCAATCGGTTCTTCTGATCATGTGCTTGTTAAAGTGGACATCTCTCTTGGCATTCTCAGAGAGCCTTCTCAGCGCCGCCGAGTCTGGCATTTCACTCAGGCTGACTGGCACGGTCTGCAAGCAGCCATCAATCATCTGGACTGGTCTCCCATCTCTACTGCCTCTGACATCAATTCTTCCTGGGAATTCTTCCAAAGCAAACTGCTCTCTCTCATGCACAGATTTATCCCATCTCGTCTTCAGTTGTCTTACCTTTCCTCCTGTCCATGGTACACTGAATCTTGTGGTGAGGCAGTTGCCCTGAAACAACTTGCCTTTGCCTCTTGGAAGGCAAATCCAACTGAAGGCAATCTCAGTTCCTTCCACCAAGCTCGGAACAAGTGTGTGTCTACCCTCAGGAGTGCCAGGAAGCACTATCTCTCCACACTCAAGAATGAACTCTCAAATTTGGCTCCTTCCTCCAAATCAAGGTGGCGTCTGGTCAAATCCGTTTCTGGTGTTTGTTCCCCCTCCATCCCCTCCCTTACCTCAAATGGCTACACAGTTGACACCGCACGTGACAAAGCCGAATGCCTCAACTCTCTGTTTGCCTCAAAATCTTGTGTCCCAAACCCATCTCTCTCTGTTCCCACCTTACCCAGTCGAACCCAACTGCTGGACTCGGTGTCCTTCTCTCCTGACAAGGTGAAGTTTTTGTCAAACCTCGACTCTGATTCTGCAACTCGACCAGACGGCATCAGCCCACGGGTCCTACAATCCTGCTCTGCCGCTCTATCTCACCCTCTCTCTGTTCTTTTCTCCCTCTCTTTTGCTCAAGGTCATCTGCCAGCATCTTGGAAATCAGCAAACATTACCGCTTTACAAAAAAAAGGTGCAAAAACAAATCGTTGCAACTACAGACCAATTAGCCTGCTCCCAATTATCAGCAAAGTCATGGAATCCATCATTGCTTCGGTTACATCAATATCAGAATCCATCAATATCAAATCCTTCCTCTTCTCCAATGGCTTGATCTCCAATCATCAATTTGGATTCAGACCAGGTCATTCTACTCTGGACATGTTGCTTCTGCTGTCTCAAAAATGGATGGAGGTCCTCAATGCCAAACAGGAAATTAGAACTGTGTCCCTTGACATATCACGTGCCTTCAATACGGTCTGGCAACCAGCTCTACTCACCAAACTCTCCTCCTATGGTATCCATGGAAATCTCCACGCATGGCTTGCAGACTTCCTCTCTGGTCGTAGTCAACGTGTGGCCCTGAATTGATTTCTCTCATCTCCCCTTTCTGTTCTGGCTGGAGTTCCCCAAGGTAGTGTTCTGGACGCTGTGCTATTTCTGGTGTTCATCAATGATCTCTCCGACTCTCTGCAAAATCCTCTCTATCTCTTTGCTGATGACTCCACTCACTGCCGCACCATTCCTCATCCCTCAGATCGGCAGTCTGCAGCCTCCTCACTCTCTGCAGACCTGGACAAAATCACAGACTGGTCAAACAAGTGGAACATGTCTTTCAATCCTGACAAATCTCACACTCTTACTCTGTCTCTCCGAAAAGACCGACTGGAAAACCCTCCCATCTACTTTCTCAACAAGCCTCTCCAAGAAGTTCTGTCGCTCAAGCTTTTGGGTCTCACTATCTGCCATGATCTTTCTTGGGAAAACCACATTTCCAAGCTGGCCGCCAAAGCCAGTCGCCGACTGGGCATCCTCCATAGTGCGAAGTCCTTCCTTGGCACACCTGAGCTCCTCACCACATACAAGGCTTTCATCCGCAGCTCAATGGAATACTGTTCCCCCCTCTTATCTGGGCCGGTGCTCCTGCCTCACACCTAGCTTGGCTTCACGCTGTTGAAACCAAAGCTTTCAGAATCATTTGAATCTCCTGCGATGAAGCTAACTCCGAGGGCCTTTCACTCACTGAACGCAGGCAGGTTGGTGGTCTTTCTGTCTTCTACCGACTCCTCTCCGGCCTTGCTCCCCCAGCTCTCTCTGTGCTCTGTCCCCCAAATATTCCTACAGGTCGCACAAGATCTGCCAGCAACCCTCTTATGGTTAAACTGCCAAAATCTAGGCTCTCTGCTCACCTTCACTCTTTCATTCCCCTTTTCTTCTGCCTCTGGAACAAACTCCCCCACTCCCTTCAATCCCATTCCCCCCTCCAGGTCTTCAAAACAGCTGTTCACCACCATCTCTTATCTTCCCCCATCCCAAACCTTGATCTTTTCTACCCCCGCCAATTCACACCAGATCCACTTTTTTGAAATTCCAACTTCTTTCCTGGAAGTCCTTGCAGTGTCCATATGTTTTATACCTCTCCCACGTCCCCCCAAGCCCTCTCCCTCCCACAGTTCTCTCAATGTCCCTGCTCTCAAATGTTGTGTTTGTGTCCTTCCCCTTCTCTCCCCATCTTGTCTATCGCTCCCCTTATTTTGTGTTTTATGTGTCGGTTTGACTTTTGGTGTCATTAATGTTAGCTCTTTCACGAGCCTCGATATTGTATACAAAAAAAAAAAAAAATTACTTAATATACGTAATGACGTGTGTGGTATGACGGCCAGACACAAAACTTCCGCTACTTTAATATACATGAGATATATATTTAACCTCCAGTAACGTTGCAGTCACTCCAAAGAGATTAGTGTTACGATTAGATTTACTATAATAATAACGTTGCATTATTATTACAAATATTATATTATTTTTTAAAAACTGATGTGAATTCCCTACTTCCGCTTTTACACCGCTTCAATCCATCAACTTTCCATTCACGACAATGGGATTAAAGTGTTATGTTTATATTTACTATAATATTATTATTACAAAAATAGCCGATGCTTTCGATATTTGATGATCATTTTAACAATCGGTTTGTTTGTTTTTCACACTGAATGAAAAACGTGAAAGTAGAGCATGGGGATTGTGATATATAACAGGTTCGACAATATGTTCGGCATGAACGGCATATAAATCAAAATGGCGGTGCGTGGAGAGTCAGCCGCAGCACCGCCGTAATGACATCAGATGTAATCACATCACCCTGTCATGTGACCAGATTCTCAGCTCTGATTGGTTTACGTTTGAGGGGACATACTTACATACAGACGGACAAACACTGTTCTAGACGGCTCTGCCCGATGGGCTACTCCATAAATAAAACACTGCCTGATGGTGAGCTCTGGGTCGATCCATCGCATCCAAAATGTGGCGAAAGGCGTGGCAGGTATAGCATGTTTTGAAAATGGCAATTGCCCCTTGTTCATGCGGTTGGATCAGGTAGGTGGTGTTGGGCGGCAGGATGATCACCTCAACGTTTGGGTGAGCCACCTTCTGGCCAGGAGCATTATCCACGAGCGGGAGAACCTTGAACGCAAGGTTTTTTTTTTACCTCCAAATACTTCTTCACCTGAAGGATTAAACAGTTATGGAACCAGTCCATGAAAATTACTCCCGTTACCTACACCTTTCTGTTGGCCCTCCAAAACACGGGCAGCGTGTTCTTGCTTTTGAGAGCACCTAGGTTCAGGGAATGGTACATGCTACAGCATCCTCATACAGTCCCCTTTTGCATTTGTGCAGAGGAAAAGAGATATCCGGTCCTTTTACGCCTTGAACCCCGATGCTGTCTCCTCGCACTTCAAGATAAAAGTTCGTGCTGGCATATTTTTCCAAAACAGGCCGGTCTTGTGAGCGTTGAACACCTGCTCTGGCAGGTACCCCTTCTCCTCAATGAACTGCGTGAGTTGAGCAGGGACCGTTTTGGCTGCCTTATGGTCCGCAGAGGCATCCTCGCCTGAAAGTTTGATGCTGCTGAGACTGTACTGCTTCTTGAAGCAGTCAAACCATCCCTTGCTCGCTCAGAATGGACCGGGGCCACGCATACCCGCATCGCTCAGCCCAATCACTTGCATCACTCGTGCTAACGCCACACGCACCAGCCAGATATGTATACATACATCTCGCCTGTGCGTGAATGAGAGGTCCACCTAAAGGCATGTTCTTCTGTGAGTTGTCCTCCAGCCATACATTGAGAGACTTCTCCATCCTTTCTGTGTGGACGTCCCGGACCTGGGCGACCACTTTGATGCGCAGTGCAACACTCACCGCAACAGTTTCTCGGATCGCCTTCTCATTGTTCCGTATGTAGCGAACGGTGGATTTGTTTACTCCATGCAGTC
Organism: Myxine glutinosa; assembly: GCF_964187855.1. Taxonomy (NCBI): domain Eukaryota; kingdom Metazoa; phylum Chordata; class Myxini; order Myxiniformes; family Myxinidae; genus Myxine; species Myxine glutinosa. The sequence goes on from NC_136268.1 coordinate 80,243,481, forward strand.
TTCCCACCGCCCTCTCTCTCCTTAATAGCCAGTCCAGCAGCTCCACTTTGTTGATCATACTCATCACTTTCTTATGCTTTTTGGTAGTCGATGCAGCTCTGGCACTGGTCTTGCGCTTGGGTAGCCATGTTTGATCATTGAGCGGAGCGAGAAGCAAAACACATGTCAAGGCAGTGGGATGAGAACAATGATGAAGACCCAGGACACGCTGGACATAAATGGTCATGTGAGAATTGTGGGTAACTGCAGGAGAGTAAAGTAGTCCACACATCGTTTGTGGGGGATATTGGTGGGTGATATTGGTGGGTGATATTGGTGGGAGATATTGGTGGGAGATATTGGTGGGGGATATTGGTGGGGGATATTGGTGGGGGATATTGGTGGGGGATATTGGTGGGGGGTATTGGTGGGGGGTATTGGTGGGGGGTATTGGTGGGGGATATTGGTGGGGGATATTGGTGGGTGATATTGGTGAAGCATATTGGTGGGGGATATTGGTGGGGGATATTGGTGGGGGATATTGGTGGGGGATATTGGTGGGGGATATTGGTGGGTGATATTGGTGGGTGATATTGGTGGGTGATATTGGTGGGTGATATTGGTGGGTGATATTGGTGGGTGATATTGGTGGGGGATATTGGTGGGGGATATTGGTGGGGGATATTGGTGAAGGATGTTGGTGGGGTATATTGGTGGGTGATATTGGTGGGGGGGATATTGGTGGGAGATATTGGTGGGGGATATTGGTGGAGGATATTGGTGGGGGATATTGGTGGGGGATATTGGTGGGGGATATTGGTGGGGGATATTGGTGAAGGATATTGGTGGGTGATATTGATGGGGGATATTGGTGAAGGATATTGGTGGGGGATATTAGTGGGTGATATTGGTGGGGGATATTGGTGGGGGATATTGGTGAGGGATATTAGTGGGGGATATTGGTGGGGGATATTGGATATTGATCAGACGAACAGATAGACACAAACAAACAGACAGGGGTGAAAACATAACCTCCATCCACCGGCAAAAAGTTACCCTGTTTTGTACTCCCACTTGATTGTTTTATCACACATTGTTGGTGTCCTGCATACTATGATGATTTTTTAAAATACACCCATAATATTTTGCAAATGGACATCGCTATCTTGTAATGTTATTATCTGCTGGTTGATTTGTGTACAAGTCTTACACGAGCCTGAGATCATTGCAGAATAAAAAGAACTTCAAGGATACCCCTGCCCGACGCGTTCGTGGATGTCTCACCTCAAATGAGCAGTCTTTTGGAGTGTGTATTGGTGGAAATGTGAATTTAACGTAAAGTGATGATGTGGACCATGACACATGGTACATGTTTACCTTATAGACTATGGTGGGCCGCACAGAAGAAGAACCAACAATCGTGATTTAAATTGATGCACCGCCATTTCATGTCAGATTTCGTAAATGGTGAGATGTACAGTTTCAACATTTTGTCGTAAACGTGGTACCGGCAATGTAAGTGTTTGTAAAGGTTAAGTTGCCCTGATTATCTCCACAAAATCGCCAGAGAACGCCCCAATTCGGTATTGAAGTATAAAATCTAATAATAATAGTAATAACTAGAACTGCCACTTTAAAACTGCTGGCAGTGATGACCGGTTTACTCGCACCCACTTTTGATGCAACCCCACTTTTGATACAACCCCACTTTTCATACAACCCCACTTTTCATACAACCCCACTTTCATTGGACATGCTTTGACACAACCCCCTTGGATACAACCCCGACACACACACACACACACACACACACACACACACACACACACACACACACACACACACACATCCCCCCTACCCCCTCCCACACACACACACACACACATCCCCCCTACCCCCTCCCACACACACACCCACACCCCTCCCCCCACATGCACACCCCTCCAAACACACACACACACATCCCTCCTCCCCCCCACACACACACATCCCTCCCCCCCCACACACACACATCCCTCCCCCCCCACACACACCCCTCCAAACACACACACACACATCAAACCTCCCCCCCACACACACACATCCCTCCCCCCCCCCCACACACACATCCCTCCCCCCCCCCCCCACACACACACACACACACACACACATACACACACACATCCCCCCTACCCCCACCCACACCCCTCCCCCCAAACACACACCCCTCCAAACACACACACACACATCCCTCCATCCCCACACACACACACACACACACACACACACACACACACACACACACACACACACACACACACCCCTCCCCCCACACGCACACTCATATCCAGACAAACGCACATCCCCCTCCCCCCACACCCCAATACACATCCCCCACACACATCTCCCGACACACAACGCCCTCCACCCCACACACACACATCCCCCCTACCCCCTCCCACACACACACCCACACCCCTCCCCCCACACGCACACCCCTCCAAACACACACACACACATCCCTCCTCCCCCCCACACACACACATCCCTCCCCCCCCCCACACACACACATCCCTCCCCCCCCCCACACACACACACACACACACACCGCACCGTAACACACACACAAACACACGCATACATCCCCCCACCCCCAACACACACACACACACACACACACACACACACACACACACACACACACACACACACACACACACACACACACACACACACACACACACACACATCCCCCCACCCCTAACACAAACACATGCACACATCCCCCCACCCCCCCAACCCTAACACACATGCACACACACAAACACCCCCACACCCCTCCGCCACGTGCACGCCCCTCCACATGTACACACACACACACACACCCCACCTCAACACATACACACACACACACACACACACACACACACACACACACACACACACACAAACACCCCCACACCCCTCCCCCCACACACACATCCCCCCACCCCATCCATTAAAAAAAATATTTTCGTTTATTTAACGATATCTGCCACCCGTCGAAGAACGTCATGCCGTGGCATGACATCATCCGTGGCCCGTGCCGTATGTCAGCGGAAGAACGAAGTATCCCGTCGATCGAACTTGGTCAAATTTTTCATGATTGTCACCAAATTTGTTGTGGTATTTTGTTAACTCATCCAAGGCAATACGACAATCGAAATCCGATTTGAAATCGAGCCAAATTGACGCCGTAAGGTGTGCCTGCACGTGTGGATATTTTACCTGTGGAAGATTCACTTTGGAAATACGACCCATTTAAAATGTTAGATTTTGGATAACTTCGTCATTGTAAATCGGATTTCCACAAAATAAAGGTCACCATTGCTTGCAGATACCTCTCTTTCTCCTTAAAATTGAAGACAGGATGAACTTCAGAGCGAGAAATAAGCCGAGGCGGCGAAGAGTTTTACAATGTTATTTTCCAATGTAAATGACAATATCGTGTAGTTTTACGAAAATTCATCAGAATTTGCCCAGATTTGTTGCATTCGAATGTTAACACCCTCTAGCGACTGCCAAATCCGAAGACAATTTAATTTCGAGCTACCCTTAGCTCGTGAGGTGGTTATGTCACATGGCCTGGTCAAAAAAAAGTGTTGTGGTTCTTCTTCTTCAGGCAATAACAACTTCTAGTTTCCAGACCGTACATCCAATCATCTTGAGATTTTGCACACTTGTTACTCTTCATGACTTCTACTACAGTATGAAGTTTCACGTCGATCAATAAAGCGATTCAAGAGATATCCATTAAAAAAAATTTTTTTCGTTTAATTAATGATATCTGCCAAACCACGTGACCTATCGCAAATTCTAAAATGACATTTTAGTAGACTGACATGCTGAACATATCTGTGAATTTTCTCCTCGATTGGATCAAAAATGAGGGAGGAGCTAGGTTTTAAAGGTTCATGCTTAAAAACGTCATAACTCTGAAACCATGTGTCGGATGATGTCGTGCTCGCTGACGTTTTTGTTCGTCATGGGTATGCGATTCTGCTTGCAAAGTTTGGCCTCGATCTGTTCAGCCGTTGCAGAGAAAAAGGGGTTTTCGTGTTTTCACGAAAACCAATATGGCGGCCGAACCACGTGACCTGCGACGTCATAATTACCATTAAAATATTCTACAGACCGAGTCCCTCCTATGGTGAAAATTTTATCTCAATCGGCCCTATTATTGCAAAGAAAATGTTTTTTAAAGGAAATTAAAACTTAAAATGGCAATAGCACTGGGAGACGTGGCCTGGAAGGACAAAATGGTGTGTTTCTTCTTCTTTCAACAATAAAGACTTATAGCTTCGAGACGGTACATGCAATCATCCTGAAATTTTGCACACTTGTTCCCCTTGATGAGAGCGACATTTCATTAAAAATTCAAGTCGATCCATGCAGTGGTTCAAGAGTTACAAGCTTTTTAAAATTTAACTTCCATTATTTATTGCCGCCAAACCATGTGACTTATCAAAACGTCTCAAGTAACGATGAAACATCCCCCCATGAGGAACATTTGTGTAAACGTTCCACTCGATATCTCCACAAATTATGGAGGTGATTCCATTTCTAGTTTGAGCTTTAAAACATCATAACTCTGAAACCATGTGTCGGATGACGTCGTGCTCGTTGACGTTTTTGTTCGTCATGGGTATGCGAATACGCTTGCCAAGTTTGGGCTCGATCTGTTCAGCCGTTGCGGAGAAAAAGGGTTTTTTGTGTTTTTTCACGGAAAACAAGATGGCGGCCGAACCATGTGACGTATGACTTCGAAAATTTTTGCATTCTGAGTTTTTTTTAACTAAGCATCTGGGAAAAAAAATCCCATTTTCAGGGGAGAAAATTTTTTGTTTGACGAATTCTTACCTCTTAACGTTAGCATTTTTAATATACTCGATACACATGTCTTTTGTTTCCATTGAAGAGTTCTTTAGAATGAGCCATTCCTCAAATTTTTCCATTGAGCCGTTGCGGAGATACAGAGGGGAAAAGTTGAATTTGTTTTACAAGATGGCGCCCACACCACGTGACCTATGACGTCATAATTAGCATGAAAAAATTCTCGGAGCCGAGACGATCATTCTGATGAAAATTTCCTGTCAATCCGACCTGAGAACATTAATTATGAAGTTTTCGGAGGTGCAAAATAGGGCGGAAGAATAATAAGAAAAACTCTAGCAGTAATAATAGGTTACTCTCCATTTCATGGAGAGTAAACCTAATAATATAATATTGTGAATGAGCTAATGAGGCAAGCCTGTATGTTAGTTAATAAATTACTGACCTGCTGCAAGTACGGTGATATTAACCTCACACTCATGGTCTTTCATGTCATGTAGTGTTGTTAGAGTACAAATGTACACTCCAGCATCTTGTACGGTAACATTACTGATGGTAATTGAAGCATTTCCTTTGGAACCATCTCCCACAAGTTCGACCCTGTTCTTTGGTTTAACAATTTTCCCATCAATGAAATGCAAAACCTGGGAAGACAAAAAAATATTTCAAGGTTATGTCCAAATTTTTTTTCCAAGTTGGATTGAAGTGCTAATAAAGTCTCAAAAGATTATTTTTATGCCTCCGCCCCCGAAGGTGGCCAGAGTCATTATGTTTTCGGGTTGTCCGTCCGTCCGTATGGACTAAACCTTGTTTTTCTCAGCAAACCACATGTCCAATTGAGACTGATTAAAGAAGTTATACAATTTCTTGGGAAATACTGTACATTTTGTGTGACTATTTTATGATTATTTAATTGAATGAATTTTGTGAATAAAATTTTAATTTTCTGTCAATACTTTAATATTCCTACATAATCCATCTTCTGAATTTCCTCCTTGTGCCAATAGGCACTGTTTAATTGGCCAGGTCGCTGGGGGATGGTTGCAACCTCGACGGGTCGACACTCCAACGCAGGATACTCGACTGCAAGAGCACGAATTTGTAATTGGTTTGTGGTGCTGCTGATAACACATTTTCTCGTTTAGTCCGGTAGCTAAGCTAAATATAGCATAACAATTGTGCATTTTGTGAGGAAAGCACCAAATTTGGCACACCAGTAGACTATCATATTATGAAAAGATCTGGATATTGGGCCATCTCAGATTCAGAGATTTGATTTTTGCAAGATTTGCAGATTTGCAAGCTGACATTGCAACGCCAGGGACGGCCGACTCCTTCCTGCGAGCTGCCCACGTCACCCGCACAAGAAGAGCTCATCAAATCACTGCAGCGGCACTGCACATCCTGCAACACCGTGCGTATGAACGCCACTGTATGACATATGCTGATGATGCAGAAGACCTACCTGAGTTCGAAGACTGGTTTCACCAGAGAGGAGAAGACATTCCCAACTTTCAGTACTGGGCAACTGTGCTGGAACTAGAGATGTTGGTACTGGTCTACGTGCGTTCTCTGCGGCAGGCTTCATTCACGATGTACCTTGATGCCCTGACGGAACTGGTCCCATGGTTCCATGCCTTAGACCACACACACTATGCCAGGTAGGTCCCTGTTCACCTGAGGGACATGGTTGCACTCCCAATGAAGCACCCAGATGTAGCCAGAGAATTCAGGGCTGGCAACTTCACTGTACAGAAGACGAAGAAGGTGTTCTCTTCGATCCCAATCGAATCGAAATCTTGCAAAAATCAAATCTCTGAATCTGAGATGGCCCAATATCCAGATCTTTTCATAATATGATAGTCTACTAGTGTGCCAAATTTGGTGCTTTCCTCACAAAATGCACAATTGTTATGCTAAGTTGCCCCACTATTTCTTGAGGCATGGCTCTGTATAAACGAGAACGATACTCTTTGACATCATGACGTCGACCGATATGCCTCCACCCACATTATTACATCATTATAATACTTGTACCAAGTTTGCTTTAAATCCATTCAGCTGTTCTCAAGTTATCACATTTCTACTTGACATGACCTCTGACCTCTTGACCCCAAAATTTAATCAGGTGATGTTTACATCATTATACATACCTGCAGCAGGTTTTAATTTAAATTCCTTCAACTGTTCACAAGTTATCACATTTTTACCTGACATGACCTCTGACCTTTGACCTCAGGACCCCAAAATCGAATCGTTTAATATCTACGTCATTATAATATGTGTACCAAGTTTGAATTAGATCCTTTTTGCCGTTCTCAAGTTATATACCAATCACAGACTTTGACCTCATGATCCCAAAATTGAATCGGTTAATCTTTACATCATTATACACACCTGTACCAAATTTGATTTAGATCACTTCAGCCGTTCTCAAGTTATAGACCATAAACAGACTTTGACCTTTGACCTCTTGGCCCCAAATTCTAATTGCAGTTAATCTTTACATCATTATATATATCTGTACCAAGTTTGAATTAGATCACTTCAGCTGTTCTCAAGTTATAGACTGATAACAGACTTTGTTTGACCTTTGACCTTTGATACCAAACTCTAATCACTTAATCTTTACATCATTCTACATACCTGTACCAAATTTGGTCAGAATCCCATCACTAGTTCACAAGTTATCGCGGTAACAGGGTTTTCACCTAACATGACATATGATCTTTGGTCTTTGACCTCGTGACCCCAAAATCTAATCAGTTAATCTTTACCTCATTATACATACCTGCACCAAGTTTGACTAAGATCCCTTCAGCCGTTCTCAAGTTATCGCGGTAACGAAAACTTATCACGGACGGACGGACGGATGGACAGACGGACGGATGGACAACCTGAAAACCTAATGGCTACGGCGACGTCGTCGACGGAGGCATAAAAAATATCAAAGTTTGCTTCGCCTCAAAGCTACATCTGTGGCCGAGCTTGTTCAAATAGAATGTTACTTAGAACTCTGTTTTGATTTAAAGCAATGTAACCTTTCATTATTAAATTACCTTTGCTCATTTTCATTGCATTTACAATCGCTTTATCAGTGTAAAATAATTAATGGTGGAAATTAATCTTTCTGACAAATGGTTCATGAAAAACAATTTCTTTTTTTTGAAAAAACAACAGGCTTCATGTGTTAATGGCAAATGTGTTATGTAAAAATCTAGAACTACAACTGTATATATAATTGTGAACATTATATATATTGTTACGGACACGGTTTTTGGATGTTATTTTACCGAGCGGTGGTGTATTTAACCGCGTCCGAACAGTTACTCCCCGATTAGAACCCGATTCCAACCGAACGTTGACTAATCGCGCTACAGATATTCAATTGGGAAACCTCTAAAGCGACCGAAAGAGAAGAAGAGAGAAGAAAGACAGAGTTTGGAGGAAGAACAGATTTATTATACACACACAAGCAATATTTTAGAGCGACCAATATTATTTACAGCAATAGATGGAAAAGAGCAGTCACACAGTGCATTGTTAACTTATTCTATTTCATTTACTTAATCCCCAAGACAAACGAGTAGGACAGGACGTTCACACTCACACGGTGGATATTGCAGGCAGGTAATGGCTCGAGGTTGATTGCTTGAGAGGAAGGCAAGGTCGGAGGCAGCAGCTTTCAACCCCTCGCGGTTTTGGCGGGAAAACCTCCGTCGCGTATCCGCGGCCGTCACGCGCTGGCTCGGCACACCTGCTCCTCTTCCTGGGGTGGAGCCGTCTCCCTCCGTTCAGCGCGTCTCTCCAACGACAGGGGATCTTGCAGGCAGGTAGGTAGGGCTTGCGGTGGATTGCGCTCCTCTTCCAGGTCATCCCCCAGCGTATCTCTCAAGGCCTCTCCTTTGGTGCAGCCTCGTTGCTCCTCTCCAGCTCATCTCCAGTCATCTCTCAAAGCAGTCCCTTACAGTCGCTTTTATCACCTCCGGCGGAATTAAGCCGCCAGCTCCGAGGGCACGCCTACCGGGTCACTCACCGCGGTGTTGATTGGCTGTTAGGGCCGGTTCACTCCTGCCCTCTTCTGACGAGGTGGAGACACGCCTTTCTTCTCCAACCTTACCTCGTGGCCAATGGTGGTTGAAGAGAAAAACCGACCAAAATGCGGAAGGCAAATGGAAGGGAGGTTTTGGGGAAATTGGAAGGGCCTACGCTTATTTTGTTTGATACAATGCAAAGTCAATCTAGTGGAAAACACATACTTAGCCTACATGGAATAAGGAAATACACTATTTAAAAGATATATCGTGACCTGCGTGTATGTTCTATGAAATTAATTAGGAGGACGGCTGCGACCATTATTTACATTACCAGGATGTTACCATACCAAAACCATACTCTTCACATCCGTTACCCTTCCTCCAAAATTGTTACACTCCTCAAAACCCGTTACACTTCTCAAAACCCGTTACACTTCTCAAAATCGTTACACTGCACCCTCCTTTCTTCAGGCACGTCCTCGGGCCTACTAGACTTAACTGAGTGTGACATGTAGGTGTAATTCCCTCTACAATTAACCTGACCCTGAGTGTGACAATTTTAAACCACAAATAAGTATGTCCCCCTATTGCATTGCATCCTGTCTAACAGACTCAAGCCCACAGCTAACCGAATTACGGAATTATTCTGAAACTATACATTTACGGTGGGGAGCATTATTTACAATGACGTGATTTCTTATTTACAACGCAACCCAGGACCTGTGTGTTTTTTTTCTTTTCTTTTTAGGGAACAAGAGAAAGAAATTCCTGTTGGGAGGGAGGAGACAGCACGCATTGCATCGATGCACCAGTACCAATACCACCAAAGCACCCAAAAGCACCCAAAAGCACCACCAGCACCACAAAGCACCACTCGGTGCGCAGTCACCATGGTTCATAATAAACACAACAAAACAACTGGTGGTGGTCTTCTCCTTGTCTGCTGGGCCGATGTTCTTCCTGACGTCTTCTGGCTTCATGCGGCCTATTTGGACATAATAAAAAGCACAACTTGTGTTCGTTTTTTATTATTATTTAGGGCCTCAGGGGCCAACTAAGGGTGGTCCACCTGTTTGGCATAGGTGCCACCTTACCGAGGTCCGCAAGCAAGATTCCCTGGCCACTATGGCCGGTCTCCAACAGAGGTGCTCTGCCCCAGAACCTGGGGTCCATCAAGTGGTACTTGGCCGCCGAACAGCGGTCCATAAAGTGGTACATCAACGCAATGCGTGCTGGTTCTGGGAATCTCGGGCGCACAATGGCCACCTCACGCACGCTCCCCTCGGCACCCAATGGCGCACAGGTCATGTGGGAGACAAAAGAAAGACAATTGAGCGAGGGGTAAGGTCACAAGGGTACACGTCAAACAAGGCAATGCAAGGTGAAATGCGTACGGAGGGCGAAGTGAGAAAGCTCGTCCCTACCGTACGTCACCCCCCTGTCACCTACACTACCCTTGCTCTTACCCCATATTTACAAAATCTACCCATTTACAAATTCGTCACTACTGTCACGTCTTCCCCATATTTCCCTTATACCAAATTCGTCACCACAATCCCTCTACTTCAAAATTTGCCATCATCAATTCATCATCAATCCTCAAAAGGAGGGAGAGATGGAATTACGCACAATGTCACACCCACGTCATGATGCGTCTCACAACCCAAACATTTGCACAGTAAAAAATAATCAAACATGGCATGGTGTGGAGTACCTGTCACCTCAGGTGAGTGGATGCAGATGGTGTGAGGAGATCCTTCATCCTAACTATCCTCTAAATGATTTTAACACACTTTACACTACCCGGGGTCTTTCCCTGCCAATCCATTGGCAATCTTACTCTATGTGGTTTTAAAAACCAATTCCCATTGACCAAACTGTGGTGCTTCTCAATTTGGGGTCTCACTCCCCCGATTCATCTCCCGGTGCCCTCGCACAATTTCTGGGCCGCGACGTGTAGCTCTCCCAACAGGTCTACCCACCTGCACACCTCCACCACTGTAGTTGCCACCCGAGCTTACCTGCTCCTCACCCTAACCTAACTAACTGGGGAAGACCCCTCTTGGATCTGTCACCCCACTGGTGCCCTCTGGCACTGGGCTACCCGGGTCCGTCCTCCGGATCCTCGGGCCCCATCCACAACAACTACTACCGGCTCCCAGAGCCCACCTGCGGCCTCACCTGGCCGACATCCTCACAGTGGTGGAGTGCCCAAACCAACTACACACACTAACAGGCTACACGCCCAGCCATTTCCACAACACTAATGCACCCATCCAAAGACCATTCTTCCACTCGCACCACAGATGCCAATATCCAACCACAATTTACCTATACCCTCTACCTAACACTTACACTACCCGCCCCGGGTATCCGTGATGGGGGTCCACTCTTCCCCCATTCACACCTTCGCACCATCCACTCCACTCCACAATTTCCACCATACTCACTCCACGACCATCCATTCCAATACTCCATACCATTTATTCCATACACCTGTCTTTCATTCACCTGTCGTTGCACACCTGTGCAATCATACCTGGTGCCACCTGCACCCTCCTTTCTTCCTGGACCATTTGGTCAACACAACACGCAATCACCACTACTCCCTCATACACTGCTCCACACACCTGTTCAGTTGCACACCTGTGCAATCACACCTGTTCCATTCTCACCCGTTCAATCCTCACACACACGGCATCATCTCAGCTAACTACTCCCCTCTGAAACTTGCGCTTCCCAGTCGTCCCTTTAAACTATTGCGCTCCCACGTCATTATAATCCACACTAATCTACCTGTGTCCCCACTACAGGTATCAGTCACTAACTAACCTTAACGTTACCTAATGTCATCTTCGCTAGATCCCTACAATTATCCAAGCCCTCCCTGGCTCGGTTGTCATAGCCACCCCATAAACTATTGCGCATTTGCCCCCCACCTGTGAGGGATGGTGGATTTGCCATCCCACCACATCGGGGGTCTCTCACTACCAATTTCGCTCGTCCAAATCCAACAATTCAAAAATTTTCCATTTACTGCCAATTCTATTCACTTTTCTAAATTTCGTTTTAAATCACTATCACTATCACCATCACCCGTCTACTTATTACATCCTCTCGGTGCGCCAATTCACATCTACAGCCCGGCTTCGTACAGCCGAGCACTGAACGCGGATTCTTTTGTGCTGGCGGCTGGATGCGTCCCGCATTCGGGGCAGGGGCGGGGGCTTACCCGGGCCGAGATCCCACGCATCACCTCGGCGTGGAGCCATCCAATGTCCCGATCTCGACCTGCCGGCACGTCTCAATAGAAAGTGGTCGCCATGACGACCCTTCCTATCGGGCTGCCCGCTCCACCTAGTGGAGCCCGGACGCGGCCGCTCCACGCGAGGCCCAGCGTGGATCGCGCACGGCGGTCCTTTCGAACCCGCCGTGGCTCGGATCTCCGCTGATTCTCGCGGCACGCGAAGCCCGACACGCACCGAGGGCCCGATCCGGCTAAAAGTCGACCTAACCTTTAACCCGGTTATCGTCGACGCCTCACCTGGATGCCTACAAGCATACGCTACCCCTTTCGTGCTCATACATGCAGCCGTTTCCATGCTCTTGGTCGTACCTTCTCTAACACACCTCGGTACACTCATTCCGCTCACCGACTTGGTCACACACCTGACCACCGAACACTTTGGCACACATTCGTTGCTCGCACACCTCACCAATACACCGCTTCGCGCCCCCTCCTCGGTCACCTCCTCTGTGACAATCACAGGTGTGCCCTCATTCGCACACCCAACCACGTGCCTCACCACCAACTCAAATGTGCCTTCCCACACACGCTCTACCATTCCAGGTGTGCATCCTTCCATCCCAGGTGTACATCCTCGCTCACCTGTCACAACCAACTCACTCTCCTTGTCACTCTCAATACTCTCACCTCCATTCTTGACAGCGCACTCACCCTTACTTTCGACGGCACACTCTTTCCTCATGCACCCGTCCGTTACACACCTTTCTCGCGCACACCCTCCCGTTACATCCTCTGTAACACTCACCACAGGCGTACACTTCCTCGTTACATCCTCTGTAACACTCACCACAGGTGTACACTCTCTCATTACTTCCTCCGTAACACTCACTACAGGTGTACACTCTCTTGTTACTTCCTCCGTAACACTCACCACAGGTGTACACTCTCTCGTTACTTCCTCCGTAACACTCACCACAGACGTACACTTTCTCGTTACATCCTCTGTAACACTCACCACAGGTGTACACTCTCTCGTTACATCCTCTGTAACACTCACCACAGGTGTACACTCTCTCGTTACATCCTCTGTAACACTCACCACAGGTGTACACTCTCTCGTTACTTCCTCCGTAACACTCACCACACCGCGCTTCCATGTACCCCCTCGCACACGCGCTCCGACCGGCTCACTCCTGACGGCACACTCACTCCTCGGCGTGCACTTTTTTCTCACACACCCCATGGTCGGACATTCTCGCACACCTCTTTTTTCGCACACCTGACCTGTCACACACTTCACCAACGGCCTTTCACGAACACCCGGATCCAAACCAATCCCCAAGCCGACTGAATCTCCCCTCACATCATGTACATTGCCACTCACCTCCGTACCTCGTCGCACCTCCTCTGCCACCTGCAAACTTTTTATTTGGTTAGTGAGCACTGCATCATGATTTGAACACAGACCTTGTACATATTCCATGACTTCCTCCTTTATCTCCCTCTTAGTTTCCCTCCGTCTCTTCTTAATTTCACTCACCCCTTCTTCCACTTCCTCTACTTTTTGTTTAACCTCTTTTATTTCTCGGTGCGTCTCCTCAAGTTCGTCCTCTAAGGCTACCGTGACCGTCTCTATGTGCATCCTCACCTGCCGGTCCTTTGTCTCCATTATCTCTGTCACCTCCTCCACCCTCATTGTCAGTTCCTCCCGTACCATCTGACATTGCCTCTGCGTCGCTATTAATTCGTTTTTAATTTCTTTTTGTGTCGCCTTTAACCCTCCTAGTACCGCAGTGTTCTTTTGAACCTGCTCCACTAACTTAGTTTGTCCCTCTGTCAGCTGCTCCACCTCCTCCGTCAGATCTTCTATTCCCCCCTGTAACTTTGCCGTATTATTTCTCACCTCTTTCTCTATACGCTTTTCGCCTCGCTTTACCTCCTCGCGCAGCCCCGAGACCTCCTCACTCACCCCTCGTCGTATTTCCTCCATCTGGTTCCCCATCTGTTCGATTTCCCGGGCGGATTGTTCCCCTATTTCCCGCAATTTGTCCTCCATCCTATTTTCTAACCCCATTAACCCATTTTTCACCCCCTTTAACTGATTCTCTTGAGCGGCCATTCTGTTTTCTACCCCCATTAACCCATTTTTCACCCCTTCTATCCCATTGTCTAATCCCTCAAATTTCTTGTCTAACTCCTTAAAATTATTGTCTAATCCCTCACCGGTACCCCTCGCTTCGTCCCTCATTACCCCCATTTGGTTTCCCATTACCCCCAATTGCTCACTCTGAGCATCCATCCGGTTCCCCATTACCCCCATTTGGTTTCCCATCCTGTTTTCCATCCCTTTGAAATTATCGTCTGTTTTTACCATAAAGGCCATCATCTGTTTCATAAACAGGTTCCAATTCATTGGCATCTCGGGTTCGGCTACCGCGACCATGGGCGTGGCTAAATTTGGTGCCGCAACAACCATGTGCGCGAGGACGCCATCTTGTGCACCTGATACACCCTCAACCGCCTCCTCATTGCTCTCCTCCTCCCTTTCTTCCACATACATTTCCCCTGGTTCCTGGGTTACCCCTAACCCGTCTATCTCCCCCACCGACATCCGATCGCCTTGATTGTCCATGGCGCGATCTCAAAATTCGGGTTTTATAAAACAACACAATTTCGGCAGCTCGTAATTTTGACCAAGATTTTTTTTTTTTTTAAATTTGGGCCTAACAAATTTAGTCCCGGGTCCGAATCCGACTCCTCGACACCAATTGTTACGGACACGGTTTTTGGATGTTATTTTACCGAGCGGTGGTGTATTTAACCGCGTCCGAACAGTTACTCCCCGATTAGAACCCGATTCCAACCGAACGTTGACTAATCGCGCTACAGATATTCAATTGGGAAACCTCTAAAGCGACCGAAAGAGAAGAAGAGAGAAGAAAGACAGAGTTTGGAGGAAGAACAGATTTATTATACACACACAAGCAATATTTTAGAGCGACCAATATTATTTACAGCAATAGATGGAAAAGAGCAGTCACACAGTGCATTGTTAACTTATTCTATTTCATTTACTTAATCCCCAAGACAAACGAGTAGGACAGGACGTTCACACTCACACGGTGGATATTGCAGGCAGGTAATGGCTCGAGGTTGATTGCTTGAGAGGAAGGCAAGGTCGGAGGCAGCAGCTTTCAACCCCTCGCGGTTTTGGCGGGAAAACCTCCGTCGCGTATCCGCGGCCGTCACGCGCTGGCTCGGCACACCTGCTCCTCTTCCTGGGGTGGAGCCGTCTCCCTCCGTTCAGCGCGTCTCTCCAACGACAGGGGATCTTGCAGGCAGGTAGGTAGGGCTTGCGGTGGATTGCGCTCCTCTTCCAGGTCATCCCCCAGCGTATCTCTCAAGGCCTCTCCTTTGGTGCAGCCTCGTTGCTCCTCTCCAGCTCATCTCCAGTCATCTCTCAAAGCAGTCCCTTACAGTCGCTTTTATCACCTCCGGCGGAATTAAGCCGCCGGCTCCGAGGGCACGCCTACCGGGTCACTCACCGCGGTGTTGATTGGCTGTTAGGGCCGGTTCACTCCTGCCCTCTTCTGACGAGGTGGAGACACGCCTTTCTTCTCCAACCTTACCTCGTGGCCAATGGTGGTTGAAGAGAAAAACCGACCAAAATGCGGAAGGCAAATGGAAGGGAGGTTTTGGGGAAATTGGAAGGGCCTACGCTTATTTTGTTTGATACAATGCAAAGTCAATCTAGTGGAAAACACATACTTAGCCTACATGGAATAAGGAAATACACTATTTAAAAGATATATCGTGACCTGCGTGTATGTTCTATGAAATTAATTAGGAAGACGGCTGCGACCATTATTTACATTACCAGGATGTTACCATACCAAAACCATACTCTTCACATCCGTTACCCTTCCTCCAAAATTGTTACACTCCTCAAAACCCGTTACACTTCTCAAAACCCGTTACACTTCTCAAAATCGTTACACTATATATATATATATATATATATATATATATATATATATATATATATATATATATATATATATATATATATATTGTTGTGGATATGAGAATGTTTTTTTTGTTGTTGTTGTAGTGTAAATTGTTGTAAAATATCGCCCTCCTTACTCCAGTGTTGTATAAAGGTCAAAGGGCGTTCCCGTAGTTAGTTCCATAAAGCATACATGAAGGACACCATAATATCCCTGTTCAGTAGTTTATTTCCTTATTCTGTGTATTAGGTTAAGGCTTTGTCTTCCATTAAGATGACACTCCATTGCACCAAGTGAAATAAGATAGATCCCCTTTCATTCCCATTCCCAAAACCTCCATTTCCAACTGCGTCATTGCCAAGCCTCAATTGCCAGCTACATCACCTCCAAGCCTCCATTGCCAACTGCACTGGGCAGTTTGCCAGGTTTGCTACAGCTGTGGGTTGTTGATTTCGCCCCAAAACCACCATTAAGCATGTGCTCAGCTCGGGGAAGAAGGGCGTGCCCGCCCATCGTCATCAAGGGCGGAGCCAGAGGGCCGTGCCGACCAATCAGGGCCGAGGCGAGCTGACCGATGGGCGTGTCCTGGACACTAGCGGCTTGATCGCCTGAGGCGCTATAAAAAGCGCGCGCGCAAGAACCGAGTGTGTGGTTGGACCAAGCGAGAGACGTGCAAAGAAAGGCGCGTCAGAACGTTGGTTGGTGGTTGGTGGCGGAAAAAGAGTTGGTTACAAAAGAGAGTGGGAGAAGTAAAGAGAAGTGAGGCGGAGTGAGGCAGAGTGAAGCCAAGAAAGACAGCAAGCCTTGTGAGGGTTGAGTTGAGGAGGAGCACAAAAAGGGACACCAAGAGTTGCGTCGACGCCACCGAGGTTTTCCCGCCAAGAACGCGAGGAGTCGGAGCTGTCACCTCCAGCCCTGCCGTTTGCAGGGACCTGACCCTTCCTCCCCCTCCAGCCATCCACCTCCTGCCATTCCTATCATCATTCCCCGCGTGAGTCTGTCTTTTGTTTGTTCTGTCCTGGGTTTAATTAAGACTGTAGGTAAGCTAGCGTTGCACTGTGTCTCTGAGTTCTTCTGTAAATTATTTTCTTATCTTTCCTTCTTCCTTGGTTTCTTTCAATCCTGTACATAGTAATAAATTATATTTGTATTCCTTACCCTTTGTCTTTCTTCTTCTTCAAATCCTTCGCTTTAGTCTTTTCCCCATTGAATATCTGAGGCGCGATTCGGCCAACGTTCAGGAATCGGGTTAGTCGGGGTAACTGTTAGGGCCGCGGTGCCATCCGCTCGGCCAAACAACATCTTGTCCGCGGTCTGTAACAATTGGTGTCGGGAGCGAGATTGGACCCGAAGCGCGCTTAACGCGCTCAAAATTACGAGCTGCTGAAATTTGTTTTAAAGAAAAACCTGAATTTTGAAATCGCGCCATGGATAGTCAAGGCGATCGGATGCCGGTGGGAGAAATAGACGGGATAGGATCGACCCAGGACCTCGGGGAAATGTATGTGGAGGAAAGGGAGGAGGAGAACAAAGGCAATGTGGTTGAGGAGGTTTCAGGCGCGCAAAATGGCACTCTCGCGCACGTGGTTACAGCGGCACCAAATAGAGCCGCGCCCTTTGTACCAACGGTGGAAGACATGCAATTATTTCTGGCTGAAATGAGGGCCTTTATGGTTAAGTCGGGTGAAGAAATGGAAGACAGAAGGAGGGCTGACAGTGAGCAATTAAGAGAGGGGTTGAACAATAATTTTAAGGGGTTGGACAGTAAATTTGAGGGGTTAGACAACGGGATAAAATAGGTGAAAAATGGGTTAACGGGGGTGGAAAATAGAATGGCTGCCCAGGAGAATCAGATAGAGGGGGTGAACAATGGGTTAAGGGGGTTAGAAAACACAATGGACGACAAATTGCGGGAAGTAGGGGAGCAATCCGCCCGGGAAATCAAACGGATGGGGAACCAGATAGAGGAGGTGAAAATCGGGTTAGAAGGTAAATTGGATGCTCAGAGGGATGAATTGGGACAGATGAGGGTGGCATCTACAAAAGAGATGGAGGAGATGATGGAGGAGATGAAGGAGGAGATACGACGAGGTGTAAGCAAGGAGGTCTCGGGGGTACGCGAGGAGGTAAAGCGAGGTGAGAAGCGTATGGAGAAAGAGGTGAGGAATAATACGGCTAGGTTACAAGGGGGAATAGAAGACCTGATGCAGGAGGTGGAACAGCTGACGGTGGGACAGACGGAGTTAGCGGAGCAGGTACAAAAGAACACTGCGGTACTAGGAGGGTTAAAAGCGACACAAAGAGACATCAAGGATGACTTGATAGCGATGAAGAGGGAATGTCAGATGGTACGTGAGGGACTGACAACGATGTTGGACGAGGTGACAGAAGTAATGGAGACGAAGGACCGGGAGGTGAGGACGCACATAGGAACGGTCAAGGTAGCCATAGAGGATGAAATTGAGGAGACGCACCGGGAAATAAAAGAGGTGAAGCAAAAGTTTGAGAAGGTGGAAGAGGGGGTGAGTGAAATTAAGAAGAGACGGACGGAAACTAAGAGAGAAATACAGGAGGAAGTGATGGAGTATGTGCAAGGTCGGTGCTCAAATCGTGATGGTGTGCTCGCTAACCAAATAAAGAGTTTGCAGGTGGCGAAGGAGGTGCGGAGACGAGGTGCCAAGGTGAGTGGCGATATACGTGGAAATGTACATGATGTGAGGGGAGCTTCAGTCGGCTTGGGGGTTGATTTGGATCCGGGTATTCGTGAGAGGCCGCTGGAAAAGTGTGCGACAGGTGCAGAGTGCGAAGGAGGAGGTGTGCGAGAATGTCCGACTCTGGGGTGTGTGTGAGGAAAAAGTGCGCGCCGAGGAGTGAGTGTGCTGTCGAGAGTGAGTTGGTCGTAGCGCGGGTGCGAGGGGGCACATGGAAGCGCGGTGTGGTGAGTGTTACAGAGGATGTAACGAGAGAGTGCACACCTGTGGTGAGTGTTGCAGAGGATGTAACGAGAGAGTGCACACCTGTGGTGAGTGTTACGGAGGGTGTAACGGGAGAGTGTGCGCAAGAGGATGCACGAGAAAGGTGTGTAACGGACGGGTGCATGAGGAAAGAGTGCGCTGTCGAGAGTAAGGGTGAATGCGCGACCGAGAGTGGAGGTAAGAGTAGTGAGGGTGACACGGAGCATGAGTTGGTTGTGGCAGGTGAGAGAGGATGTACACCTGGAATGGAAGGATGCACACCTGGAATGGTAGAACACGTATGGGAATGCACGCTGGAGTTGGTAGTGAGGCACGTGGTTGGGTGTGCAAGTGAGAGCACACCTGTGGTTGTCACAGAGGAGGTGACCGAGGAGGGGGCGCGAAGAGGTGTGTTGGTGAGGTGTGTGAACGACGAGTGTGTGCAAAGGTGTGCGGTGGTCAGGTGTGTGACCAAGTGTCAAGTCGTAGATTCGTTATTGCTTAGAGTTCTGTATAAGACGTCGGTCGAATAATATGTTATGATTTAAAATGTTGCTTATTGTTATTCATAAGTAAATAAAGGGGTTTTCGCTTTGCTGTAGATAAATGGGAAAGTACTCGATGCATTTCGTGCTGGACGGATGGCTCGTCCTTCGTGTGCCCTCTCGATGCAAGATAAGCCCGGTCATAAATTCTCTCCATTCGGTCCGCAGATGGCGCCTCGAGCCGCGGGCTGGCGGACGTTTATACGCGCGTGGAATGTGTAGTTTTAAGTAGAATGCTCGGATTGCAGACATAAACCTTTTGATAGATCATTAAAACATTAATTATATTCCATATAATCATAGCGGCGCCTGAATTACAATAAACATGCTTCAGTTTGTGTTTAAAAATGAGAAAGGTGAACCAAAGGTGCCTTTTACACCTGGAACTCATCAGGCAAACTCAGTTACTTTACGATCTTAACGGAACCAAAGAATGCGATTCCCTCTTCTGCGAGTTATATTTCCTGTCACCTCGGAGCCCTGAAACACATCTGGCCCGGATCTCGACGGTGCGTGCTGCACTCCCCCGAATGACAGAGCGGATAACGGTGGGGGCTAGGGATAACGGTGGGAGGAACTCTCGCCAGTTCCTTTGTTCTCTCGGAGATTTTCTGATAAGCGTGTTCCTATTTAAGTGAACTGTGAATCGATGCATTTTTAGGAAGGGCTGAACGTGGCATGAGGGCAAGTCGTGCTGTCGATGTTCGCTTCCTCCGGATCTGTATAAGTTGGTATTTAATAAAGCTGCGTCATTCTCAAACTGTTTGTGGACTTCTTTTGCAAACGAAGAGCTGCTTCTTCACACGTGGTTGGGTGTGCAAGTGAGAGCACACCTGTGGTTGTCACAGAGGAGGTGACCGAGGAGGGGGCGCGAAGAGGTGTGTTGGTGAGGTGTGCGAACGACGAGTGTGTGCAAAGGTGTGCGGTGGTCAGGTGTGTGACCAAGTCTGTGAGCGAAAGAACGAGTGCAATAACGAAGTATGCGGGGTGTACGGGCGGCGTTGGAGCACCGAGCTTGGTGAGGGTGAAAGGGGTCGCGTATGCGTGTGAGCACTCATGTGAAGCATCGACGGTAACCGGGTTAGCGGTTAGAGCGACGTATAGCCGAATCGGGCCCTCGGTGCGCGCCGGGCAGCTTCGCGTGCCGCGAGGACCAGCGGGGATCCGAACCACGGCGGCTTCGAAAGAACCGCCGTAAGCGATCCACGCTGGGCCTCGCTCGGAACGGCCGTGTCCGTGCTCCACTCGGCGGAGCGGGCAGCCCGATAGGAAGGGTCGTCATGGCGACCCCCTTGTGTTGAGGCGTTCCGGCAGGGCGAGATTGGGCCATTGGACGGCTCTGTGCCGAGATGGTGCGTGGGACCTCGGCCCGGGTAAACCTCCTTCCCTTCACCGAGTGCCGGACACATCCAGCCGCCGGCACCAAGCAACCCGCATTCATGGCTCGGCCGTGCGAAGCCGGGCTGTAGAAGTGAATTGGCGCACCGAGAGGCTCAGATAAAGCGGCCTGTGATGATGAGGATAGTGTTTTGGACCCGAAATTGAAAAGCAAAAATTTGATGATTGGCAAAGGATTGGCAGAGTGATGATTGGCAGATGATTGGTAGGGATTGGAAAATTTTTGATTGGTTGGAATTTGGAGAGCAAAATTGGTAGTAGAAGATGCCCGATGTGGTGGGATGGCAACTTTGCCATCTCTCACAGCAGGGGCAAAGGAGCACTAGTCTTATGGGGTTTGGCAGTGAAAACTAGCCCGGGAGGGTTAGGATATAATGATAGGGATCTAGAGAAGATGACCTTAGGTAACGTTAAGGTTAGGTAGTGACAATGATACCTGTAGTGGGGACGCAGGTAGATTAGTGTGGATGATAATGACGAGGGAGCGCAATAGTTTAAAGGGACGACTGGGAAGCGCAAGTTCCAGAGGGGAGTAGTTAGATGAGATGATGGCATGTGTGTGAGGATCGAAAGTGTATTGAGCAGGGTATGAGTAAATGATTGTGAGTGTGAGTTGTATTGAGATTGCACAGGTGTGCAACTGAACAGGTGTATGGAGCAGTGTATGAGTGAGTGATAGTGATGTGAGTTGTGCTGACCAAATGGTCCAGGAAGGAAGGAGGGTGCAGGTGGCACCAGGTGTGATTGCACAGGTGTGCAACGACAGGTGAATGGAGAATGGTTGTGTGAAATACATGGAATGTGGAATACATGGAGTGGGAGTATATGGAGTATTGGAATGGATGGTCGTGGAATGAGTATGGGGAAAACTGTGGAGTGGAGTGGATGCTGCGATGGTGTGAATGGGGGAAGGATGGACCCCCATCACGAATACCCGGGGAGGGTAGTGTAAGTGTTAGGTAGAGGGTACAGGTAAATTGTGGTTGGATATTGGCATCTGTGGTGCGAGGTGAAAGAATGGTATTTGGATGGGTGCATTCGTGTTGTGGAAATGGCTGGGCATGTAGCCTGTTAGTGTGTGTAGTTGGTTTGGGCACTCCACCACTGTGAGGATGTCGGCCAGGTGAGGCTGCAGGTGGGCTCTGGGAGCCGGTAGAGTTGTTGTGGATGGGGCCCGAGGATCCGGAGGACGGACCCGGGTAGCCCAGTGCCAGAGGGCACCGAGGGGTGACAGAGCCAGGAGGGGCCTTCCCCAATTAGATAGGTTAGGGTGAGGAGCTAGGTAAGCTCGGGTGGCAACTACAGTGGTGGAGGTGTGCAGGTGGGTAGACCTGCTGGGAGAGCTACACGACTCAGCCCGGAAATTGTGCAAGGGCACCGGGAGATGAATCGGGGGAGTGAGACCCCAAATTGAGAAGCACCACAGTTTGGTCAATGGGAATTTGGTTTTTAAAACCACATAGAGTAAGATGGCCAATGGATTGGCAGGGAAAGACCCCGGGTAGTGTAAAGTGTGTTAATGTCATTTAGAGGATAGTTAGGATTAGGAATCTCCTCGCACCATCTACCTCCACTCACCTGGGATGACGTACCTCCACACCATGCCATGTTTTATTATTTTTATTGTGCAGGCGTTTGGATTGTGAGACGCATCATGACGTGGGTGTGACAACTGTGACATTGTGCTTTGTGTTCCATCTCTTCCTCCTTATGAGGATTGATGATGAATTGGGTGATGGCAAATTTTGGATAGAGGGATTGTGGAGACTAATTTGGTATAGGGGAAATATTGGGAAGACGTGACATTAGCGACGAATTTGTAAATGTGTAGATTTTTGTAAATATGGGGTAAGGGCAAGGGTAGTGTAGGTGACAAGGGGGGTGATGTACGGTAGGGACGAGCTTTCTCACTTCGCTCTCTGTACGCACTTCACCTTGCATTGCCTTATTGATGTGTACCCTTGAGACCTTACCCCTCACTCATCTGTCTTTTCCCCCCTTTTGTCTCCCACATGAGGACCTGTGCGCCACTGGGCGCCGAGGGGAGCGTGCGTGAGTCCGCCATTATGCGCCCAGAACTCCCAGAACCAGCTGTCTGCATCGATGCACCACCTTATGGACCACGTCTGTGGCCGAGCACCACTTATGGACCCCATGGGTTGGGGCATGGCCCCTCTGCTGGAACCGGCCATGAGGGCCCGAAATCTTGCTGGCGGACCTTGGCCACAGGGCACCGATGCCCCACAGGTGAACCATACATAGTCGGCCCCTGTGGGCCATAAATAAAAAGAAATGGACACGTTGGGTGCATTTTTATTCCACCAATAGGCCGCCAGTAAGAAAATGAAAGAAAGACAACAACTGGAAGAAAGCAAATAGCCAGCAGAGGGAGCCGAAGAGCAAGAGACCACCAGCAGGGTTAGGGGTTGTTGGTTTATTTGTATTGATGAACAGTGATGACTGTGCACCGATTGGTGCTTGAGGGTGTGTTGGTGCGTTTTGGGTGCTTTCATGGTGCGTCGATGCAGAGCAGACTGTCTCCCCCCCCAGAAAGAACAATCACAGGTCCTGGGTTAGTTTTGTAAATAAAAGCAGAGCCATTGTAAATAATGATCCCCACCGTCAATGTATAGTTTGAAGACCATTCCGCAATTCGGTTAGCTGTGGGCGTGAATCTGTTAGGCAGGGTGCAATGGAGCAGCGGGACATATTTATTTATGTTTTAAAACTGTCGCACTCAGGGTCAGGTTAAATGTAGAGGGAACTACACCTACGTGCCACACTAAAAGTTAAAGTTATAGGCCCGGGCCGTGCCTAAGAGGAGGAGGGTGCAGTGTTGTGGATATGAGAATGGTTTTTTTGTTGTTGTTGTTGTTGTAGTGTAAATTGTTGTAAAATATCACCCTCCTTACTCCAGTGTTGTTTAAAGGTCAAAGGGCGTTCCCGTAGTTAGTTCCATAAAGCATACATGAAGGACACCATAATATCCCTGTTCAGTAGTTTATTTCCTTATTCTGTGTATTAGGTTAAGGCTTTGTCTTCCATTAAGATGACACTCCATTGCACCAAGTGAAATAAGATAGATCCCCTTTCATTCCCATTCCCAAAACCTCCATTTCCAACTGCGTCATTGCCAAGCCTCAATTGCCAGCTACATCCCCTCCAAGCCTCCATTGCCAACTGCACTGGGCAGTTTGCCAGGTTTGCTACAGCTGTGGGTTGTTGATTTCGCCCCAAAACCACCATTAAGCATGTGCTCAGCTCGGGGAAGAAGGGCGTGCCTGCCCATCGTCATCAAGGGCGGAGCCAGAGGGCCATGCCGACCAATCAGGGCCGAGGCGAGCTGACCGATGGGCGTGTCCTGGACACGAGCGGCTTGGTCGCCTGAGGCGCTATAAAAAGCGCGCGCGCAAGAACCGAGTGTGTGGTTGGACCAAGTGAGAGACGTGCAAAGAAAGGCGCGTCAGAACGTTGGTTGGTGGTTGGTGGCGGAAAAATATATATATATATATATATATATATTTTTTGTATACTGAATCGAGGCTCGTGAAAGAGCTAACATTTACTTCACAAACAAATCAACCAGACAAACAAAACACACAAAAAGAGGGAGCGGAAAACAAGATGGGGAGAGAAGGGGAAGCACACAAACACAACAGACAACAAACACAACAGACACAACAGACAACAGAGTTGGTTACAAAAGAGAGTGGGAGAAGTAAAGAGAAGTGAGGTGGAGTGAGGCAGAGTGAAGCCAAGAAAGACAGCAAGCCTTGTGAGGGTTGAGTTGAGGAGGAGCACAAAAAGGGACACCAAGAGTTGCGTCGACGCCACCGAGGTTTTCCCGCCAAGAACGCGAGGAGTCGGAGCTGTCACCTCCAGCCCTGCCGTTTGCATGGACCTGACCCTTCCTCCCCCTCCAGCCATCCACCTCCTGCCATTCCTATCATCATTCCCTGCGTGAGTCTGTCTTTTGTTTGTTCTGTCCTGGGTTTAATTAAGACTGTAGGTAAGCTAGCATTGCACTGTGTCTCTGAGTTCTTCTGTAAATTATTTGCTTATCTTTCCTTCTTCCTTGGTTTCTTTCAATCCTGTACATAGTAATAAATTATATTTGTATTCCTTACCCTTTGTCTTTCTTCTTCTTCACATCCTTCGCTTTAGTCTTTTCCCCATTGAATATCTGTGGCGCGATTCGGCCAACGTTCAGGAATCAGGTTAGTCGGGGTAACTGTTAGGGCCGTGGTGCCATCCGCTCGGCCAAACAACATCTTGTCCGCGGTCCGTAACAATATATATATACTGTATATATATATATATATATATATATATATATATATATATATATGTATATAAAAATAAATATATATATATATATATAAATAATACAGTCACGTGAAAAAGTAAGTACACCCCATGTAAAGTTTTGACTTTTTCAACATATTTCAACATACAGTTTTTTGATCTTCATTTCAACAATATTGATAGATAAAGGTGATATAATATAACAAATATCATGAAAGATTTACATTTTGTAGTCCATTGTATAATTTAAATAAACATAAATGCAAATTTCCCATGTGGAAAAAGAAAGTACACCCTTGGCTCTCATAGGTGGTATTGCACCCTTTGGCAGAAACAACCTCAAGTAGGCATTTCTTATAACTATCTACCAGTCTCTGACATCGACTGGGAGAAATTTTTGCCTGCTCCTCCATGCAGAATTATTTCAGCTGTGTGATGTTTGAGGGGTTTCTTGCATGCACAGCTCGTTTCAAATCGCCCCACAACATCTTGATGGGATTTAGATCCGGGCTTTGACTTGGCCATTCCAGAACCCTCCATTTCTTTCTTTTCAGCCATTCCATGGTGGATTTACTGGTATGTTTAGGGTCATTGCCATGTTGCAAGGTCCACCCTCGGTTGAGCTTCAACTCTCCGACAGATGGCCTCACATTATCCTGAAGCACCCTCTGGTACAATGAAGGATTCATAGTGGATTCTATGATGGTGAGCTGCCCAGGCCATGATGCAGCAAAGCTGCGCCAAACCATAATATTTCCACCACCATGCTTTACAGTTGGTATCAGGTTCTTGTGGTGGGTCAAATGCTGTCTTTGGTTTTCGCCAAACATGTCTTCTGGTACTGTGGCCAAATAGCTCTACCTTTGACTCATCTGTCCAGAGCACATTGTCCCAGAAGTGCTGGTCTTTGCCTCAGTGTTCATTGGCAAACTTTAGTCTTGCCCTGATGTTCTTTCTGGACAGCAAAGGTTTCCTCCTGGCACACCTCCTATGTACATCAAATTTGTGCAGCGTCTTTCTAATGGTAGATTCGTGCACTTTGACATCAACAGTGGCTAGAGCTACCTGTAGGTCCTGTGATGACATTCTGGGGTTCTTCCAGACTTCTTTCAGCATCTTGTGGTCTGCTCTCGGGCTGAACTTGCTGGGGCGGCCTGGCCTGAACAAGTTGGCAGTTGTTTGGAATCTTCTCCCCTTATAGCTGATCTTCCAGACAGTCGAATGATTGTTTTCAAATTGTTTGGACATTTTTAAAAATCCCTTCCCAGACTCATAGGCATCTATAACCTTCTTTCTGAAGGCGTCAGAGAGCTCTTTTGATCTCGGAATGGTGACGCCGCACACTTCAACAACAAAGAGCAAACCAAACTAAATATCTGAGGTTTAAATAAGACAGGTTCCTCCAAGATCCTCTCTATTGATGTTCTAATCATTTGCATCTGAGCTGGTGCACCTGATTCTAATTTTAGGTATTTGAAGTCGTGATCAATGTAGGGGTGTACTTACTTTTTCCAAATGCGAAATTTGCATTTATGTTTATTTAAATTATACAATGGACTACAAAATGTAAATGTTTCATGATATTTGTTATACTAGGGCATGCCCGTACTATATCTATATCTAAAATTATATCCCCCCCCCTCTATTTACATGAAATGGTTTGGTCCAAAGCGAACGGCTTGCGAGTACGGTGACAATCCCCCCCCCTCTATTTACATGAAATGGTTTGGTCCAAAGCGAACGGCTTGCGGAGTTTGGTAAAGAAATCGCCATAGCATGCACAAACGCGCAGGAAAGCGAAAGAATCGCAAATTAGTTTTAATTAGTTTTAAAACATCGTTTAACGCCAACATAGCGGCAACATAGTTTGCCAACGTGAAATAAATGAATACGCTCTCAAATGTGCCGTCCGAGGCAGAGTCTGTTCGCCACGTTCGGCACACGTGATAGCTCGCTGCTCTCTGATTGGTTGAATCGTTTTTTGGACATAGCTCGGTAACTACTTCTCCGATTAATATGAAACCTTGAAAAGGCACATCCTCGGGTCCCCAGCAATATACCTGGCAAGTTTAAAGTATATCGGACCCGTGGTTGTCGAGAAACAGCGGTCACAGACATACAGACATACAAACATACAAACATACACACAGAGATTACTGGAATTATAGATAGATTATATCACCTTTATCTCTCAATATTGTTGAAATGAAGATAAAGTAGCTGTATGTTGAAATATGTTGAAAAAGTCAAAACTTTACATGGGGTGTACTTACTTTTTCACGTGACTGTATATGATTGCCCACTAAGCTACCTAGAGCAAATCTGTGTAACCACACTCAAAGTTATCAACAAGTATATCGTCAGTGTCTAGACATTTCCAAATAATGTCCGTTGTGAGAATGAGCCACATCCAAGAAAATATTTGCCTGTCATCATCCCTTGTTACCCCTCCAAGTTTTAAGGTACCAGTAAATACATGTCCAAACATCCAAGACTGATAATGTTTACTTATTGTGATAGAAAATCTTCCGTCTATCTGATTACAAATCAAGAGCTTGAAGTAAACTGTGCAAGTATGTATTTGATCAAATTGTCAGCTCTATGTTTGGAGTCCTGTGTGGCTCATTTTCCAAGGTGATGGTGACAATTAAGTGATGTTTTATGAGCATTTTGACTCTTTCTTTGTACTTCCAAACATCAATGTTGCTGCCTTATTGTTCACTATTACATTTTGTTACATTTCGTTGAGTTGTCCTTGTCATTACCTTGGCTTCACAATATTAAAAAATGATCCTCGCACAAGGAGAAATAATTTAATACAAACCACTGCAGATCCAATTTTCCAAAGGAAATTCATCCCTGATGTTTTTTTCAGTAGGTAATCACACAGCAAATGCACAGTCTGTCCTGCATGAGCTGTAATTCTCGTCGCTTGTCGAACCATCTTCAAGGGTTTCAGTGCACTTCCTTCCTTTTGCACATACCCCCTTGCATTTTCATCACTTTCTTTTTCAATTTGCCTCGCGACAGTTTCTCCAAGTGTCCATTCTTTCACACCTGGTGGAAAATGTAGTAGAGTATTGTGTACAGCGTCAAGTACATACGCCAAAAATATATGCATGGTTTGGAAAAAGAGTGTTCAAGTGAATTTCCCATAAAAGACCATTTACAAAACAATCAAACATATCACGAATGCTAAATAGGAAAAATATGGGCAATGCCCCTGGGCTCACCTCCTAGTACCAGGGAACCACTGGTAGGAGTGGATGACCCACAAAATATGTAACGGTGAAGAAAGTAAATACCTATTTTGATTTTGGGGGGCAAACGCCTATTTTTTTAAATGCCATGAACAAACTTTTCAAACAAAGTTTGTAAACAAAGTTAACAGGGTGATGAAGGTTGGGGTCAGAGAAAATGTAGTTTCAGAGAAGAAAGCAAATACCTATTTGGGCAGACAGGGTGAAACCTCCCACCCCCCCCCCCCCGTAAGCCCCTCAGGACCCCAATTTTTTTTTTATGTCATGAACATCAACGGTGATGAAAGCAAATACTGTACCTATTTTGGAGTCAAACTCCCTGATGACCTCCTCAGACCCTGTTTTTTTTTTTAGCTCACCTGGAACGAAGTTCCGGGGAGCTTATACGATGGCGTGTCGTCCGTCCGTCCGTCCGTCAGTCCATAAACACTTGCAACTTCTTCCCCGAAACCAGATGGGATTGTGACCAAATTTGGCACAAATGATGTTTGATATGTTGTGACTAAAGTTTGTTCACGGCATTAAAAAAAAATCGAAGTGTAAGGGGAAACCCCCCGTGATGACTCCTCAGACCCTGATTTTTTTTTAATGCCGTGAACAAACTTTATTTGATCACGGGTGATGAAGGTTATGGTCAAGTTTCATCAAAAATATTTTTGTAGTTTCAGAGAAGAAGTTCCGAGTGTTGAAATACAGCCTGACAAACTCGCTGACTGACGGACGCCGCACAATGCTAATACCTAACCTGAACAATTTTTTGTTCCAGGTGAACTGAAAATGGGAAACACGCAGAAAGAATGATTTGTGTAAAATTAACGCAATAAATTGAAGAAAGCAAATCCCCATTTTATTTTTTCTGAGACAACATTATGTTTACCTTGTTGAATAGTTTTTCTGACCTTTTGCCTGTAATGAGCTTTTCTTGCTCAAACAAACCCTCTCTGAACTGGTTTTCAAATGAGTTGAGCAGCTTTTTGAGTCTATGCTTATGTTGCCCTTGTTGTGTTGTCGTTGCTGTGTGGCTTCAATTGCCATGGCTATCTAGCTGGGCAAGAAGTGGTAAACCACTCACAAAGCCAGTTATTTGTGCGATCGTTGAAAATGGACGGAATTCAGAGAATCCACCACTTGAAATGTAAAACTGAATGTGACATGGAAAAAACGGAATCATACCATATATACTCGTAATTTGAGACGTCTGTTTGTTTTTTATTCTTCATTCATATGCAGCACAAGGCTGCGAGTCGCACCCTTGGTTAAGGGGGCGCGGCTGTGCCACTGATGTAATGCAGGTTAGAGCAGGTTATGTAGGTTAGAGAAGGTTATGTAGGTTAGAGCAGGAATTTGTCATTTGTTCAGGGAGCAGGCGATAGTTAGCCTACTCTTCACAAAGGACACCGTGGGATCTTTAACGTCCACCAAACGAATGCCAGCAGACAGGATGCTAGGTTAATGTCCATTCAAGGAAAGGCACACATGTTGATGCATTCGCCTGCATGAGGAACACTTGGATGACGTTTATAGCTAGGCTGATATATATTCAAACCCATACTACACGGCTCAGAGGCGAGTATACAAACCTTTCGTGGTAACTTCAGTCAAAAGCATATGGAAAAGCTTTGTGTCCAGATATAGCCTATGTGGTGCCGGGCAAAGATTCTTTAAACATGTATTGAATTCAAAACACCTATTTCCAAACCTTTGACTGGGCTTTAGATTTATAACTTGCTTTTTAAACTCCTTCAAAAGAATGTCACCCCCTCTAATAATTCCTTGCAGGATCAATCACACTTTCGTCAGATCTGATTCCAGTCTGTAACTTATGAAACAACTTTCCAATTAAGAATTGGTGGAATCAATATGCAGAGCCACAGGGCTGGCATGACGGCCTAGAGGTCCGCACACTCACGTTGAAACGGTCTAGCCTGGGTTCGAATCCCGACCCAGCTATAAACTGTCATCCAGGGTGTTTCACAGGCAGGGTGATTCAGCAATGTGTGTGCCATCCCTCGGATGGACGTTAAACCGAGTGTCTTGTCTGCCAACACTAGTTGATGGACATCAAAGATTCCACGGTGTCCACCATGAGTAGCCAAGCCAACTTCCAAATTCTTGCCATAACTTTAGTCGAACGTCAGGACTGGCCAGTCGGCTTGTGAAAGTGCTGGGCCAAGCTTCCCCCTGGCCAACCACACAAGAGCGTGGGAATAATTGTGGCCGTTAAAAATGAGAATACGCAGAGCAAATTATGTCACATGTTCCATCAGTACATACCATGACACACAGACAGCAGTACGATGAGAATGGTCAACATATGGTCCATGGCTTCGGATTTTATGGAAGTTCAGGCAACGAATTGAACTTGGTGTAGGTCTAGTCGGGTGCGTGACTCAGTGCAGCATCTCCACTACATTCATTTTCACTCCTAGAGGAAGGCAGCACATTACTGAATATTTCATGTACAATATAAAGTGATACCTGCAAATACCTTCAGAAAGAATGCTGATCGAAGTACTGTACTTGGGGGTGTTCAAAATGTTCTGGGAATGAAATGCAACAAAACGCAATTCCGAGAGGCGCAATTTTTCTTCGTTTTAAATATATCATTAACACATGGTTAGTAAGAATAACATTATCATTAAAATTATACAAATTGCTAATATCTATGAAAATCGATAAATAAATAAAAACAGTGTATTAAGGACTGTTTCGATCAAATGTATGGTTTGTGGAATTTTTTGAATTTCATCGTAAATTCCATAACATGATTAACCAGAACGACACTCAGTAGAGCACACACAGTACCTCCGCCAGGCTGAACAGTTTATGGTTTCTATCCCACTGATAGGCCTTGATCTGGATTCGGACCTGAACCAAAATCTAATCGGCTTGTTCTTGTCTCCTAATCAACTCGTCCACCAAGTTTCGTCATAACTCGTACACAAATTATTGAGAAATCCTGTTCACAAGCAGACAAAGAGGCAGAAGTAAAAACATAACCTCCGCCCACCTTAGATAGCAGAGGTGAGAAATACCTGCTCAGTAAGAACATAGGTATGCAGCCAGGGCCGGATTAAACAGTCCGTTTACAGAGTAGACGTCAGAACGTTGAGAAGAGAGGGAAGGGTGGAGGTCAGCATGTTTGTGACCCACTCCCCCGTGTGTAAATCCACTCCCCCACAATCCTTTCTGTGAATTTTCCTGTTTGATGAACGTAATATACAATTGTATAGTGTGTAAGTGTAATATGTATTGTATTATTGAAATGTAAAAAATGGGGAAAAATAAATAAATACATCTCTATTTAAAAAGAGGGACACATTGAGGAAGAACTGCCATGGGGAAGAATGAGATGAAAGAGAGGACGAGGAGGATGATGAGGAGGAGGAAGAGGAAGACGAGGACAACGACACAGCCACAGGTGGTAAATGAGCTGGACACCAGCTCAAGCACAGGAAGTAGAGGAAAGGAAAAACTGGGACTGAAACAGAAAAAGAAGAGGAGGTTGCTTATACCCCAGTATTCCACGACCAAAAGCAGATGGTAAAGCAGCTGACTTTAGTGAATGACCCCCTGCCCCACACCTTCACCCCACTCTTGTACCCCCCAATCTAAAGCACAGCATGCTCTCAGATGCAGCTCCCAATGCTGACACCCCACCAGGATGGTAGTTTATGGTTTCACCCAGAGGTAAGTAAATAACAAATGAGAGCGCCACTCAGTAGAGAGCATGGCCAGGTGAACAGTATATGATTTGTATCCTAGAGTAGACCAGAAAATCACAATACAGAATCACATTTAATCAAAATCATCCGTCCACAACTTTTTGAGATATCCTGCTCTGTATCGTTTTTGGCCCAATCTCCCAATGGTGAAGAATCACTTTAAAAATTAAATAATTCTCATATTCGAATCCATATTCAGATCTTCACCGAAATTGAATCGAATCGTCCTTGTCAGACACCCAACCTGTCCACCAAGTTTCGTCCAAATCCGTCCATAACTTTTTGAGATATCCTGCTTTGTATCGTTTTTGGCCCGATCTCCCAATGGTGAAGAATCACTTAAAAAATTCTAGTAGCCGGATCCGAATCCGGATCTTCACGAAAATCTAACCATTTCGTCCTTGTCACATATGCTACCTCTTTGCCAAATTTCGTCCGAATCCGTCCGCGACCTTTTGATATATCTTGTTCACAAACGGACAGACAGACAAACAAACAGACAGACAGGGGTGAAAACATAACCTCCATCCACCTTTAGTGGCGGAGGTGGTAAAACAATTTGTGGAGAATCTGTAACATATGCTTATGGCGAAGAGGTGGGGGTTAACACCCACACTTATCTCGTCTTTTCCATCCATTCACATCTAAAAGTAATTTCCTTTGTCTACCTGCAGTCTTACCTCCTCAACGTGCTGACCTCCTCCCATCGCTACGCTTAAACGTGCTGACCTCCACCCATCTCTCCTAAACGTGCTGACCTCCACCCATCTCTACTCCTAAACGTACTGACTTCCACCCATCTCTACTCCTAAACGTGCTGACCTCCACCCATCTCTCCTCAACGTGTTGACCTCCACCCATCTCTCCTAAACGTGCTGACCTCCACCCATCTTTCCTAAACGTACTGACTTCCACCCATCTCTACTCCACAACGTGCTGACTTCCACCCATCTCTACTCATAAACGTGCTGACTTCCACCCATCGCTACTCCCAAACGTGCTAACCTCCACCCATCTCTACTCCTCAACATGCATACTTCCACCCATCTCTACTCCGAAACGTGCTGACTTCCACCCATCTCTACTTCTAAACGTGCTGACCTCCACCCATCTCTACTCAACGTGCTGACCTCCACCCATCTCTACTCCTCAACGTGCTGACCTCCACCCATCTCTACTCCTCAACGTGCTGACCTCCACCCATCTCTACTCCTCAACATGCTGACCTCCACCCTTCTTCTCTTCTAAACGTGCTGACCTCCACCCTTCTTCTCTTCTGAATGTGCTGACTGCTACTCTTCTTCTCTTCTAAACGTGCTGACCTCCACCCATCTCTCCCAAACGTGCTGACCTCCACCCTTCTTCTCTTCTAAACGTGATGACCTCCACCCATCTCTCCCAAACGTGCTGACCTCCACCCTTCTTCTCTTCTAAATGTGCTGACCTCCACCCTTTTTCTCTTCTGAATGTGCTGACCTCCACCCTTCTTCTCTTCTAAACGTGCTGACCTCCACCCTTCTCTTCTGAATGTGCTGACCGCTACTCTTCTTCTCTTCTAAACTTGCTGACCTCCACCCTTCTCTTCTGAATGTGCTGACCGCTACTCTTCTTCTCTTCTAAACTTGCTGACCTCCACCCTTCTTCTCTTCTGAATGTGCTGACCTCCACTCTTCTTCTCTTCTAAACGTGCTGACCGCTACTCTACTTCTCTTCTAAACATTCTGACCTCCACCCTTCTTCTCTTCTAAACGTGCTAACCTCTACTCTTCTTCTCTCATAAGCATGCTGACCTCCACTCCACCCTACTTCTCTTCTAAACATGCTGACCTGCACCCTTCTGCTTTTCTAAACATGCTGACCTTCACCCATCTCTACTCCTAAACGTGACCTCCACCCTTCTTCTCTTCTGAATGTGCTGACATCCACTCTTCTTCTCTTCTAAACGTGCTGACCGCCACCCTCTCCTTTTCTAAACGTGCTGACCGCTACTCTTCTTCTCTTCTAAACGTGCTAACCTCTACTCTTCTTCTCTCATAAGCATGCTGACCTCCACTCCACCCTACTTCTCTTCTAAACATGCTGACCTGCACCCTTCTGCTTTTCTAAACATGCTGACCTTCACCCATCTCTACTCCTAAACGTGACCTCCACCCTTCTTCTCTTCTGAATGTGCTGACATCCACTCTTCTTCTCTTCTAAACATGCTGACCTCCACCCATCTCTACTCCTAAACGTGACCTCCACCCTTCTTCTCTCCTAAACGTGGTGACTGCCACCCTCTCCTCTTCTAAACGTGCTGACCTCCAACCTTCTACTCTTCTAAACGTGCTGACCGCCACCCTCTCCTCTTCTAAATGTGCTGACCGCCACCCTCTCCTCTTCTAAACGTGCTGACCTCCACCCGCTCCTCTTCTAAACGTGCTGACCGCCACCCTCTCCTTTTCTAAACATGCTGACCTCCACCCTTCTCTTCTAAACGTGCTGACATGCACTTTTTTTTTTTTTTTTTTTTTTTGTATACAAGATCGAGGCTCGTGAAAGAGCAAACATTAATCACACAAAAAGACAAACCGACACACAAAACACAAAAAACAAGGGGAGCGGCAGACAAGATGGGGAGAGAGGGGGGAGGACACAAAAGAGAGGGGGAAGAAGAGGCAGGACACAAACACAACATTTGAGAGCAGGGACATCGGGAGGACTTGGGGGGAGGTGGGAGAGGATTAAAACATATGAACACTGCAAGGACTCTGGGGTGAATTACCGGGGGTAGAAAAGATCAAGGTTTTCGATGGGGGAAGATAAGAGATGGTGGTGAACAGCTGTTTTAAAGACCTGGAGGGAGGAGTGGGATTGAAGGGAGTGGGGGAGTTTGTTCCAGAGGCGGG
This sequence comes from Myxine glutinosa, assembly GCF_964187855.1. NCBI lineage: Eukaryota > Metazoa > Chordata > Myxini > Myxiniformes > Myxinidae > Myxine > Myxine glutinosa. Next base: position 80,278,677 of record NC_136268.1, read on the forward strand.
AGAAAAGGGGAATGAAAGAGTGAAGGTGAGCAGAGAGCCTAGATTGCTAGTGCAGTTTAACCATAAGAGGGTTGCAGGCAGATCTTGTGCGACCTGAAGGAATATTGGGGGGACAGAGCACAGAGAGAGCTGGGGGAGCAAGGCCGGAGAGGAGTCGGTAGAAGACAGAAAGACCACCAACCTGCCTACGGTGAGTGAGTGAAAGGCCCTCGGTGTTGACTACATCGCAGGAGATTCCAATGATTCTGAAAGCTTTGGCCTCAACAGCGTGAAGCCGAGCAAGGTGTGAGGCAGGAGCACCAGCCCAGAGGGGGGAACAGTATTCCATTGAGCTGCGGATGAAAGCCTTGTATGTGGTGAGGAGCTCAGGTGTGCCAAGGAAGGACTTCGCACGACGGAGGATGCCCAGTCGGCGACTGGCTTTGGAGGCCAGCTTGGAAATGTGGTTTTCCCAAGAAAGATCATGGCAGATAGTGAGACCCAAAAGCTTGAGCGACAGAACTTCTTGGAGAGGATTGTTGAGAAAGTAGATGGGAGGGTTGTCCAGTCGGTCCTTTCGGAGAGACATTGTAAGAGTGTGAGATTTGTCAGGATTGAAAGACATGTTCCACTTGTTTGACCAGTCTGTGATTTTGTCCAGGTCTGCAGAGAGTGAGGAGGCTGCAGACTGCCGATCTGAGGGATGAGGAATGGAGCGACAGAGAGTAGAGTCGTCAGCAAAGAGATAGAGAGGATTTTCAAGAGAGTCAGAGAGATCATTGATGAAGACCAGAAAAAGCACAGGGCCCAGAACACTACCTTGGGGAACTCCAGCCTGAACAGGAAGAGGAGATGAGAGAAACCCATTCAGGGCCACACGTTGACTACGACCAGAGAGGAAGTCCGCCAGCCATGCGTGGAGATTTCCATGGATACCAAAGGAGGAGAGTTTGGAGAGCAGAGCAGGGTGCCAGACCGTATCGAAGGCACGTGAAATGTCAAGGGAGACAGCTCTAATTTCCTGTTTGGCGTTGAGGACCTCCATCCATTGTTGAGAAAGCAGAAGCAGCATGTCCAGAGTAGAGTGACCAGGTCTGAAACCAAATTGATGATCAGAGATCAAGCCATTGGAGAAGAGGAAAGATTTAATATCTGAAGCAATGATGGATTCCATGACTTTGCTGATAATTGGGAGAAGGCTGATTGGTCTGTAGTTGCTGGGATCTGTTTTTGCACCTTTTTTGTGCAAAGCGGTGATGTTGGCTGATTTCCAAGCAGATGGCAGATGACCTTGAGCAAAAGAGAGGGTGAAGAGAACAGAAAGAGGGAGTGAAAGAGCAGAAGAACATGATTTTAGGACCCGTGGGCTGATGCCGTCAGGACCAGTTGCAGAATCAGAGTCGAGGGTTGACAGAAACTTTTCCACCTTGTCAGGAGGAAAGGACACAGAGTCCAGGAGCAGCTGGGTACGACTGGGTACGGTGGGTACAGAGAGGGATGGGTTTGGGACACAAGATTTAGAGGCAAACACAAAGTTGAGGCATTCAGCTTTTTCACGTGCGGAGTCAGCCGTTAAGCCGTTTGAGGTGAGGGAGGGGATGGAGGGGGAACAAACACCAGAAACAGATTTGACCAGACGCCACCAGGATTTGGAAGAGGGAGACAGATAAGAGAGTTCGGTCTTAAGAATGGTGAGATATTGTTTCCTGGCTCTCCTGAGGGTGGTCACACACTTGTTTCGGGCTTTGTGAAAGGAAATGAGATTTCCTTCCGTTGGATTTGCTTTCCAGGAGACGAAAGCAAGTTGTTTCAGGGCAACAGCCTCACCACAAGATTCCGTGTACCATGGACGGGAGGAAGGGTATGACAACTGAAGACGAGATGGTATAAATCTGTGCATGAGAGAGAGCAATTTACTTTGAAAGAATTCCCAGGATGAGTTGATGTCAGAGATGTCAGAGATCTCGGTAGAGATGGGAGACCAGTCCAGATGATTGATGGCTGCTTGAAGACCGTGCCAGTTGGCCTGAGTGAAATGCCAGACTCGTCGACGCTGAGGAGGCTCTCTGAGAATGGTCAGAGAGATGTCCACTTTGACAAGCACATGATCAGATGAGCCGATTGGAGCAGAAGAAGAGCAGCAGACATTTTAGACCAGAGGTAGAGATGGGAGACCAGTCCAGATGATTGATGGCTGCTTGAAGACCGTGCCAGTTGGCCTGAGTGAAATGCCAGACTCGTCGACGCTGAGAAGGCTCTCTGAGAATGGTCAGAGAGATGTCCACTTTGACAAGCACATGATCAGATGAGCCGATTGGAGCAGAAGAAGAGCAGCAGACATTTTCAGGGATGTTTGTCATAACCAAATCCAGAAGAGAAGATGCTCCGTTGACTGAGATCCGGGTCGGGAAATTGACAGATTGTGTCAGTCCCAGTGAGTCGCAGAAGTCCTTTGCTGAAGAGCCATGGCTGGTGAGAGAGGTACCCACACCCAGCCAACTGGCATGGTGACAATTGAAATCACCACATATGAGGAAGAGAGAGTTGGGATGGGTAGATAGAAGTTGGTCCATATTATCAGACAGTGAGATGTAGATGGAGTCATCGCTGATTGGTGGACGGTACAACACACATATGAACAAAAGGTGGGAGCGAAGGGGAAGCCGTAGCCAAAGGTATTCCTGGGGGTGAGGTGGAGAGAGGGCAGTGGAGGGCGAGTGAGGAAGAGAGTTTTTTATAAAGATAGCAACCCCACCTCCAGGACGAGGCTCAGGTCTATCATACCGGAGGAGGGAGTAACCTGGGAGAGATACCAAGGCATCAGAGACATCATGAAGGAGGAAAGTTTCTGTTAAGCAGATCACATCTGGTTTGTCAGAAGCAACCTGTATGGAGAGGTCAGTCAAGTTTGAGCGAAGGCCCCGGATGTTTGAGGTCCATACCGTTAATGAAGAGGAAGGGGGAGCATCGGGTCCAGAACAGGGGGGGGGAGGGGTAGGGTAAGATGTGGAAGAGGAGGAAGAGGTAGGGAGAGCTGTTGAAGGTGTGTCAGAGATTTCAGAATAGCTTGGAGAAAGGGAAGAATGGGGCAGACAAAAGGTTTGATGGAGATTGGGTGAGGCACAGTGAGGTGTTATTTGAGGAGGGGGAAGAGCAAGGCAGGGGGTTTGGGGAGATGAATGTGAAAGTTGGAAGGAGGAAGAAGCAGGGAGGATGCTTTGAGGAGGAGGGGTGAGAGGGGAGTCTAGGAGGGGAGGAGCGAGGGAGAGTCTCGGAGGGGAGGGGTGTGGGGGGAGTTTAGGAGGGAGGGGAGGGAAGGGGCAAGGGGGGAGATTTGAAAGGGATGGGTGATGGGGAGGATTTGGAGGGGAGGGGTGAGATTGGATTTTGAAAAGTGTACGATTCATGGGAAACGAACATTTTTTGCAAAATGAGTTTGAGACCTTCGAGTCAAAAATACGTTTGAGGACACTGGAGGAGGGATGGAGTTCTGGATAGTTTATGGAATGTAGAAAGGAGGAACTGTAAGAGATGGTATTATATATATTTTTTGGAATGAATAGATTTGGTGAGCAAGACGAAAGCATCCTTTTGTAGGAAAAGAAGAAAAGGGTGTTATAATATATGAGAGAAAATAGTTCAGGGGAGAGATTTTTTTTAAATTTTTTTTTTGTATACTGAATCGAGGCTCGTGAAAGATCTAACATTTACTTCACAAACAAATCAACCAGACAAACAAAATATATAAAAAGCGGGAGCGGAAAACAAGATGGGGAGAGAAGGTGAAGTACCCAAACATTTGAGAGCAGGGAGATGTGTGGAAGGGAGAGGGCTTGGGGGGAGGAGGCATGGGAAGGGGGGGGGGGGGGGTGGAGGGAGAAGTATAAAACACAAGTACACCAATGACTTCCAGGACAGAAGTTGGTATTTCAAAAAAGTGGATTGGGGTGAAATTAGCGGGGGTAGAAAAGATCAAGGTTTTGGATGGGGGAAGATAAGAGATGGTGGTGAACAGCTGTTTTAAAGACCTGGAGGGTGGAGTGGGATTGAAGAGAGTGAGGGAGTTTGTTCCAGAGGCGGGAGAAAAGAGGAATGAAGGAGTGAAGGTGAGCAGAGAGTCTTGATTTTGGCAGTTTGACCATAAGAGGGTTGCAGGCAGATCTTGTGCGACCTGTAGGAATATTTGCGGGACAGAGCCCAGAGAGAGTTGGGGGGGCAAGGCCAGAGAGGAGTCGGTAGAAGATGGAAAGACCACCAACCTGCCTGCGGTGAGTGAGTGAGAGGCCCTTGGAGTTAGCTTCATCGCGGGAGATTCCAATGATTCTGAATGCTTTGGTTTCAACAGCGTGAAGACGAGCTAGGTGTGAGGCAGGAGCACCAGCCCAGAGGGGAGAGCAGTATTCCATTGAGCTGCGGATGAAAGCCTTGTATGTGGTGAGGAGCTCAGGTGTGCCAAGGAAGGACTTCGCACGACGGAGGATGCCCAGTCGGCGACTGGCTTTGGAGGCCAGATTTGAAATGTGGTTTTCCCAGGAAAGATCATGGCAGATAGTGAGACCCAAAAGCTTGAGTGACAGAACTTCTTGGAGAGGATTATTCAGAAAGTGGATGGGAGGGTTGTCCAGTCGGTCTTTTCGGAGAGAAATCGTAAGAGTGTGAGATTTGTCAGGATTGAAAGACATGTTCCACTTGTTTGCCCAGTCTGTGATTTTGTCCAGGTCTGCAGAGAGTGAGGAGGCAGCAGACTGCCGATCTGAGGGATGAAGAATGGAGCGACAGAGAGTAGAGTCATCAGCAAAGAGATACAGAGGATTTTCAAGAGAGTCAGAGAGATCATTGATGAAGACCAGAAAAAGGACAGGGCATAGAACACTGCCTTGTGGAACTCCAGCCTGAACAGGAAGAGGAGATGAGAGAAACCCATTCAGGGCCACACGTTGACTACGACTAGAGAGGAAGTCCGCCAGCCATGCGTGGAGATTTCCATGGATACCAAAAGAGGAGAGTTTGGTGAGCAGAGCGGGGTGCCAGACCGTATCGAAGGCACGTGATATGTCAAGGGAGACTGCTCTAATTTCCTGTTTGGCATTGAGGACCTCCATCCATTGTTGAGAAAGCAGAAGCAGCATGTCCAGAGTAGAGTGTCCAGGTCTGAAACCAAATTGATGATCAGAGATCAAGCCATTGGAGAAGAGGAAAGATTTCATATCTGAAGCAATGATGGATTCCATGACTTTGCTGATAATTGGGAGAAGGCTGATTGGTCTGTAGTTGCTGGGATCTGTTTTTGCACCTTTTTTGTGCAAAGCGGTGATGTTGGCAGATTTCCAAGCAGATGGAAGATGACCTTGAGCAAAAGAGAGGGTGAAGAGAACAGAGAGAGGGAGTGAAAGAGCGGAAGAACAGGATTTTAGGACCCGTGGGCTGATGCCGTCAGGTCCAGTTGCAGAATCCGAGTCGAGGGTTGACAGAAACTTTTCCACCTTGTCAGGAGGAAAGGACACAGAGTCCAGGAGCAGCTGGGTACGACTGGGTACGGTGGGTACAGAGAGGGATGGGTTTGGGACACAAGATTTAGAGGCAAACACAGAGTTGAGGCATTCAGCTTTTTCGCGTGCGGAGTCAGCCGTGTGGCCATTTGAGGTGAGGGAAGGGATGGAGGGGGAACAAACACCAGAAACAGATTTGACCAGACGCCACCAGGATTTGGAAGAGGGAGACAGATAAGAGAGTTCGGTCCTGAGAACGGAGAGATATTGTTTCCTGGCTCTCCTGAGCGTGGACACACACTTGTTTCGGGCTTTGTGAAAGGAAATGAGATTTCCTTCCGTTGGATTTGCTTTCCAGGAGACGAAAGCAAGTTGTTTCTGGGCAATAGCCTCACCACAAGATTCCGTGTACCATGGACGGGAGGAAGGGTATGACAACAGAAGACGAGATGGGATAAATCTGTGCATGAGAGAGAGAGCAGTTTGCTTTGGAAGAATTCCCAGGAAGAATTTATGTCAGAGGCAGTAGAGATGGGAGACCAGTCCAGATGATTGATGGCTGCTTGAAGACCGTGCCAGTTGGCCTGAGTGAAATGCCAGACTCGTCGACGCTGAGGAGGCTCTCTGCGAATGGTCAGAGAGATGTCCACTTTAACAAGCACATGATCAGAAGAGCCGATTGGAGCAGAAGAAGAGCAGCAGACATTTTCAGGGAAGTTAGTCATAACCAAGTCCAGAAGAGAAGATGCTCCGTTGACTGAAATCCGGGTCGGGAAATTGACAGTTTGTGTCAGTCCCAGTGAGTCACAGAAGTCCTTTGCTGAAGAGCCATGGCTGGTGAGAGAGGTACCCACACCCAGCCAACTGGCATGGTGACAGTTGAAATCACCACATATGAGGAAGAGAGAGTTGGGATGGGTAGATAGAAGTTGGTCCATATTCTCAGACAGCGAGATGTAGATGGAGTCATCACTGTTTGGTGGACGGTACAACACACATATGAACAAAAGGTGGGAGCGAAGGGGAAGCCGTAGCCAAAGGTATTCCTGGGGGTGAGGTGGAGAGAGGGCAGTGCAGGGCGAGTGAGGAAGAGAGTTTTTTTATAAAGATAGCAACCCCACCTCCAGGACGAGGCTCAGGTCTATCATACCGGAGTAGGGAGTAACCTGGGAGAGATACCAAGGAATCAGAGACATCGTGAAGGAGGAAAGTTTCTGTTAAGCAGATCACGTCTGGTTTGTCAGAAGCAACCTGTATGGAGAGATCAGACATGTTTGGGCGAAGGCCCCGGATGTTTGAGGTCCATACTGTTAAGGAAGAGGAAGGGGGAGCATCGGATACAGAACAGGGGGGGGGGGGGGGGAGCGGTAGGGTAAGATGTGGAAGAGGAGGAAGAGGTAGGGAGAGCTGTTGAAGGTGTGTCAGAGATTACAGAATAGCTCGGAGAAAGGGAAGGATGGGGCAGACAAAAGGTTTGATGGTGATTGGGAGAGGCGCAGTGAGGTGTTATTTGACGAGGGGGAAGAGTGAGGCAGAAGGTTGAGGGAGATGAAGGTGAAAGTTGGAAGGGGGAAGAAGCGGGGAGGACGCTTTGAGGGGGAGGGGTGAGAGGGGAGTCTAGGAGGGGAGGAGCGAGGGAGAGTCTCGGAGGGGAGGGGTGTGGGGGGAGATTTGAAAGGAATGGGTGATTGGGAAGATTTGGAGGGGAGGGGCAAGGGGGAAGATTTGAAAGAGATGGGTGATGGGGATGATTTGGAGGGGATGGGAAAGGGGGTAGATTTAGAGGGGAGGGGTGATGGGAAATGGGATTTTGGGGTGATGGGATTTTGAAAAATGTACGATTAATGGGAAACGAACATTTATTGCAAAATGAGTTTCTTGAGACATTCGAGTCAAAAATACGTTTGAGGACGCTGGAGGGAGGATGGAGTGCTGGAGAGTTTAGGGAATGAATGAAAGATGCACTATAAGAGATGGAATTTTTTTTTGGAATGAATGGATTTGGTGAGCAAGTCGAAAGCATCCTTTTATAGAAGAAGAAGAAAAAGGTGTTATAGAATATGACAGAAAACAGGTCTTCAGGGTTCAGATGAGACATTTTTTAACAACGTGATCACAAACAGCGTGGTCGAAGAATGAACGAACGAACAACTAAGAACGAATAAACGAATAAAAACGGAAGGAAATGTTTTTTTTTTTTTTTTGAGATTTTAAAACAAGGAAGTATGGGATGAAAAGACCGTGAAAACAGAGACCGGAAAAAAATTTCAGCGTGATCGGAGAACCGCTGAGACAAAAACAAAGCCTAAAGCCAAGGTTGGACACAGTAGCCTAGTACTACACTTAGGCCTCAGAATACACGATGAGAAAGACCGACGATTCTGAACACAGGTACACTACAAAAAACCAACGCCAAGAATACTATTAAAGACACCCCAATAGGTACATACAAGACCAGTTTCGACAAAAACACAATTGTGAAAAGTTACTTAACTTCGAAAGCGAACGTGCATGGACAGCTTTGAAGAGACGAGACCTCCAATCTTGCGCATGCGCACAAAAAAATCGATTATACATTTCTAACCGCGTGATCGCGAACGAAGAACTAACGAACAAAAAGAACAACAAATAAACGAATAAGACCTGGGAAGGGAATTTTTTTTTTTTTTTTTTTTTTTTGTGAGTACAGATATTAAACAAGGAGGTACGGGGTGAACGACTGGTACGAAACAGAGAACGAAAATAATTTCAGCGCATTCGACGAATCGCTGAGAGAAAAACAAACCACAAGGTCTGAGACGGTACGGTAGTCTAAGCCTACGAGTACTAGGCCGCAGAATACTCGATACCATTAACCGTCGATTGTGTATACATGAACGAAAAATTAGCACCGAAAATTTTCCAAAAGATACGCTGTAGGTACATACACCGAAAGATAGATACAGTCTCGACAAAAACACGATTGAGAAATATCACTTAGCTTCGAAAGCGTGAGCGCATGGAGCAGCTTCGAAAAGACGTGATCTCGCGAGATCTCCAAAATCTTCTCTCCTAAACGTGCTGACCTGCACCCTTCTTCTCTCCTAAATGTGCTGACCTCCACTCTTCTCTTCTAAACGTGCTGACCGCCACCCTCTCCTCTTCTAAACGTGCTGACCTCCACCCTTCTTCTCTTCAAAAACGTGCTGACAGCCACCCTTCTTCTCTTCTGAATGTGCTGACCGCTACTCTTCTGCTCTTCTAAACGTGCTGACCTCCACCCTTCTTCTCTTCTGAATGTGATGACCTCCACTCTTCTTCTCTTCTAAACGTGCTGACCTCCACTCTTCTTCTCTTCTAAACGTGCTGACCGCCACCTTTTCTAAACGTGCTGACCGCTACTCTTCTCCTCTTCTAAACGTGCACCTAAAGCGCGGCGTTACGCGCGCTGCTTGTGAGCAAGGAGGAAGCGGACAAGCGGTAACATATAAATGTCTTTATTGTAAGACTACACTGTAACACTGAATTCCTCCGGGCTGGGCGCCCGGTGTATATCATGAGGCCACGCCTACCCCTCGGGCGTGGCCACAGCCCACTTCGTGCGTGGAATGATGTCACCACGCCAGTGGGCTTTTGTGTCCGCCACACGCGCCCCCCCAGAATTCCCGCGCACCTGGAGGGCCAGTTTGCGGGGCAGACGAATGACCCGGCCGAAGCGCCCCCTGGCGATCGGCGGCGTCCGGGGTGCAGGGATACCAGGTGGGATGCCCCTGGCTGCCCCTGGGATGGGTGCAGGACCGGGGGGCGCCGTGGCGGCGGGGCTGGGCGGTGCCGGGGGTCCGCCCGCAGGAGGGCGGCCCCGACGTGGGGGTCGGGCCACTGGCGGTGGATGGTCCACATCGAGGTGGGCCGGCTTGAGGCGGTCTACCGAAACGCGGTCAGGAGTACCGCCGATGTCCAGGGTGAAGTGCTTCGCCCCGGTCTCCAGCACGCGGAAAGGCCCGTCGTACGGGGGCCGCAGTGGTGTCCGATGGGCATCGTGGCGGACGAAGACGTACTCCGCCGTGCGAAGCTCCGGGGCGACGTGCGTCGGTGGGTGCCCGTGGCATGCCGTTGGCACCGGGGCGAACCTCTGGGCGGTCTCTTGCAGAGCGGAGCGCTGCTGTGCCGCGGACCATGGTGCCGTGGAGTCGGGGAGGAACTCGCCCGGCACCCGCAGCGGTTGCCCGAAGACCAACTCCGCCGCGGATGCGCGCAGGTCCTCCTTGGGTGCCGTCCGGAGGCCCAGCAGGACCCAGGGGAGCCTGTCGACCCAGCCGCCGTCGCGGAGGGTGGCCCGGAGCGCGGCCTTCAATGAGCGGTGAAATCGCTCACACAGGCCGTTAGCCTGGGGGTGGTAGGCCGTGGTTCGGTGCAGCCGGACCCCGAGCCCCTGCGCAACCGCCCCCCAGAGCTCCGAGGTGAACTGGGGGCCGCGGTCGGATGAGATGTCTGAGGGGGCGCCGAACCGGGCGACCCAGGTGGCGATGAAAGCCTGCGCGACATCGGCCGCCGTTGTCGACGCCAAGGGCACGGCCTCCGGCCACCGGGTGGTGCGGTCCACCATGGTGAGGACGTAGGTGAAACCCCGCGAGGGGGGCAGAGGTCCCACCAGGTCCACGTGGACGTGGTCAAACCGGCGTTCCGGCACCGTGAACGGGGCCAACGGGGCCTGGGTGTGCCGGTGCACCTTGGCGCGCTGGCACGCGAGGCACGTCCTGGCCCAGCCGCGGACGGCCTTCCGGAGGCCATGCCAGACGAACTTGTCGGCGATCAGCCTTTGGGAGGCCCTCGCGCCCGGGTGGGACAGGCCGTGGATGGCGTCAAACACCTGGCGCTGCCAGCCCGCGGGCACGATGGGGCGAGGACGCCCGAGGGAGACGTCGCACAAGAGGGCCGCGCCCGCGCCGTCGAACGGCACCTCGGTGACGCGGAGGCCCGTGACGGCGGTCCGCAAGGCCTGGACGTCGGGGTCAGCGGCCTGGTCCGCTGCCATCCGGGCATAGTCGATGCCGAGGTGGACTGCGTGGGCGACGGCCCGGGAAAGGCAATCCGCAACCGGGTTGTCCTTCCCCGCGACGTGCTGGATGTCCGTCGTGTACTCGGACACGGCCGAGAGGTGACGCTGCTGCCGGGCCGACCACGGCTCGGTGACCTTGCCCATCGCGAAGATCAGCGGCTTGTGGTCGACGAAGGCAGTGAACGCCCGGCCCTCGAGCAGATGACGGAAGTGCCTGACCGCCAAGTGAAGTCCGAGCAACTCGCGGTCGAAGGTACTGTAACGGCGTTCGGGCGGGCGAAGCTGCCGGCTAAAGAACGCCAGCGGTTGCCAAGCTCCACGCACCCATTGCTCGTGCACCGCGCCCACCGCGTAGTCCGAGGCATCGGTGGTGAGGGCGATCGGTGCATCGGGCGCCGGGTGCGCGAGCATGGTGGCGTTAGCCAAAGCGAGCTTCGCGCCCGTGAACGCCGTGTCCATCTGCTCGGTCCAGGTAACGTCGCCTTTGCCCGGCTTACCTCGGAGAGCTTCGTGCAGGGGGCGCAGGAGCTGGGCGATACGGGGCAGGAACCGATGGTAAAAGTTCACCATGCCCAGGAACTCCTGCAGCCCTCTGATCGTGCGGGGGCGCGGAAACCCCTTCACCGCCTCCACCTTGGCCGGCAGGGGGACGGCTCCGTGCCTGGTGACACGGTGCCCCAGAAAATCGATTGTGGCGGCGCCGAACCGGCACTTTGCGGGGTTCACAATCAGGCCATGCTGGCCCAGGCGTTCGAAGAGCGTGCGGAGGTGGCGTAGGTGCTCTTCGCGGGACGCGCTGGCGACGAGGATATCGTCCAGGTAGACGTAGACAAAATCCAAGTCGCGCAGGACGCTGTCCATCAGTCGCTGGAACGCCTGAGCCGCATTCTTCAGACCGAAGGGCATGCGCAGGAACTCGAAGAGTCCGAATGGCGTGATGACCACCGTCTTCGGGACGTCCTCCGGCCTGACGGGGACCTGATGGTAGCCGCGTATGAGGTCCACCTTCGAGAAGAAGGACCTGCCCGCCAAACGGGCGGAAAAGTCCTGAATGTGGGGGACGGGGTAGCGGTCGGGAGTCGTGGCGTCATTGAGACGGCGATAGTCCCCGCACGGTCGCCATCCCCCGCCGGGCTTCGGCACGATGTGCAGCGGCGACGCCCAAGCGCTCTCTGAGCGCCGAACGATGCCGAGTCGCTCCAGGGTAGCGAACTCCGCTTTTGCCACCGCCAGCTTCGTCGGCTCGAGGCGGCGTGCCCGGGCGTAGACCGGTGGCCCGACGGTGGGGATGTGATGGGCCACCCCGTGCTTGACGGCCCCCGCCGAGAAGGTGGGCCGCGTGAGGGCCGGGAAGCCGGCGAGGAGGCGGGTGAATGCGTCCGCTGCCGGAAGCGTACAGACCAACGTGGCCGGAACCGAATCGTTCGGCAAGCCGCTTGGCAAGCCGCTCGTTGAGCTGGGCAACGCACATGCGAGCGAGCTGAACGTCTCGGCCTGGACAAGCCGTCTGCGCTTGACGTCGACCAGGAGCCCATTAGCGCACAGGAAGTCCGCGCCAAGCAGTGCCATGGGCACGTCGGCGGTGACGAACGTCCATCGGAAAACCTGGCCTCCAAACCGCAGAGAGAGGCAGCGTTTTCCGTACGTACGGATGGGCGTCCCGTTCGCGGCAAGCAGCGCGGGGCCCCCACCCGCGGCGTGCTTGTCTGACGTGCCGGCGGGAATGACACTCACCTGTGCTCCCGTGTCGCACAGGTAACGGCGCCCGGAGAAGGTGTCCGTTATGAACAGCAGGCTGCTCGAACGGCCGGCGCTCATCGCCACAATTGAGCGCCGGCCCGGGCGTTTCCCGACCCGTTGAAGGAGCACGGCGGATGACACCGCCGAGCTTCGTGGCCGAACTTGGCGTGGAACCAGCACCAGGTGGTGGAGCTGGAGGAGCGCGGCTGGCTCCGCCAGGCCGGTGGAGTCGACGGGTTTCCCCGCGGTGGCGGTTTTCGCCGCGGCGGTGGGCGGGGCGTGGCGGCGTTCACGAGGTGCGTATCAGCATGCTGCTGAACCACAGCGTGCTGTAGAAGATGATGCTGTGGAACATCAGCGTGCTGTAGAAGATGATGCTGTGGAACATCAGCGTCGAAGGCCGTGACGGCCACGCCAACGCTCGCCCGCGTGTCCGAAGCGGCGAAGTACTTGTCCGCCTCGGCCGCCAATGCTCGGGGTTCCGTTAGCCCGGTCCCGGCCAACGCGAGGCGAACCTGCGCTGGAAGTTGGCGACGGAAAAGCGCCCGGAATAGCGAACCGGGGGCTTCGTCGCCCAACAGTGACAGCATATGGTCCATTCGGACCGACGGGCGCGTCTCACCGAGCTCGGGGAGATCCAGGAGGCGATCGGCCCGTGCGTCGTCCGTGAGGCCGAACGTGGCTAGGAGTAGCCGCTTGAGTGCCTCGTACTTGTGGCCGTCCGGTGGGTGGCGAAGGACGGACACAACTCGAGCGGCCGTGCCGGGCCCGAGGGAGGCGACGACATGGCAGTAGCGCAGGTCGTCGTTGGTGAGGCGCCGAAGCTGAAATTGGGCTTCGGCCTGGACGAACCAGACTTCGGCCTGAGCCTCCCAAAATTCCGGAAGTTTGACGAAGGCGGCCATGGCGATGGCGTCGCGTGTGGAAGGATCGCTCCGGCAGATCCAACGTCGAGGGTCACCAGTAAAGCGCGGCGTTACGCGCGCTGCTTGTGAGCAAGGAGGAAGCGGACAAGCGGTAACATATAAATGTCTTTATTGTAAGACTACACTGTAACACTGAACTCCTCCGGGCTGGGCGCCCGGTGTATATCATGAGGCCACGCCTACCCCTCGGGCGTGGCCACAGCCCACTTCGTGCGTGGAATGATGTCACCACGCCAGTGGGCTTTTGTGTCCGCCACACACCCTTCTTCTCTTCTAAACGTGCTGACCGCCACCCTCTCCTCTTCTAAACGTGCTGACCTCCACCCTTCTTCTCTTCTAAACGTGCTGACCTCCACCCTTCTTCTCTTCTAAACGTGCTGACCGCCACCCTCTCCTATTCTAAACGTGCTGACCTCCACCCTAATCTGCTCCCACACTCCTGGTCCTGCATCCTCCGAACATCGTCCATCCTTCTTGTTTTTGTCTCATCTCTAACTTCGTGAATTTTAACACCTATTTAACTCTCACCTTATTTATCGCTTACAATGCAATGGTTTACAATTTTACTGATCTTGACCGAATGAAATTCAGTAATCAAACAGCTGAACACCATTTATCACACTCAATATAAGGTAATTCACAATAATTGAACATTATACAGTACGGGACTCGCACTCACCGGAGGATATTCGTGTCCTCGTCGACAAATCTCTTCTGTTGTACTTTGACTTCTGTTGTTAATCGACTCGTGGTGGAATACGCACCTCGATCCCACCCACGATAAGCGTACAGGAATTTTTTGTCATATGAATCCGATTTAAAATATTCGTGTTATTTAAGCAAAATAACACGAATATTTTACCTGGTGACTGACTGGTGACGTGTGACGTGGATGATTAATACCTCGGGCTGACAAAGCGAAAAGCGGTATATAGAAAATGGGTTAACGGAGGAAATTGAAACTTTACCACATGTTACAGGACCATTTGATATAGCGCATATTGAAATTAGAAACTAGAAACAATAAAAATTAGAATCATTGTAATTTGTAATCACCTCAGCCTTGATTGTGCTCGGCTGGTCAAAAATAGCGAAGAAGAAGAAGAAGAAAAAATGTACGATTTGCCGTTTTAACGATCTTTCGCTTGATTTATACTTTAGCGATATATTTTGGCGTCTTTGTCAGACTTGGTAGTTATGAAAACACTCGAGAACAAGAATAAACGCTGCTTTGTAAAGGTTTATGAATGTACTCTGTAGCAGACTTTTCAAAGTATAATTTGTACACATTTACCTGTGAGGTAATGTGTCTGATAAAGAAGAAGATTTTGGTGACACATCAAAAAGCAATTTAAAACACATTCCAACAATTCTTGCCTCCTTTGTTGCTTTTTTAAGCTCATAATTACGTGCCTTTATATTTTAACTGTAAAATACAAAGGTGAGTTTGACACTCTGCCAGATTGAAGTTCAGGTTACCAATAAACCCAACAACTCAACGTCCCCAGCAAACTTGTATTCATAATCACATGACTCATCAAAACTGGGATGTCGACATTTTTAAAAGGAATTTCGTGGAACAACACAACCAGTTTACCATAGTAACAAAAATACCAAGGATTGTTACACGGTGGACAAAAGCACCATTGTTTTCACCAAAGCGTTGCCCAAGTCTTACAATCAAAAAGAGGGTAAGCTGCAAAAATCGGATGACAGGAAGTGTACTTTATGACGTCATAATGACGTCACAATCTACTACCGAGCTCGTAGAGCAAGTAAATGTAGAAAATAAGGTTGTGAAGCATTGTGATGAGATTCCAAGTCATTAATTTGACATTTTAAGGGTCAGGGAATTGAAGAGTGATGTAATTAATGACATTTAAGCAACCATAAGCTGATTTGCTGTTGCAGTGACGTCACTATATTCTAATTTTGTTGAAAAAAACAAAACAAAGAATCTTCGATTATTGACATAAGTGCTACAATTAAAGTATTTGTCGACATGACTTCTTGTTCTTTTCCATATAACTAGATTGTGATCTGTAAACTTGCAACCGATCAAATATCGGATCAAATTGACTTTCTTTGTTGAGTTCATGTTTACACATAATTTTAACACAGTGAAAATATACAGTTGTGTGGGTGCAAGTTTTTTTTTTTTCAAATATTTTATACGTATGAAACGAACTACATAGTTATAACACAGACTATTTAATTGACTATCCCATCATTTTTTGAACGGTCACTGTACAGAGGATGTTAATTTTGAATCCTTCTAGGCATACTGCAAGGTGTGAATTTAATCCCCCGAAAATAAAGGAAATTGGGTATCTTAAGCAGAATGGACGTTTCTAAGTAAATAATCTGTAAAAACCTTCATCTATAATCTTGCTCATTAATTATCAGAGGTTTCAGTAAAATGAACAGAAGTCCTCTTCAAATTTTAAAAATATCATTCTACATCTCACGTAAAATATACCTTTGCAAGTTTACAAAATTCGAGAAAACGTATTAATTTACAACATTGGAACATGTAATTGGTTTGAATATTCTCCTTTTTTATGCTGACATGGACTGTTACTATCTAATTTCAGGTCATCATGGATTGGACAGCTTGCATTATCTGCATGAAAACTACACCAGAAAGACCATGTTGTCCACAGAAAGGATTTAAGTGTAACGCCAGAGAAGTATATGCTGCATTCCTGGCAAATGTTGAAGAGTTCAGGAAAATATATGCATCGCCAGTTGATGTAGAATATGGAGCTGAAGGAACAGTAGAAACTTTTGTGGAAAATAATGCCTCGTGGCATCATTCTTGTCATCAAAAGTTCAACAACTCGCAACTCAAAAGGCAAGTAATGAAGAAAAAAAACATGCAGCCGAGGATCCCGAGATACGACGGTCAAAGAGGCAGTCGGTGTTTGATGCTGAATGTGTGTGCATTTTCTGTGAAACGACGGGTGCCAAAAAATTACACAACTTCGAAACATTTGGTGCTGATCAGTCCCACAGAAAGATGGCAACTGATATGCAGGATGAACAACTCTTATCCAAAATAACAGGAGGTGATTTAATTGCCCTGGAAGCCAAATACCACCTTAACTGTTTACCCCTTGAACCACCTTAACTGTTTACCCCTAGAACCACCTTAACTGTTTACCCCTAGAACCACCTTAACTGTTTACCCCTAGAACCACCTTAACTGTTTACCCCTAGAACCACCTTAACTGTTTACCCCTAGAACCACCTTAACTGTTTACCCCTAGAACCACCTTAACTGTTTACCCCTAGAACCACCTTAACTGTTTACCCCTAGAACCACCTTAACTGTTTACCCCTAGAACCACCTTAACTGTTTACCCCTAGAACCACCTTAACTGTTTACCCCTAGAACCAGCTTAACTGTTTACCCCTAGAACCAGCTTAACTGTTTACCCCTAGAACCAGCTTAACTGTTTGACGCAATATAGAAACAGACATCGGGCTCATCGCCGTAAAGGTGTTTCCTCAAACACCGAAAGAGAACGAGCAGATGCCAGAGCATTTGTGGAGTTGGTGTCTTACGTTTAGTTTGCCATCGAGGATGGGACATACCTCTTCAAGTTATCTGATCTGTATGAACGTCGTCTTCAAAATCTTGGGCAGGATGTCTCAATCAACAAGAGTCGTTTGAAAAGCAGACTTCTTGAACACTTTGCTGACACAGGTGTGCAAGAGCAGACAGATGGCCAGAACATCGTTCTTGTGTTTCCAGAGGGAATGAAACAAATGCTCAAAGATGCTTTGCTCGAACACAACTATGAATCAGAAGCTTTCCTTTTTTCAAAAGTCACAAAAATATGCCGAGAAGAAATGTTCAGCGAAACGCACTTCGAGTTTTCTGGCAGTTTCCTCCCTAAGTGCCAGAAAATGCTTCCCAGCCTCACACTCATTTCATCAATGATCCTGTATGGACCAAACCTGAAGAGCGATGTTGATGACACTCAGGCCAGTCAAACAATGGCTCAGTTATACCTGCACAATTCGAAGAAAAGATGCAAGAAAGGGGCCACTCCCAAAAAACAGTCTCCAGAGCGAGAGCCTCCACTTCCTGTCTACATTGGATTGAATATTCACACACTGACGAGGAACAGAACACTTGTTGACCAACTGGCTAAACTGGGGTTGAGCATCTCTTACAGCCGGGTCCTGCAGCTGGAGAATAAATTGGCATCTGCAATGTGTGACCAGTTCACTGCTGATCAAATTGTGTGCCCATCTATTCTCAGGAAAGGTCTCTTCACTGTCCGTGCACTCGATAACATCGACCATAATCCCTCGCCCACTGCAACCTTAGGATCTTTTCATGGAAGTGGTCTACGCTGCACAGAACTTTGCAGTTGCAACTGTCAGAAATAATCTGCTTGCAGCTACAGCTCATCACTGACACTAAGCTATCATTCTTATTCCACATCTGTGCATGTCAACTTTGAACAATGAATTACTTGCCTTGAGTATAATTAGGGTGTTGAATATCAACCCGAAGTGCAGAATCAATGAGGCTGGTAATACAACGTAATATTCTCTCACAAAGGCATGAGTAACGATTACAACAATGATATAGCATAAAATAGATGTGTGTGTGTGTGTGTGTGTGTGTGTGTGTGTGTGTGTGTGTGTGTGTGTGTGTGTGTGTGTGTGTAGGGGGGGGGGGGGCGGGGTTCACTGTGTTTTTGTGAGGTAATAATGACATAAGACATCGTTATTTTTTTACATCTCGATGGAATCATTGATCACAACAGGGGAGAGGAGCACTACTATGATGTATATACATATTTAATTCAATATGTTTAATTTTGAACCATCTATCCTTTTATTCAACAAGCAGATGACATAATGATGATGTCATAAAACGTAATAGCTCAGTCTAAATAAAAAAGTGCGGCTGCGTTAAATGCTGTGACCCAAGAAGCATAGCCTTATATGAACTAAAGACTCTCCATATGTCAGTGTTGACTAACCAATCCAATTTGTGCGTAATATGAGCTTATTTTTAGTTGATGATGTCATAATGACATCTTAAATCTTTTAAAGATAGTCTAAGAACAATATTGGCAATTGCATTGAATTCCTTCACCTCAGAAACACATATTTTAAGGTCAAAACACACTCCACGGCTTACTCCTGACTGATTAAACGATTTTTAAAATATATAATTGTGTAATAATTAGCTGATGACGTCATCATGACGTCATATATTGCCCTTCCCATTATGCAATTTTTTGCAGCTTACCTTTTTTCTAAAAGGTATACCATGGAGATGCTTTGGTGAAAAATGGTACTTTTGTGCACCGTGTAACGATATTTTCACTAAGGTACCTCACTATACCAGGTATATTCCTCACAAATGCAAAAACAAGTTAACAGTAGTTAAAAAACTAGTTTATCAAAATAGCCCTGAAGGTTAATAAACGTATCGTGACGTACATGCACTTTAGGTTTAGAACAGCGTTTGTCTGTCCGTATGCCCTCACAAACTTACACCAATCAGAGATGAGGATCTGGTCACATGACGGGGGACTCGTTTAGTAACCATTACATTGCATATTTTATTAAAAGGAAATATAACAAGTACAGATACATTCAAAGTACACCGCCCCCATGCCAAATAATTAAATATCCTACAGCGCGGCATTGCCGGGGCGCCTCAGGCGCCCGGCAATACCGCAGTGCAGCTCATAGAGGCTGCATTGGGAGGGAGAGGTGTACGCTAATTGACTGATTAATTGTATCGTTAAAATCAATAAAAGATTATCACAAAATATTTTCTGAATCAATTGGCTCATAGCATAACTAAACCACGAGTGCTTCATCTGAAGATGTATGTTTTAGAATAAAAAAATTAAATAATTAATTGATTAATCAATAAATAATTAATCAATTAATCAATAAATAATTAATCGATTAAATGATTAATCAATAAATCAAACATATCCTTGATAGCCACATCACTTGGTCACTCATGTCCAAATATTAGCTTCCGAGCTCAAAAGGTGCCTGAGATATTGGCCAAATGAGAAAGAAAATAAATAAATGATTAATAATAAAAATAAACAAATAATAATCATAAAATATTAAATTATTAATCAATTCGGTCAGAGAACACATAAACCACCACCATTTCATCAGATTCTGTAACTAAAAAAAATAAATAATTTTTTTTTAGTCATTAATCCAATAATTAAATAATTAATCGATTAATTGATTAATTAATAAATCAAAAATAGCTTTTGCAGCCAAATCACCTGGTCATTGGCATGTCCAAATATCAGCTTCCTAACTCAAAAGGTGCCTGAGTTAATGGTCAGAAGAGAAAGGAAATTTGATTAATTAAATAAGGACTTAATTAATCGCTAATAATTAAATAACTCCTCAATTAATTGATTAATCAAAAAACAAAAAATACCGTTGTTGACAAAGCACTTGCTCACTATTGTGCCTAAATTTCAGCTTCTTTGCTCAAAGGATGGCTGAGATATCGCCCGGACAACCAAGAAAGCAAGAAAACAAACAAACAAACAAGTACACATCCATTCAAAGTACACCGCCCCCATGCCAAATAATGAAATATCCTGCAGCGCGGCATTGCCGGGGCGCCTGAGGCGCCCGGCAATACCGCAGTGCAGCTCATAGAGACTGTATTTGGAGGGAGAGGTGTTCGCTAATTGATTGATTAATTGTATAATTAAAATCAATAAAAGATTATCACAAAATATTTTCTTAATCAATTGGCTAATAGCATAACTAAACCAGTAGTGCTTCATCTGAAGACCTATCTTTTAGAAATTTAATTAAATAAGTCATTAGTAAAAAATTAAATAATTAATTGATTAATCAATAAATAATTAATCAATTAATCAATAAATAATTAAGCAATTAAATGATTAATCAATAAATCAAAAATATCCTTGATAGCCACATCATATGGTCACTGTCATGTCCAAATATTAGCTTCCCAGCTCAAAAGGTGCCTGAGATATTGGCCAAATGAGAAAGAAAATAAATAAATGATTAATAATGAAAATAAATAAATAATGATCATTAAAAAATTGCATTATCAATCAATTCGGTCACAGAACACATAAACCACCACCATTTCATCAGATTCTGTAACTTAAAAAAATTTTTTTAGTCATTAATCAAATTATTAAATAATTAATCGATGAATTGATTAATTGATTCATTAATAAATTAAAAATAGCCTTTGCAGCCAAATCACCTGGTCATTGGCATGTCCAAATATCAGCTTCCTAACTCAAAAGGTGCCTGAGTTAATGGTCAGAAGAGAAAGGAAATTTGATTAATTAAATAAGTACTTAATTAATCGCTAATAATTAAATAACTCCTCAATTATTTGATTAATCAAAAAAGAAAAAATACCGTTTTTGACAAAGGACTTGCTCACTATTGTGCCGAAATTTCAGCTTCCTAGATCAAAGGATGGCTGAGATATCGTCCGGACAAACAAACAAACAAACAAGGAAGCAAGAAAACAAACAACGAGAGTGAAAACTGAGTACTCTCTTTCAGCGTGCGTCACTGCCGAGCCCCCTTCGGTGCCCGGCAATGACGATTTGCAATGCCTGGAGATGGCATAGGAAAGGTGCGGTGTACAACAACCAGAGTGAAAACTGAGTACTCTCTTTCAGCGTGCGTCACTGCTGAGCCCCCTTCGGTGCCCGGCAATGACGATTTGCAATGCCTGGAATCGGCATAGGAAAGTGCGGTGTACAACAACCAGAGTGAAAATGGAGTACTCCCTTTCAGCGTGCGTCACTGCCGAGCCCCCTTCGGTGCCCAGCAATGACGATTTGCAATGCCTGGAGATGGCATAGGAAAGGTGCGGTGTACAATAACCTTCTGTGGAACGTTTTGGGGTACCAGCTGGTGTTATAAGCTAGGAGGTTTCAGAAATTCCTCAATACAGTTATGATTACCTACGTCACTAATGATGGATGGATGTTATGTTTTCACCCCTGCCTGTCTGTTTGTCTGTCTGTCCGATTGTGAACAAAATATCTCAATAAGTTGTGGACGGATTAGGACGAAATTTGGCAGAGATGTAGCGTATGTGACAAGGACGAAATTTTTAGATTTTGGTGAAGATGCGGATTCGGATCCGGCTGCTAGAATTTTAAGTGATTCTTCACCATAGGGAGAAAGGGCCAAAAACGGTACATAGCAGGATATCTCAAAAAGTTATAGACAGATTTGGACGAAACTTGGTGGACCGGTTGGGTGTCTGACAAGGACGATTCGATTCGATTTTGGTGAAGATCTGAATATGGATTCGGATATGAGAATTATTTAATTTTATAAGTGATTCTTCAACATTGGGAGATCGGGCTAAAAACGATACCTAGCAGGATATCTCAAAAAGTTTTGGACGGATTTGGACGAAACTTGGTGGACCGGTTGGGTGTCTGACAATATGGATTCGGATCTGGCAAGTATAATTTTTAATTAACCCTTCACCATTGAGAGATAGGGCAAAAAACTATACATAGCAGGATGGATGGATTTGGCAGGATGGGTGGATTGTACAAAAAAAACTAAGAGATGTATTTGGACGAAACTTGATGGAGATATTATGTGTGTGGCAAGGAAAAATCGATTCAATTTTGGTGAAGAGCCGGATTCGGATCTGGCAAGTATAATTTTTCAAGTGATTCTTCACCATTGGGAGATAGGGCCAAAACGATACAAATCAGAATGGATGGATTTGGCAGGATGGGTGGATGGTAAAAAAAGTTAATGGATCGATTTGGACGAAACTTGGTGGAGATGTTATGTTTGTGACAAGGAAGAATCGATTCAATTTTGGTGAAAATCTGGATTCGGATTCAGCTAGTATAATTTTTCAATTGATTCTTCACCATTGGGAGATAGGACCAAAAACGATACGAAGCAGGATATCTAAAAAAATTGTGGAAGGATGATTTCGATTAAAATGTGATTCTGTATTGTGATTTTCTGGTCTACTCTGGGATACAAAATATAAACTGTTCAAAGCGTTCTAAAGGGTAATTATAATTAGGGTAATTCAAAAGCGTTCTAAAGGGTAATTCCAATGGATTCTAAAGGGTAATTCCAATGGATTCTAAAGGGTAATTCTAATGGTTTCTAAAGGGATCTAAAGGGAAATTCTAAAGGGTAACTCTAAAGGATAATTATAATGGGTTCCATAAGGTAATTCTAGAGGATTCTAAAGAGTAGTTTTAATGGGTTTTATTCATTTCTTGGCTTTGCCTATTTCATCTATCTATAATTCCAGTAATCTCTGTGTGTTTGTTTGTTTGTACGTTTGTCTGTGACCGCTGTTTCTCGACAACCACGGGTCCGATATACTTTAAACTTGCCAGGTATATTGCTGGGGACCCGAGGATGTGCCTTTTCAAGGTTTCATATTAATCGGACAATTACTTACCGAGCTATGTCCAAAAAACGATTCAACCAATCAGAGAGCAGCGAGCTATCGCGTGTGCCGAACGTGGCGAACACACTCTGCCTCGGATGGCACATTTGAGAGCGTATTCATTTATTTCCCGTCGGCAAACTATGTTGGCGCTATGTTGGCGTTAAACGATGTTTTAAAACTAATTAAAACCCCGGGGGGATTGTCACTGTACTCGCAAGCCGTTCGCCGTTCGCTTTGGCGTTGCGAATGGACCAAAACATTTCATGGACCAAACCATTTCATGTAAAGCGTTCGCCGTTCGCTTTGGCGTTGCGAATGAACCAAAACATTTCATGAACTAAACCATTTCATGTAAATAGAGGGGGGGATATAATTTTAGATATAGATATAGTACGGGCATGCCCTAGTATTGAAAATGCCAAACTGAAGCTCTTCCTTTAGACATGGGTGTAATTTTTTAACAAGTGTGTGTGTGTGTCATTGGTTGTTATCTGATATGCGTGGCTTTCAGAAGGTGGAATGGAGCCCTCCCAGGTGTCAAAGTATGCACCTTCGTGTGTCCGTCTGCACGTGCATGTACAGTCACGTGAAAAAGTAAGTACACCCCATGTAAAGTTTTGACTTTTTCAACATATTTAAACATACAGCTATTTGATCTTCATTTCAACAATATTGATAGATAAAGGTGATATAATATAACAAATATCATGAAACATTTACATTTTGTAGTCCATTGTATAATTTAAATAAGCATAAATGCAAATTTCGCAAGTGCGAAAAAGTAAGTACGTTAGTACACCCTTGGCTCTAATAGGTGGTATTGCCCCCCTTTGGCAGGTTGTTTACCAGGTCGTTTACGACGTTTACGACGTAAACCAGGTCGTTTACGAGTCATTCGGCGCATGGCGCCCCACCGTCGTGCTGTGCAAGCGGCAAGTTCGGAGAGGGTCGCGCTGCACGATTCATAGGGCGACCCTCGAAACCGATGCCGTGCGGAGGACCGCGCCGGAGGCCGCCCTCGGAGTTGGCCACCGGCTCGAAAGAGTTACGCTGTCCCGGCCGAAGCCCCACGCGCAACAGACTCTTGAACTCTCTCTTCAGAGTTCTTTTCAACTTTCCCTCACGGTACTTGTCGGCTATCGGCCTCGTGCACGTATTTAGCCTTGGATGGAGTTTACCACCCGCTTTAGGCTGCATTCCCAAGCAACCCGACTCCAAAGAGTCAAAACCTCAAGTAGGCGTTTATTATAACTGTCTACCAGTCTCTGACATCGACTGGGAGAAATTTTTGCCCACTTCTCCATGCAGAATTATTTCATCTGTGCGATGTTTGAGGGGTTTCTTGCATGCACAGCTCGTTTCAAATCCCCCCACAACATCTCGATGGGATTTAGATCCAGGCTTTGACTTGGCCATTCCAGAACCCTCCATTTCTTTCTTTTCAGCCATTCCTTGGTGGATTTACTGGTATGTTTAGGGTCATTGTCATGTTGCAAGGTCCACCTTCGGTTGAGCTTCAACTTTCCGACAGATGGCCTCACATTATCCTCAAGCACCCTCTGGTACAATAAAGAATTCATAGTGGATTCTATGATGGTGAGCTGCCCAAGCACTGATGCAGCAAAGCTGCCCCAAACCATAATATTTCCACCACCACGCTTTATAACTGGTATCGGGTTCTTGTGGTCAAATGCTGTCTTTGGTTTTCGCCAAACATGTCTTCTGGTACTGTGGCCAAATAGCTCTACCTTTGACTCATCTGTCCAGAGCACATTGTTCCAGAAGTGCTGGTCTATGCCGAGGTGTTCATTGGCAAACTTTAGTCTTGCCCTGATGTTCTTTCTGGACAGCAAAGGTTTCCTCCTGGCACACCTCCCATGTAGATCAAATTTGTGCAGCCTCTTTCTAATGGTAGACTAGTGCACTTTGACATCAACAGTGGCAAGAGCTACCTGTAGGTCCTGTGATGATATTCTGGGGTTCTTAGAGACTTCTTTCAGCATCTTGCGGTCTGCTCTCGGGCTGAACTTGCTGGGGCGGCCTGGCCTGGACAAGTTGGCAGTTGTTTGGAATCTTCTCCACTTGTAGATGATCTTCCGGACAGTCGAATGATTGATTTCAAATTGTTTAGAGATCTTTTCAAATCCCTTCCCAGACTTGTCAGCATCTATAACCTTGTTTCTGAAGGCCTCAGAGAGCTCTTTTGATGTAGGCATGGTGACGCCGCACACTTCAACAACAAAGAGCAAACCAAACGAAATGTCTGAGGTTTAAATAAGACAGGTTCCTCCAAGATCCTCTCTAACGATGTTCTTATCATTTGCACCTGAGCTGGTGCACCTGATTGTAATTTTAGGTATTTGAAGTAGTGATAAATGTAGGGGTGTACTTACTTTTTCCACATGCGAAATTTGCATTTATGTTTATTTAAATTATACAATGGACTACAAAATGTAAATGTTCCATGATATTTGTTATAATATATCACCTTTATCTATCAATATTGTTGAAATGAAGATCAAATAGCTGTATGTTGAAATATGTTGAAAAAGTCAAAACTTTACATGGGGTGTATTTACTTTTTCACGTGACTGTATGTGTGTACGAATGGTGTGTGCGTGTCTAGATGTTAAAGATGGCCTTACCCTCCTGTTGATGGTGGGTTGGGAGGGGGGGGGGGGGGGGGGTGGGGTGTTGAGGTGGAACCAGACCATTCTGTTGGAGGGGGGGGGGGGGGGAATGCTAATGATGGCCCTGCCCTCCTGATGGTGAGGGTTGGGATTGCTAAAGATGGCCTTACCTTCCTGTTATCTGATCTGTTATCTGATGCTGAGGATCACCTTACCCTTCTGCTGGTAGGGGGGAACGCTCAAGATAGCCTTACCCTTTTGTTGTTGGGGGGAGGTTGGGGGGTAGGGGTGTATTGAAATGAAATGCTAAATATGGCCTTACCGTCATGTTGAGGAGGGGAGGGGGGGGGGGGTGGAATGCTAAATATGGCCTCACCGACATGTTGGGGTGGGGGGGGGGGGGAGGGGATGGATGAATCTTAAATTGGCCTTGCTGTCCAATTGAGGGCCCCCGACAATACACAAATGTGAAAGCACCCCCATCATAATCTGCCATAAATGCTGTCAAATTGACCCAATGCTTTCAAATGAGTTTTGAAACACGAAGCATAAAAGTAAATGAATGCATCAGTAGGTGGCAGTATACAAACAATTTTGCTTAGTAAGTGGAAGCGAGGCTGAGTGGCAGCCATTACGGAGAAAAATGATGCCAGCTTAAGGACAAAAAAACAATGGATCGGTTCTTAGTTCGAAAATCAAACGGTGAAAAAGATAAAAGACCAAATACTGTTGAAAATGAAGATGGAGCAAGCGGAGGGAGCGGAGTCGCAGACACAGAGGCACAGCCTAACAAAACAACAAAGGTGCGTGCTGTGGAAGCGCGGAAAACATACAATTTCTAGAAAAACTGGACAGATTAGTTTTTCTTTGTACTGATCAAATGTGGTACAAGGCCAGTTTGCTTGATTTGTAAGCCGTCATGTTCTGCTTCAAAGCGCAGCAATCTTGAACGCCATGACAGCTTTCAATGTAAAATACCCACCTGGTAGTAACCGAGGGAAAAATAAAATCGAACAACTCACCGCCTTGCT
This sequence comes from Myxine glutinosa, assembly GCF_964187855.1. NCBI lineage: Eukaryota > Metazoa > Chordata > Myxini > Myxiniformes > Myxinidae > Myxine > Myxine glutinosa. Next base: position 80,304,970 of record NC_136268.1, read on the forward strand.
GAAAGGTGAGCAAAATCTGCTTCACAGGTCTAGGTCTGTTGGCGAGAGTTTGACAGAAGCCTCTTTTGAAATCTCGTAGATTTCATGGATTTCTCGTGGATGCTTTTGCCCTCTGATGCAGGGATTGTTAAATAATGTTTTTTGGCCTCTGTGGAAATAATGTATGCCGACTTCAGCAACAAGAACACAATACTAAAGCAAACAAGAGCGAGAATTGTTTTGGCATATATGTCCTGTGTCAGTGGCAATATTTTTATTTTGGCGAATGTGTTGGTTTCGCAGAAGTATTGCTTTCTTCTTTTTTTGGTATACAAGATCGGGGCTCCTGTGAGAGCTAACATTAATGACAAAAACAAACAAACGGACCCAAGACGATATAAGGGGAGCGGGAGACAAGATGGGGAGAGAGGGGGAAGCACACAAGTACAACATTTGAGAGCAGGGACATCGGGAGATCTGTGGGAGGGAGAGGGCTTGGGGGGAGGAGGCGTGGGAAGGGGCGTGGGAGAGGTAAAAAAAACACATGGACACAGCTAGGACTTCCAGGAAAGAAGTCGGTATTTCAGAAAAGTGGATCTGGGGTGAATTAACAGGGGTAGAAATGATCAAGGTTTTGGATGGGGGAAGATAAGAGATGGTGGTGAACAGCTGTTTTAAAGACCTGGAGGGAGGAGTGGGATTGAAGGGAGTGGGGGAGTTTTGTTCCAGAGGTGGGAGAAAAGAGGAATGAAAGAGTGAAAGTGAGCAGAGAGTCTTGATTTTGACAGTTTTACCAGAAGAGGGTTGCAGGCAGATCTTGTGCGACCTATAGGAGTATTTGGGGGACGGAGCACAGACAGTGCTGGGGGGGGGGGGGGGGCTAGGCCTGAGAGGAGTCGGTAGTAGACGGAAAGACCACCAACCTGCCTGCGGTGAGTGAGTGAAAGGCCCTCAGAGGTAGCTTCATCGCGGGAGATTCCAGTGATTCTGAAAGCTTTGGTTTCAACAGCATGAAGCCGAGCTAAGTGCGAGGCAGGGGCACCAGCCCAGGGGGAAGAGCAGTATTGCAATGAGCTGCGGATGAAAGCCTTGTATGTGGCGAGGAGATGAGGTGTGCCAAGGAAGGACTTAGCACGACGGAGAATGCCCAATCGGTGACGGGCTTTGGGGGCCAGCTTGGAAATGTGTTTTTCCCAGGAAAAATCATGGCAGATTGTGAGACCCAAGAAATTGAGTGACAGAACTTCTTGGAGACGTTTGTTGAGAAAGTAGATGGGAGGGTTGTCCAGACAGTCTTTTCAAAGAGACATAGTGAGAGTGTGAGATTTGTCAGGATTGAAAGACATGTTCCACTTGTTTGCCCAGTCTGTGATTTTGACCAGGTCTGCAGAGAGTGAGGAGGCTGCAGACTGCCGATCTGAGGGATGAGGAATGGAGCGACAGAGAGTAGAGTCGTCAGCAAAGAGATAGAGAGGATTTTCAAGAGAGTCAGAGAGATCATTGATGAAGACCAGAAAAAGCACAGGGCCCAGAACACTACCTTGGGGAACTCCAGCCTGAACAGGAAGAGGAGATGAGAGAAACCCATTCAGGGCCACACGTTGACTACGACCAGAGAGGAAGTCCGCCAGCCATGCGTGGAGATTTCCATGGATACCAAAGGAGGAGAGTTTGGAGAGCAGAGCAGGGTGCCAGACCGTATCTAAGGCACGTGATGATATGTCAAGGGAGACAGCTCTAATTTCCTGTTTGACTTTGAGGACCTCCATCCATTGTTGAGACAGAAGAAGCAGCATGTCCGGAGTAGAGTGACATGGTCTGAATCCAAATTGATGAACAGAGATCAAGCCATTGGAGAAGAGGAAGGATTTGATATCCGAAGCAATGATGGTTCCATGACTTTGCTGATGATTGGGAGCAGGCTGATTGGTCTGTAGTTGCAAGGATCTGTTTTTGCCCTTTTTTGTGTACAGCAGTAATGTTGGCTGATTCCAAGCTGAGGGCAGATGACCTTGAGCAAAAGAGAGGGTGAAGAGAACAGAGAGAGGGTGTGAAAGAGCGGAAGACCAGGATTTTAGGACCCGTGGGCTGATGCCATCTGGTCCTGTTGCAGAATCAAAGTCGAGGATTGACAGAAACTTCTCCACCTTGTCAGGAGAGAAGGACACAGAGTCCAGGAGCAGCTGCGTAAAACTAGGTATGGTGGGTACAAAGAGAGATGGGTTTGGGACACAAGATTTTGAGCCAAACACAAATTTGAGGCATTTAGCTTTTCACGTGCAGAGTCAGCAGTGTAGCCGTTTGAGGTAAGGGAGGGGATGGAGGGTGAACAAATACCAGAAACAGATTTGACAAGACGCCACCAGGATTTGGAAGAGGGAGACAGGTTTGAGAGTTCACTCTTGAGAGTAGAGAGATATTGTTTCCTGGCTCTCCTGAGGGTAGACACACACCTGTTCCGGGCTTTGTGAAAGTAAATGAGATTGCCTTCCATTGGATTTGCCTTCCAGGAGGCAAAGGCAAGTTGTTTCAGGGCAACTGCCTCACCACAAGATTCCGTGTACCATGGACAGGAGGAAGGGTATGACAACTGAAGACGGGATGGGATAAATCTGTGCATGAGAAAGAACAGTTTACTTTGGAAGAATTCCCAGGATGAGTTGATGTAAGAGGCAGTAGAGATGGGAGACCAGTCCATATGATTTATGGCTGCTTCAACACCGTGCCAGTTGGCCTGAGTGAAATGCCAAACTCGTCGACGTTGAGGAGGCTCTCTGAGAATGGCCAGAGAGATGTCTACCTTATCAAGCATATGGTCAGATGAACCGATTGGAGCAGAAGAAGAGCAGCAGACATTTGCAGGGAAGTTTGTCATAACCAAGTCTAGAAGAGAAGATGCATATCACTATCACTAGTCAGATATCACTGACTGATATCCGGGTCGGGAAATTGACAGATTGTGTCAGTCCCAGTGAGTCGCAGAAGTCCTTTGCTGAGGTGCCATGGCTGGTACGAGAGGTACCCACACCCAGCCAGCTGGCATGATCACAGTTGAAATCACCACATATGAGGAAGAGGGAGTTGGGATGAGTAGATAGAAGTTGGTCCATGTTGTCAGACAGCGAGATGTAGATGCAGTCATCACTGTTTGTTGGACAGTACAAAACACATATGAACAAAAGGTGGGATTGATGGGGAAACCGTAAAGGTACTCCTGGTGGTGAGGTGGAGAGATGGCAGTGCAGGGAGAGTGAGGAAGAGAGTTTTTGATAAAGATAGCAACCCCACCTCCAGGACGAGGCTCAGGTCTCAGGTTTGGCGCAAGTGTTGGTTTGGCGCATGTGTTGGTTTGGCGGATGTGTTGGTTTGGCAGATGTTTGTTTGGCGGATTTATTGGTTTGGCGGATGTATTGTTTTGTGGCATGTATTGTTTTGGCAGATGTGTTGGTTTGGCGGATGTGTTTGTTTGGTGTACGTGTTGGTTTGGTGGATGTGTTTGGTTCGGCGGATTTGTTGGTTTCGCGGAAGTGTTTCGTTTGGCGGATCTTTTGGTTTCATGTGTTGGTTTGTTTCATCACTTGCATCACTCGTTTCATTACTCGCTTAATGTGTTGGTTTGGCGGATGTGTTGATTTGGCGGATGTGTTGGTTTGGCGGATGTGCTGATTTGGCGGACGTGTTGGTTTCATGTGTTGGTAGGTTTCATCACTTGCATCACTCATTTCATCACTCGTTTAATGTGTTGGTTTGGCGGATATGTTGATATGGCGGATGTGTGGGTTTCGCGGATGTGTTGGTTTGACGCATGTATTGTCTTGGCACATATTTAGGTTTAGCGCATGTGTTGGTTTGGCAGATGTGTTTGTTTGGTGGATTTATTGGTTTGGCGGATGCGTTGTTTTGTGGGATGTATTGTTTTGGCAGATGTGTTGGTTTGGCGGATGTGTTTGTTTGGTGAATGTGTTAGTTTGGCTGATGTGTTGCTTTGGTGGATGTGTTGGTTTGGTGGATGTGTTGGTTTGGTGGATTTGTTGTTTTGGCGGATCTGTTGGTTTGGCAGATGTGTTGGTTTGGCGCATGTGTTGGTTTGGCGCATGTGTTGGTTTGACGGATGTTTTGGTTTTGCGGAGGTGTTGGTTTGGCACATGTTTGTTTGGCGGATGTATTGGTTTGGCGGTTGTATCATTTTGTCGGATGTATTGTTTTGGCGGATGTGTTGATTTGACGCATGTGTTGTTAGACAATCTGTCTGAGTTGTCTTGGACACAATCTGTCTGAGTCCTCGGTGTCGGTATCACTATCTACATCCGCACGGTCGACTGGTAGTGCGTCTCCTTCAAACCACACCGGTTCAAGCTTGTCACCTTTTCCAACTTTCCAACCATTACCGTCTGCAGGACTTGGGACATCAGGTTGTGGAACGTGTGCCCTCTTCCAGATGGCCACCTGGTAGTTTACTCGCCTAATATGCTGATGCAGTACTGTTACGCAAGGGGGAAGCTGGCTGAGGTCAATATTCCGACCAAGATTAACTGCTCCATCAGGACTGCCACATTTCTCCTTAAGCATTGCGTAGCGTAAGTTGTCTACCTTCTAATACCGGGGTTTCCCATAGATAGCACACGTGAATGCCTCCAATTCAGTGTACACAGCTTCAGGAACAGTCCATTCGTCTCCAAGGCTCGCTAATACAGACTGGAATGCTGGCATCTTTTGGAGCACTTTAATTGGCCGCATTTTCCCAATGACCTTGGAGGCACTAGTGGTATCACAGTGCGTAAATGCATGTAAGGCCATCACGGCAGTGCAGAACTGTTGACCATAGCCATGTGCAAGATCTGTGACATTTATGAGCCGCTTTCTATTTCCAGAGTCTGTGTCGAATAGCAGTGTTACATCTAGGGTCGGAGCGTGATGAAGAGCAATGAAGAACACATCGCTATCTGGACTTCGGATACGTACAACCTGGTATCCTCTCTCTTGTGCATAGAGACAGTATATGATGACTCGTTTGTCTGTCTCTCTTGTGTTGAATACAGGGAAGTAATTTCAGTTCTTTTCATTGTGGTTCCATCATTTGAGCTCAACATGTCGGCATGTCCTTCAACTACGACAACCATCTTATGCTGGCGCAGTTTTGAAGCGAATTCGTTCTCACTCCAACATCACTCAGAACTTGGCTCAGTTGTATTTTGTTGTGATCATTCATTAAGAAGAGCTTCCAATTGATGGGTTTCTTTGTCAGTGGTCCACGGATAATCAACTTGTCTCCGCATCCTCGTCTTTCACGTTCCATCCCCTTCACCGATTGAGCTTTGTACATGTCTGTGCTGAATACAATGTCGTTCTGCTTGGGCATAGCATCAAATATTCTGTAAGCGATTTGTTGGAAATTGCCTGGGATGTCCTGCAAGGTGTGAAATAAGGCATTGCCATCTTGAATAATTAGGGTATCAGCTCTTGGTAGTGGAACATCTTCTGTATCCTTCAGGAGATGTTGCAGACCCTTCGCTTTGTCTGTCTTGGCCAGGAATCCGTCTGCGGTACCCATGCTGTATGGAACTGGAGTGATAGGGTTCATCTTGATCATGGGCTACACATCGTTATGGAACATATAGCTGAAATGATACAAAAACAGGATTCGGTCATAAACTGAACAAAACAACCTTTCATTGTTGTAACGATAATTTCACTATGGTACAAAAATGTTAAAACATAATTGATGTTTAGCAATTTCAATTGGACATGGCTGCCATCTTGATAAGTTGTACATATTTTCTAAACACATTGGTGGAAATGGATTCCTTGGGTCTGAAAACATACAAAAGGAACTTTCATTCATGTATGTATCTCACCTGAGAGGGAAAATATGAGAATTTACAGATTTTCGTATGACGATTTGGCGGCCATCTTGGTTTTTCACATTTTCCTGAGGCTTATAATAATCTGAAAGTCAAAATATGTTTTGATTATCTTCTTGTATGTGTTTCCATCTTATAAATACTCATTAATGGCGTGTACCTGTTTAAAAAAATTTAAAAATATGTTTTGGTATACGAGGGGATATTTTCGATGTTTTATGAGACTTGTCGATATATATTCACTTCGAACGGTTGTAGATGTATGAGTAGTGGTGGTCGCTAAAATATTAATACACCATTGGAGAGGTAATTCAATTACCTTTTAAATGATGTATAAATTGTAATGATCAGATTGTTGATACTGACATACTAGCCAAAAAAGTAACCATACCCCCTTAAATTAAATATTCAAAAATCGCAAAATGTCGTCTAGGGGGTACCTATGAAAATAGGGTGATAACATAAAGTCCATCCCTACATTTTCCTTGTTAACATCTTTTTTTTCATCAAGGAGACTCTAATGGACAAGAATATACCAGTGGGTGAGGAATCTGGGGGGGGGGGGGGGGGGTGCACGGTGGGTCTATCCAGCCCGTGGACTACCTGTGATGGATGCTGTGAAGAGAAACAGTTTGAGATGGTTTGGTCATGTGTTGAGGAAGGATGAAAGTGGCTGGTTGAGAAGAGTGATGGAAATGAATGTAGAAGGAAGTAGAGAACGGGAAAGACCGAGAAAGACTTGGCTAAAGATGGTCGAAGAAGAAATGCGGGCAAGGGGGTTAACAAGGAGAGATGCAGAAAATAGGGCAAAATGGAGAAGATTGTCATGGGGATCGCAAGGCTAACCCCCGCTCTCGCAGGGAAAATGGCCTTAAAATGCATGTTGTTGTTGTTGTATATATATTGTTGCGGATCTCAACGTCGGCCTTCCCCCTTCCCAAGGGGGGATTAATCCCCTTGTCTTTTATCTAGCCGACACGATCCGGGGCTATGACGTTCCTTCCAGTCAGCGTTGTATAGGGTGGTTGGCCGAATTATTCCTATTACCTAATTACCAACGCCTCCCAGGAAGCAAGGAAATAACCCCGCCCAAACCATGATTTTAGTGGAAATACCGAGCGATAGCGAGCCGTGATCCGGGCCGTTAAAAGGTACTAAACCCGATCCGAGCGATTCCGAATCGTGCCACGCTTACCCAATGGAGGAAAAGACTGATAGAGATACGGTCGAATTAGGAAGACACAGGAAGAACAGATTCGTTTATTATAATTTGTACAGGAAGGAAGAGAAGTACACAGAGAAACTTATGCAGTCTTAACTTATCCCTGGACGAATGGGCCCGCGCACACAGACACACACACGGGGATGTAGATGGTCAGGGTTGATGGTCCGGGGATGATGGCGTCCAGGCAGGATGGCGTCCGGTCCCCGACTCGTACCGTGCTGGAGATGGTCAGCGGCAGTGGTCAGAAACTCGCCTCGTGTCATGTACGCGGAGCGGACAATTATAGGGTGGAATGCGAGCGAAAGGTAGGCTGGCGGTTACTGGCGACCATGGTCGCGTATGTAATAAATGCACTCGCGGCTCAACCGCGGACATAATAATCGGCAGCTCGCACGCGCTGCTTGATGCGTTTTCCTCACGGGGCCTCGTTGCACCGTCCTCAATAAGCCAAACTTCCAACGAGGGCTCCGCTCATATATTCCTTCTGGCCAGTCCTCTTACAACGAGTGCAGTTGCGCCTGTCCTCTTACGAGTGCAGTTGCATCAGTCCTCTTACAACGAGTGCAGTTGCGTCAGTCTTGTGGAAGGGCTTTGCGTGCGCGTTTATATAGCACCGCCCAGCGGACCCTCTGGAATTTGCCTGCCGCGCTCTACCACGCCCCTCACGCCATTCCACCTGAGCCCTGGTTGGTTGTTGGCTCTTACCGGCTCCGCCCTTGACGTGCTGCTTGACGTGGCCACACCCTGACCTCGCACTCCTCCCCCTTTTCCAGGCCTACCTCGTGGCACTTGGCTGGTTTGAGCATCCTAATGCGAGGGGCAATAGCAAAAATGGGGCGCAGACTGGATGCTGCCCAACGAGGTCGATTGGAGGGTGGGCCGCAAAATGAACGGGACCTACTCTTATTTATTTATTTACACAACGCAGGTATCACTATTGGAAATGGCCTTATCCTCACATATACTATGACATAACTAATGTTCTAAGGTGGCCTACGTGTTGCATTTGGACTAACTATGGGGGCAAACCTTTATCCTTTTTTAATCACTAGCTGAGGTACCCGGCTTCGCCCGGGTTGAATAAGAACAATACAAATATATGATGAAAAGAACATGTATATTTTAGAGCAATATCACAGAACATTTCCTACATGACGTTTTTTCCATTTTCAATTTCTCAAAACCTCTGGGTATACAACATTTCTGGTTTTCTGACGTGGTGCCAAGACATAAAGATTGCTTGGTTTTCCAACCCTCGAGCAGCCCACGTACAGCTGGCCATGGGCAAACACTTGTTCTGTGAAGTTCAGGCCTGCAACCTTCATTGATTGCCCCTGTGCCCTGTTGATGGACATAGCAAAACATAGCCTGATGGGGAACTGAATCCTCTTGAAGGAGAATGGAAGGTCAGGGGTGGAATAAGTGGTATCCTTGGAATGAATACTTTCTCTCCTCTCTATTGTCCTGAGAGGATGGTTGCCTCTAGGACATGCGGCATCATTTGCTGGATTGTCAATCGTGTTCCATTACACAGCTTTGGTGGATCAAGATTCCTTAGAAGCATGATTGGTGCTCCCACCTTGAGAATCAACCTGTGTGTTGGGAGTCCTTGAGGCTGACGACTGTTGAGAAACTCAGTTGGGAGGTTTACTGCCTGATCTTCATGTCACTTTGGCAAGAGAATCATAATTTCTTTCATGACCGGGCAGCGAACATCATTATGTGCGACATTACGTCACTCCTACGGATGTGAAAACATTTGTTTTCCTTAAAAATATATTTAAAATAAATAAAATAGTACATAAATTAACAATAAAAGAAGCTAAAAAAACAATTAAAAATACAATACAAAGCACATAAAAAATATATAAATATGTACGTACAGTATACTGTACGTACGCGCAACCGCTGATTCTCATTCAAAACAGAGGCGACGTACAGTATTCCTTTACTGTGTCTGTGTTAGCCATGGGTCCGAAGAAGGATAATGCTAGTGTTTCCAAGCGTAATGTGGTTACAATGGACGATAAGGTAAATCTGATTAAAAGGTATGGAAAAGGTGGAAAAGTGTCGGTGATAGTGCATAGACCTTATCGCGAATCGGAACCCCAATGCGTCATGGGATCGGAAAGGGGCAATAGCGCCGCCACAAACTACACCATTGAATTGCAGCTGGTGTGGTTTTTTTAACCATTGATATTAAAATAAAAAGTAGCCTAGAACCACCGGAATTTTATGCTGATTCCGAATCTGTGTAAAACTTTTCTCCGATGTGTAGTTCTTGAGTTATAAGCGGACATCCAGACAGACAGACACTCCTCCTTTATATATAGAGATATATGTACATTCTCAGAACCGCAACAATATATTATACCAGTAGAAGCTGAGAAACAAATTTCCAGCACAAGTGTGGAAATTGGTTTTGCGACACTAACACAAGTGCGAAAGTGGTTCTGCAACACGAGCTCAAGTGCGGAACGTGCTTTTCAACACTAGCATAAGTGCGAAAGTGGTTTTGCAACACTAACACAAGTGCGACAAGTGGTTTTCAACACTAGCACAAGTGTGAAAGTGGTTTTGCAACCCTAGCTCAAGTGCGAAAGTGGTTTTCAACACCAGCATAAGTGTGGAACTTGTTTTTTGCAACACTAACACAAATGCGAATAATGGTTTACAACAGCAGCACGAGTGCGGAAAGTGGTTTGCAACACTAACACAAGTGCAAAAGTGGTTTTGCAACACTAACACAAGTGCGGCAAGTGGTTTTCAACACCAGTGCAAGTGCTAAAAGTGGTTTTGCAACAAAAAACCAAATGCGAAGTGGTTTTCAACACTAGCACGAGTGCTGAAAGTGGTTTTCAACACTAACACAAGTGCAAAAAGTGGTTTTGCAACACAAGCACAAGTGCAGAACATGGTGTTCAACTCGAGCGCAAGTGCGGAAAGTGGTTTTGCAACATGAGCTCATGTGCGGAGAGTGGTTTTCAACGCCAGCACTCGTGCGAAAAGTGGTTTTGCAACACCAACGCAAGTGAGACAAATGGTTTTGCAACACTAACACAAGTGCAAAAAGTGGATTTGAGTGCAAAAAGGAGCGCGACAAGTGCTTTTCCACACCAGCAGCTGTGCAAAAAGTGGTTTTCAACGCCAGCACAAGTGCGGAAATTGGTTTTGCAATACTAGCACATGTGTGAATAGTGGTTTTCGATGCCAACACAAGTGTGGAAAGTGGTTTTGCAACACCAACACAAGTGCAAAAAGTGGTTTTCAATGCCAGCACAAGTGCGAAAAGTGTTTCTGCATCCCCATCTCAAGTGCAGAATGTGGTTTTCAATGCTTGCACAAGTGCGGAAAGTAGTTCTGCAACACCAGATCAAGTGTGGAAAGTGGTTTTCAACACCAGCACAAGTGCGAGAAGTGGTTTTGCAACACCAACACAAGTGTGAAAGTGGTTTTGCAACACTAACACAAGTGTGTAAGTAGTTTTTGCAACAATAACACAAGTGCGAAAAGTGGTTTTGCAATACTAAACCAAATGCGAAAAGTGGCTTTCAACATGAGCACGAGTGCTGAAAATGGTTTTCAATGCCAGCATAAGTGTGGAAATTGGTTTTTCTAACACGAACACAAATGGGAATAATGGTTTACAACAGCAGCACGAGTGTGGAAAGTGGTTTGCAACACTAACACAAGTGTGGAAAGTGGTTTTCAACATGAGCACAAGTGCGATAAGTGGATTGGCAACACTAACCCAATTAGGAAAAGTGGTTTTCAACACTAGCACGAGTGCGGAAAGTAGTTTTCAATGCCAGCACAAGTGTGGAAATAGGTTTTGCTTCACTAACACAAGTGCGAAAGTAGTTTTCAACATGAGCACAAGTGCGATAAGTGGATTTGCAACACTAACCCAATTGCGAAAAGTGGTTTTCAACAATAGCACGAGTGCAGAAAGTGGTTTTCAATGCCAGCACAAGTGTGGAAATTGGTTTTGCTTCACTAACACAAGTGCGAAAGTGGTTCTGCAACACGAGCTCATGTCCGGAAAGTGGTATTCAACGTCAGCACAAGTGCGCAAAGTGGTTTTGCAACACTAGCTCAAGTGCGGAACGTGCTTTTCAACACTAGCACAAGTGCGAAAAGTGGTTTTGCAACAATAACACAAGTGCAGAATGTGGTTTTTAATGCCAGCGCAAGTGCGGAAAGTAGTTCTGCAACACCAGCTCAAGTGTGGAAAGTGGTTTTCAACACCAGCACAAGTGCTGAAAATGGATTTGCAACACTATCACAAGTGCAAAAAGTGGTTTTGCAACACTAACAGAAGTGCGAAAAGTGGTTTTGCAACACCAACACAAGTGTGAACGTGGTTTTGCAACACTAACACAAGTGTGTAAGTGGTTTTGCAACACTAACACAAGTGCGATAAGTGGTTTACAACACTAGCACGAGCACCGAAAGTGGTTTTTGCAACAATAACACAAGTGCGAAAAGTGGTTTTGCAATACAAAACCAAATGCGAAAAGTGGTTTTCAACACGAGCACTAGTGTTGAAAATGGTTTTCAATGCCAGCACAAGTGTGGACATTGGTATTGCAATACTAAGACAAGTGAGACAAGTGGTTATGCAACACTAACACAAGTGCTAAAAGTGGTTTTGAACACTAACAGGAGCGCGAAATGTGGTTTTCAACACCAGCAGAAGTGCGAAAAGTGGTTTCAATGCCAGCACAAGTGCGGAAAGTGGTATTCAATGCCAGCACAAGTGCGGAAAGTGGTTTTGCAATACCAGCACATGTATGAAAAGTGGTTTTCAATGCCAGCACAAGTGTGGAAAGTGGTTTTGCAACACTATGACTCGTGCAAAAGTGGTTTTCAATGCCAGCACAAGTGCGAAAAGTGGTTCTGCAACACTAGGTCAAGTGCTGAAAGTGGTTTTCAACACCAGCATTAGTGTGGAAATTGGTTTTTGCAACACCAATACAAATGGGAATAATTTTTTACAACAGTAACACGAGTGCGGAAAGTCGTTTTCAACATGAGCACAAGTGCGATAAGTGGATTTGCAACACTAACCCAATTGCGAAAAGTGGTTTTCAACACTAGCACGAGTGCAGAAAGTGGTTTTCAATGCCAGCACAAATGTGGAAATTAGTTTTGCTTCACTAACACAAGTGCGAAACTGGTTCTGCAACACGAGCTCAAGTCCGGAAAGTGTTATTCAACGTCAGCACAAGTGCGCAAAGTGGGTTTGCAACACTAGCTCAAGTGCGGAATGTGCTTTTCAACACCAGAACGAGAGCGGAAAGTGCTTTTTGCAACAACAACACAAGTGCGAAAATTGGTTTTGCAACTCGAACACGAGTGCAAAAGTGGTTTTGCAACACTAATACAAGTGCAAAAGTGGTTTTGCAACACGAACACAAGTGCGACAAGTGGTTTTCACCACCAGTGCAAGTGTGAAAAGTGGTTTTGCAACACTAAACCAAATGCGAAAAGTGCTTTTCAACACTAGCACGAGTGCTGAAAGTGGTTTTCAACACTAACACATGTGTGAAAGGTGTTTTTCAACACCAGTGCAAGTGCGAAAAGTGGTTTTGCAACACTAACACAAGTGCAAAAAGTGGTTTTCAATGCCAGCACAAGTGCGGAAAGGAGTTCTGCAACACCAGCTCAAGTGTGGAAAGTGGTTTTCACCACCAGCACAAGTGCGGAAAATGGTTTTGCAACACTAACACAAGTGCAAAAAGTGGTTTTGCAACACTAACACAAGTGCGAAAAGTGGTTTTCAATGCCAGCACAAGTGAGAAAAGTGGTTCTGCACAAAAGCTCAAGTGAGACAAATGGTTTTGCAACACTAACACAAGTGCAAAAAGTGGATTTGAGCACTAAAAGGAGTGTGGAAAGTGGTTTTGCAACACCAACACAAGTGCAAAAAGTGGTTTTCAATGCCAGCACAAGTGCGGAAAGTAGTTCTGCAACACCAGATCAAGTGTGGAAAGTGGTTTTCAACACCAGCACAAGTGCGAAAAGTGGTTTTGCAACACCAACACAAGTGTGAAAGTGGTGTTGCAACACTAACACAAGTGTGTAAGTGGTTTTTGCGACAATAACACAAGTGCGAAAAGTGGTTTTGCAATACGAAACCAAATGCGAAAAGTGGTTTTCAACACGAGCACGAGTGCTGAAAATGGTTTTCAATGCCAGCATAAGCATGGAAATTGGTTTTTGCACCACGAACACAAATGGGAACAATGGTTTACAACAGTAGCACGAGTGCGGAAAGTGGTTTGCAACACTAACACAAGTGTGGAAAGTGGTTTTCAACATGAGCACAAGTGTGATAAGTGGATTTGCAACACTAAGCCAATTGCGAAAAGTGGTTTTCAACAATAGCACGAGTGCGGAAAGTGGTTTTCAATGCCAGCACAAGTGTGGAAATTGGTTTTGCGACACCAACACAAGTGTGAAAGTGGTTCTGCAACACGAGCTCAAGTGCGGAACGTGCTTTTCAACACCAGCACAAGTGCGAAAGTGGTTTTGCAACACTAACACAAGTGCGACAAGTGGTTTTCAACACTAGCACAAGTGCGAAAGTGGTTTTGCAACACTAGCTCAAGTGCGGAACGTGCTTTTCAACACTAGCACAAGTGCGAAAGTGGTTTTCAACACCAGCATAAGTGTGGAAATTGTTTTTTGCAACACTAACACAAATGCGAATAATGGTTTACAACAGCAGCACGAGTGCGGAAAGTGGTTTTTCAACACTATCACAAGTGCAAAAAGTGTTTTTTCCACACTAATACAAGTGCAAAAGTGGTTTCCTGCACCAACACAAGTGCGAAAAGTGGTTTTTCAACACTAACACAAGTGCGAAAAGTGGTTTTTCAACACTAACACAAGTGCGAAAAGTGGTTTTTTCACACTAATACAAGTGCAAATGTGGTTTCCTGCACCAACACAAGTGCGAAAAGTGGTTTTTCAACACTAACGCAAGTGTGAAAAGTGGTTTTTCAACACTAACACAAGTGCGAAAAGTGGTTTTTCAACACTAACACAAGTGCGAAAAGTGGTTTTCCAAAACTAACACAAGTGCGAAAAGTGGTTTTTCAACACTAACACAAGTGCGAAAAGTGGTTTTTCAACACTATCACAAGTGCAAAAAGTGTTTTTTCCACACTAA
>NC_136268.1:80319411-80401911 GCF_964187855.1 Myxine glutinosa
ATACAAGTGCAAAAGTGGTTTCCTGCACCAACACAAGTGCGAAAGTGGTTTTTCAACACTAACACAAGTGCGAAAAGTGGTTTTTCAACACTAACACAAGTGCAAAAAAGTGGTTTTTCCACACTAATACAAGTGCAAAAGTGGTTTCCTGCACCAACACAAGTGCGAAAAGTGGTTTTTCAACACTAACACAAGTGCGAAAAGTGGTTTGTCAACACTATCACAAGTGCAAAAAGTGTTTTTTCCACACTAATACAAGTGCAAAAGTGGTTTCCTGCACCAACACAAGTGCGAAAAGTGGTTTTTCAACACTAACACAAGTGCGAAAAGTGGTTTTTCAACACTAACACAAGTGCGAAAAGTGGTTTTTCAACACTAACACAAGTGCGAAAAGTGGTTTTTCAACACTAACACAAGTGCGAAAAGTGGTTTTTCAACACTATCACAAGTGCAAAAAGTGTTTCTTCCACACTAATACAAGTGCAAAAGTGGTTTCCTGCACCAACACAAGTGCGAAAAGTGGTTTTTCAACACTAACACAAGTGCGAAAAGTGGTTTTTCAACACTATCACAAGTGCAAAAAGTGTTTTTTCCACAATAATACAAGTGCAAAAGTGGTTTCCTGCACCAACACAAGTGCGAAAAGTGGTTTTTCAACACTAACACAAGTGCGAAAAGTGGTTTTTCAACACTAACACAAGTGCGAAAAGTGGTTTTTCAACACTAACACAAGTGCGAAAAGTGTTTTTTCCACACTAATACAAGTGCAAAAGTGGTTTCCTGCACCAACACAAGTGCGAAAAGTGGTTTTTCAACACTAACACAAGTGCGAAAAATGGTTTTTCAACACTATCACAAGTGCAAAAAGTGTTTTTTCCACACCAATACAAGTGCAAAAGTGGTTTCCTGCACCAACACAAGTGCGAAAAGTGGTTTTTCAACACTAACACAAGTGCGAAATGTGGTTTTTCTACACTAACACAAGTGCGAAAAGTGGTTTATCAACACTAACACAAGTGCAAAAAGTGTTTTTTCCACACTAATACAAGTGCAAAAGTGGTTTCCTGCACCAACACAAGTGCGAAAAGTGGTTTTTCAACACTAACACAACTGCGAAAAGTGGTTTTTCAACACTATCACAAGTGCGAACAGTGGTTTTTCCACACTAATACAAGTGCAAAAGTGGTTTCCTGCACCAACACAAGTGCAAAAAGTGGTTTTTCAACACTAACACAAGTGCGAAAAGTGGTTTTTCCACACTAATACAAATGCAAAAGTGGTTTCCTGCCCCAACACAAGTGCGAAAAGTGGTTTTTCAACACTAACACATGTGCGAAAAGTGGTTTTTCAACACTATCACAAGTGCAAAAAGTGTTTTTTCCACACTAATACAAGTGCAAAAGTGGTTTCCTGCACCAACACAAGTGCAAAAAGTGGTTTTCAACACTAACACAAGTGCGAAAAGTGTTTTTTCCACACTAATACAAGTGCAAAAGTGGTTTCCTGCACCAACACAAGTGCGAAAAGTGTTTTTCAACACTAACACAAGTGCGAAAAGTGGTTTTTCAATACTAACACAAGTGCGAAAAGTGGTTTTTCCACACTAATACAAGTGCAAAAGTGGTTTCCTGCACCAACACAAGTGCGAAAAGTGGTTTTTCAACACTAACACAAGTGCGAAAAGTGGTTTTTCAACGCTATCACAAGTGCAAAAAGTGTTTTTTCCACACTAATACAAGTGCAAAAGTGGTTTCCTGCACCAACACAAGTGCGAAAAGTGGTTTTTCAACACTAACACAAGTGCGAAAAGTGGTTTTTCAACACTAACACAAGTGCGAAAAGTGGTTTTTCCACACTAATACAAGTGCAAAAGTGGTTTACTGCACCAACACAAGTGCGAAAAGTGGTTTTTCAACACTAACACAAGTGCAAAAAGTGGTTTTTCAACACTATCACAAGTGCAAAAAGTGTTTTTCCACATGAATACAAGTGCAAAAGTGGTTTCCTGCACCAACACAAGTGTGAAAAGTGGTTTTTCAACACTAACACAAGTGCGAAAAGTGGTTTTTCAACACTAACACAAGTGCAAAAAGTGGTTTTTCCACACTAATACAAGTGCAAAAGTGGTTTCCTGCACCAACACAAGTGCGAAAAGTGGTTTTTCAACACTAACACAAGTGCGAAAAGTGGTTTTTCAACACTAACACAAGTGCAAAAAGTGGTTTTTCAACACTATCACAAGTGCAAAAAGTGTTTTTTCCACACTAATACAAGTGCAAAAGTGGTTTCCTGCACCAACACAAGTGCGAAAAGTGGTTTTTCAACACTAACACAAGTGCGAAAAGTGGTTTTTCAACACTATCACAAGTGCAAAAAGTGTTTTTTCCACAATAATACAAGTGCAAAAGTGGTTTCCTGCACCAACACAAGTGCGAAAAGTGGTTTTTCAACACTAACACAAGTGCGAAAAGTGGTTTTTCAACACTAACACAAGTGCGAAAAGTGGTTTTTCAACACTAACACAAGTGCGAAAAGTGGTTTTTCAACACTAACACAAGTGCGAAAAGTGTTTTTTCCACACTAATACAAGTGCAAAAGTGGTTTCCTGCACCAACACAAGTGCGAAAAGTGGTTTTTCAACACTAACACAAGTGCGAAAAATGGTTTTTCAACACTATCACAAGTGCAAAAAGTGTTTTTTCCACACCAATACAAGTGCAAAAGTGGTTTCCTGCACCAACACAAGTGCGAAAAGTGGTTTTTCAACACTAACACAAGTGCGAAAAGTGGTTTTTCTACACTAACACAAGTGCGAAAAGTGGTTTATCAACACTAACACAAGTGCAAAAAGTGTTTTTTCCACACTAATACAAGTGCAAAAGTGGTTTCCTGCACCAACACAAGTGCGAAAAGTGGTTTTTCAACACTAACACAACTGCGAAAAGTGGTTTTTCAACACTATCACAAGTGCGAAAAGTGGTTTTTCCACACTAATACAAGTGCAAAAGTGGTTTCCTGCACCAACACAAGTGCAAAAAGTGGTTTTTCAACACTAACACAAGTGCGAAAAGTGGTTTTTCCGCACTATCACAAGTGCAAAAAGTGTTTTTTCCACACTAATACAAGTGCAAAAGTGGTTTCCTGCACCAATACAAGTGCGAAAAGTGGTTTTTCAACACTAACACAAGTGCGAAAAGTGGTTTTTCAACACTAACACAAGTGCGAAAAGTGGTTTTTCTACACTAACACAAGTGCGAAAAGTGGTTTATCAACACTAACACAAGTGCAAAAAGTGTTTTTTCCACACTAATACAAGTGCAAAAGTGGTTTCCTGCACCAACACAAGTGCGAAAAGTGGTTTTTCAACACTAACACAACTATGAAAAGTGGTTTTTCAACACTATCACAAGTGCGAACAGTGGTTTTGCCACACTAATACAAGTGCAAAAGTGGTTTCCTGCACCAACACAAGTGCAAAAAGTGGTTTTCCAACACTAACACAAGTGCGAAAAGTGGTTTTTCCACACTAATACAAATGCAAAAGTGGTTTCCTGCACCAACACAAGTGCGAAAAGTGGTTTTTCAACACTAACACATGTGCGAAAAGTGGTTTTTCAACACTATCACAAGTGCAAAAAGTGTTTTTTCCACACTAATACAAGTGCAAAAGTGGTTTCCTGCACCAACACAAGTGCAAAAAGTGGTTTTCAACACTAACACAAGTGCGAAAAGTGTTTTTTCCACACTAATACAAGTGCAAAAGTGGTTTCCTGCACCAACACAAGTGCGAAAAGTGGTTTTTCAACACTAACACAAGTGCGAAAAGTGGTTTTTCAATACTAACACAAGTGCGAAAAGTGGTTTTTCCACACTAATACAAGTGCAAAAGTGGTTTCCTGCACCAACACAAGTGCGAAAAGTGGTTTTTCAACACTAACACAAGTGCGAAAAGTGGTTTTTCAACACTATCACAAGTGCAAAAAGTGTTTTTTCCACAATAATACAAGTGCAAAAGTGGTTTCCTGCACCAACACAAGTGCGAAAAGTGGTTTTTCAACACTAACACAAGTGCGAAAAGTGGTTTTTCAACACTAACACAGGTGCAAAAAGTGGTTTTTCAACACTAACACAAGTGCGAAAAGTGGTTTTTCAACACTAACACAAGTGCGAAAAGTGGTTTTTCAACACGAACACAAGTGCGAAAAGTGGTTTTTCAACACTAACACAAGTGCGAAAAGTGGTTTTTCAACACTAACACAAGTGCGAAAAGTGTTTTTTCCACACTAATACAAGTGCAAAAGTGGTTTCCTGCACCAACACAAGTGCGAAAAGTGGTTTTTCAACACTAACACAAGTGCGAAATGTGGTTTTTCTACACTAACACAAGTGCGAAAAGTGGTTTATCAACACTAACACAAGTGCAAAAAGTGTTTTTTCCACACTAATACAAGTGCAAAAGTGGTTTCCTGCACCAACACAAGTGCGAAAAGTGGTTTTTCAACACTAACACAACTGCGAAAAGTGGTTTTTCAACACTATCACAAGTGCGAACAGTGGTTTTTCCACACTAATACAAGTGCAAAAGTGGTTTCCTGCACCAACACAAGTGCAAAAAGTGGTTTTTCAACACTAACACAAGTGCGAAAAGTGGTTTTTCCACACTAATACAAATGCAAAAGTGGTTTCCTGCCCCAACACAAGTGCGAAAAGTGGTTTTTCAACACTAACACATGTGCGAAAAGTGGTTTTTCAACACTATCACAAGTGCAAAAAGTGTTTTTTCCACACTAATACAAGTGCAAAAGTGGTTTCCTGCACCAACACAAGTGCAAAAAGTGGTTTTCAACACTAACACAAGTGCGAAAAGTGTTTTTTCCACACTAATACAAGTGCAAAAGTGGTTTCCTGCACCAACACAAGTGCGAAAAGTGGTTTTTCAACACTAACACAAGTGCGAAAAGTGGTTTTTCAATACTAACACAAGTGCGAAAAGTGGTTTTTCCACACTAATACAAGTGCAAAAGTGGTTTCCTGCACCAACACAAGTGCGAAAAGTGGTTTTTCAACACTAACACAAGTGCGAAAAGTGGTTTTTCAACGCTATCACAAGTGCAAAAAGTGTTTTTTCCACACTAATACAAGTGCAAAAGTGGTTTCCTGCACCAACACAAGTGCGAAAAGTGGTTTTTCAACACTAACACAAGTGCGAAAAGTGGTTTTTCAACACTAACACAAGTGCGAAAAGTGGTTTTTCCACACTAATACAAGTGCAAAAGTGGTTTACTGCACCAACACAAGTGCGAAAAGTGGTTTTTCAACACTAACACAAGTGCAAAAAGTGGTTTTTCAACACTATCACAAGTGCAAAAAGTGTTTTTTCCACATGAATACAAGTGCAAAAGTGGTTTCCTGCACCAACACAAGTGTGAAAAGTGGTTTTTCAACACTAACACAAGTGCGAAAAGTGGTTTTTCAACACTAACACAAGTGCGAAAAGTGGTTTTTCCACACTAATACAAGTGCAAAAGTGGTTTCCTGCACCAACACAAGTGCGAAAAGTGGTTTTTCAACACTAACACAAGTGCGAAAAGTGGTTTTTCAACACTAACACAAGTGCAAAAAGTGGTTTTTCAACACTATCACAAGTGCAAAAAGTGTTTTTTCCACACTAATACAAGTGCAAAAGTGGTTTCCTGCACCAACACAAGTGCGAAAAGTGGTTTTTCAACACTAACACAAGTGCGAAAAGTGGTTTTTCAACACTATCACAAGTGCAAAAAGTGTTTTTTCCACAATAATACAAGTGCAAAAGTGGTTTCCTGCACCAACACAAGTGCGAAAAGTGGTTTTTCAACACTAACACAAGTGCGAAAAGTGGTTTTTCAACACTAACACAAGTGCGAAAAGTGGTTTTTCAACACTAACACAAGTGCGAAAAGTGGTTTTTCAACACTAACACAAGTGCGAAAAGTGTTTTTTCCACACTAATACAAGTGCAAAAGTGGTTTCCTGCACCAACACAAGTGCGAAAAGTGGTTTTTCAACACTAACACAAGTGCGAAAAATGGTTTTTCAACACTATCACAAGTGCAAAAAGTGTTTTTTCCACACCAATACAAGTGCAAAAGTGGTTTCCTGCACCAACACAAGTGCGAAAAGTGGTTTTTCAACACTAACACAAGTGCGAAAAGTGGTTTTTCTACACTAACACAAGTGCGAAAAGTGGTTTATCAACACTAACACAAGTGCAAAAAGTGTTTTTTCCACACTAATACAAGTGCAAAAGTGGTTTCCTGCACCAACACAAGTGCGAAAAGTGGTTTTTCAACACTAACACAACTGCGAAAAGTGGTTTTTCAACACTATCACAAGTGCGAAAAGTGGTTTTTCCACACTAATACAAGTGCAAAAGTGGTTTCCTGCACCAACACAAGTGCAAAAAGTGGTTTTTCAACACTAACACAAGTGCGAAAAGTGGTTTTTCCGCACTATCACAAGTGCAAAAAGTGTTTTTTCCACACTAATACAAGTGCAAAAGTGGTTTCCTGCACCAATACAAGTGCGAAAAGTGGTTTTTCAACACTAACACAAGTGCGAAAAGTGGTTTTTCAACACTAACACAAGTGCGAAAAGTGGTTTTTCTACACTAACACAAGTGCGAAAAGTGGTTTATCAACACTAACACAAGTGCAAAAAGTGTTTTTTCCACACTAATACAAGTGCAAAAGTGGTTTCCTGCACCAACACAAGTGCGAAAAGTGGTTTTTCAACACTAACACAACTATGAAAAGTGGTTTTTCAACACTATCACAAGTGCGAACAGTGGTTTTGCCACACTAATACAAGTGCAAAAGTGGTTTCCTGCACCAACACAAGTGCAAAAAGTGGTTTTCCAACACTAACACAAGTGCGAAAAGTGGTTTTTCCACACTAATACAAATGCAAAAGTGGTTTCCTGCACCAACACAAGTGCGAAAAGTGGTTTTTCAACACTAACACATGTGCGAAAAGTGGTTTTTCAACACTATCACAAGTGCAAAAAGTGTTTTTTCCACACTAATACAAGTGCAAAAGTGGTTTCCTGCACCAACACAAGTGCAAAAAGTGGTTTTCAACACTAACACAAGTGCGAAAAGTGTTTTTTCCACACTAATACAAGTGCAAAAGTGGTTTCCTGCACCAACACAAGTGCGAAAAGTGGTTTTTCAACACTAACACAAGTGCGAAAAGTGGTTTTTCAATACTAACACAAGTGCGAAAAGTGGTTTTTCCACACTAATACAAGTGCAAAAGTGGTTTCCTGCACCAACACAAGTGCGAAAAGTGGTTTTTCAACACGAACACAAGTGCGAAAAGTGGTTTTTCAACGCTATCACAAGTGCAAAAAGTGTTTTTTCCACACTAATACAAGTGCAAAAATGGTATCCTGCACCAACACAAGTGCGAAAAGTGGTTTTTCAACACTAACACAAGTGCGAAAAGTGGTTTTTCAACACTAACACAAGTGCGAAAAGTGGTTTTTCCACACTAATACAAGTGCAAAAGTGGTTTACTGCACCAACACAAGTGCGAAAAGTGGTTTTTCAACACTAACACAAGTGCAAAAAGTGGTTTTTCAACACTATCACAAGTGCAAAAAGTGTTTTTTCCACACTAATACAAGTGCAAAAGTGGTTTCCTGCACCAACACAAGTGCGAAAAGTGGTTTTTCAACACTAACACAAGTGCGAAAAGTGGTTTTTCAACACTAACACAAGTGCAAAAAGTGGTTTTTCCACACTAATACAAGTGCAAAAGTGGTTTCCTGCACCAACACAAGTGCGAAAAGTGGTTTTTCAACACTAACACAAGTGCGAAAAGTGGTTTGTCAACACTATCACAAGTGCAAAAAGTGTTTTTTCCACACTAATACAAGTGCAAAAGTGGTTTCCTGCACCAACACAAGTGCGAAAAGTGGTTTTTCAACACTAACACAAGTGCGAAAAGTGGTTTTTCAACACTAACACAAGTGCGAAAAGTGGTTTTTCAACACTAACACAAGTGCGAAAAGTGGTTTTTCAACACTAACACAAGTGCGAAAAGTGGTTTTTCAACACTATCACAAGTGCAAAAAGTGTTTCTTCCACACTAATACAAGTGCAAAAGTGGTTTCCTGCACCAACACAAGTGCGAAAAGTGGTTTTTCAACACTAACACAAGTGCGAAAAGTGGTTTTTCAACACTATCACAAGTGCAAAAAGTGTTTTTTCCACAATAATACAAGTGCAAAAGTGGTTTCCTGCACCAACACAAGTGCGAAAAGTGGTTTTTCAACACTAACACAAGTGCGAAAAGTGGTTTTTCAACACTAACACAAGTGCGAAAAGTGGTTTTTCAACACTAACACAAGTGCGAAAAGTGTTTTTTCCACACTAATACAAGTGCAAAAGTGGTTTCCTGCACCAACACAAGTGCGAAAAGTGGTTTTTCAACACTAACACAAGTGCGAAAAATGGTTTTTCAACACTATCACAAGTGCAAAAAGTGTTTTTTCCACACCAATACAAGTGCAAAAGTGGTTTCCTGCACCAACACAAGTGCGAAAAGTGGTTTTTCAACACTAACACAAGTGCGAAATGTGGTTTTTCTACACTAACACAAGTGCGAAAAGTGGTTTATCAACACTAACACAAGTGCAAAAAGTGTTTTTTCCACACTAATACAAGTGCAAAAGTGGTTTCCTGCACCAACACAAGTGCGAAAAGTGGTTTTTCAACACTAACACAACTGCGAAAAGTGGTTTTTCAACACTATCACAAGTGCGAACAGTGGTTTTTCCACACTAATACAAGTGCAAAAGTGGTTTCCTGCACCAACACAAGTGCAAAAAGTGGTTTTTCAACACTAACACAAGTGCGAAAAGTGGTTTTTCCACACTAATACAAATGCAAAAGTGGTTTCCTGCCCCAACACAAGTGCGAAAAGTGGTTTTTCAACACTAACACATGTGCGAAAAGTGGTTTTTCAACACTATCACAAGTGCAAAAAGTGTTTTTTCCACACTAATACAAGTGCAAAAGTGGTTTCCTGCACCAACACAAGTGCAAAAAGTGGTTTTCAACACTAACACAAGTGCGAAAAGTGTTTTTTCCACACTAATACAAGTGCAAAAGTGGTTTCCTGCACCAACACAAGTGCGAAAAGTGGTTTTTCAACACTAACACAAGTGCGAAAAGTGGTTTTTCAATACTAACACAAGTGCGAAAAGTGGTTTTTCCACACTAATACAAGTGCAAAAGTGGTTTCCTGCACCAACACAAGTGCGAAAAGTGGTTTTTCAACACTAACACAAGTGCGAAAAGTGGTTTTTCAACGCTATCACAAGTGCAAAAAGTGTTTTTTCCACACTAATACAAGTGCAAAAGTGGTTTCCTGCACCAACACAAGTGCGAAAAGTGGTTTTTCAACACTAACACAAGTGCGAAAAGTGGTTTTTCAACACTAACACAAGTGCGAAAAGTGGTTTTTCCACACTAATACAAGTGCAAAAGTGGTTTACTGCACCAACACAAGTGCGAAAAGTGGTTTTTCAACACTAACACAAGTGCAAAAAGTGGTTTTTCAACACTATCACAAGTGCAAAAAGTGTTTTTTCCACATGAATACAAGTGCAAAAGTGGTTTCCTGCACCAACACAAGTGTGAAAAGTGGTTTTTCAACACTAACACAAGTGCGAAAAGTGGTTTTTCAACACTAACACAAGTGCAAAAAGTGGTTTTTCCACACTAATACAAGTGCAAAAGTGGTTTCCTGCACCAACACAAGTGCGAAAAGTGGTTTTTCAACACTAACACAAGTGCGAAAAGTGGTTTTTCAACACTAACACAAGTGCAAAAAGTGGTTTTTCAACACTATCACAAGTGCAAAAAGTGTTTTTTCCACACTAATACAAGTGCAAAAGTGGTTTCCTGCACCAACACAAGTGCGAAAAGTGGTTTTTCAACACTAACACAAGTGCGAAAAGTGGTTTTTCAACACTATCACAAGTGCAAAAAGTGTTTTTTCCACAATAATACAAGTGCAAAAGTGGTTTCCTGCACCAACACAAGTGCGAAAAGTGGTTTTTCAACACTAACACAAGTGCGAAAAGTGGTTTTTCAACACTAACACAAGTGCGAAAAGTGGTTTTTCAACACTAACACAAGTGCGAAAAGTGGTTTTTCAACACTAACACAAGTGCGAAAAGTGTTTTTTCCACACTAATACAAGTGCAAAAGTGGTTTCCTGCACCAACACAAGTGCGAAAAGTGGTTTTTCAACACTAACACAAGTGCGAAAAATGGTTTTTCAACACTATCACAAGTGCAAAAAGTGTTTTTTCCACACCAATACAAGTGCAAAAGTGGTTTCCTGCACCAACACAAGTGCGAAAAGTGGTTTTTCAACACTAACACAAGTGCGAAAAGTGGTTTTTCTACACTAACACAAGTGCGAAAAGTGGTTTATCAACACTAACACAAGTGCAAAAAGTGTTTTTTCCACACTAATACAAGTGCAAAAGTGGTTTCCTGCACCAACACAAGTGCGAAAAGTGGTTTTTCAACACTAACACAACTGCGAAAAGTGGTTTTTCAACACTATCACAAGTGCGAAAAGTGGTTTTTCCACACTAATACAAGTGCAAAAGTGGTTTCCTGCACCAACACAAGTGCAAAAAGTGGTTTTTCAACACTAACACAAGTGCGAAAAGTGGTTTTTCCGCACTATCACAAGTGCAAAAAGTGTTTTTTCCACACTAATACAAGTGCAAAAGTGGTTTCCTGCACCAATACAAGTGCGAAAAGTGGTTTTTCAACACTAACACAAGTGCGAAAAGTGGTTTTTCAACACTAACACAAGTGCGAAAAGTGGTTTTTCTACACTAACACAAGTGCGAAAAGTGGTTTATCAACACTAACACAAGTGCAAAAAGTGTTTTTTCCACACTAATACAAGTGCAAAAGTGGTTTCCTGCACCAACACAAGTGCGAAAAGTGGTTTTTCAACACTAACACAACTATGAAAAGTGGTTTTTCAACACTATCACAAGTGCGAACAGTGGTTTTGCCACACTAATACAAGTGCAAAAGTGGTTTCCTGCACCAACACAAGTGCAAAAAGTGGTTTTCCAACACTAACACAAGTGCGAAAAGTGGTTTTTCCACACTAATACAAATGCAAAAGTGGTTTCCTGCACCAACACAAGTGCGAAAAGTGGTTTTTCAACACTAACACATGTGCGAAAAGTGGTTTTTCAACACTATCACAAGTGCAAAAAGTGTTTTTTCCACACTAATACAAGTGCAAAAGTGGTTTCCTGCACCAACACAAGTGCAAAAAGTGGTTTTCAACACTAACACAAGTGCGAAAAGTGTTTTTTCCACACTAATACAAGTGCAAAAGTGGTTTCCTGCACCAACACAAGTGCGAAAAGTGGTTTTTCAACACTAACACAAGTGCGAAAAGTGGTTTTTCAATACTAACACAAGTGCGAAAAGTGGTTTTTCCACACTAATACAAGTGCAAAAGTGGTTTCCTGCACCAACACAAGTGCGAAAAGTGGTTTTTCAACACTAACACAAGTGCGAAAAGTGGTTTTTCAACGCTATCACAAGTGCAAAAAGTGTTTTTTCCACACTAATACAAGTGCAAAAATGGTATCCTGCACCAACACAAGTGCGAAAAGTGGTTTTTCAACACTAACACAAGTGCGAAAAGTGGTTTTTCAACACTAACACAAGTGCGAAAAGTGGTTTTTCCACACTAATACAAGTGCAAAAGTGGTTTACTGCACCAACACAAGTGCGAAAAGTGGTTTTTCAACACTAACACAAGTGCAAAAAGTGGTTTTTCAACACTATCACAAGTGCAAAAAGTGTTTTTTCCACACTAATACAAGTGCAAAAGTGGTTTCCTGCACCAACACAAGTGCGAAAAGTGGTTTTTCAACACTAACACAAGTGCGAAAAGTGGTTTTTCAACACTAACACAAGTGCAAAAAGTGGTTTTTCCACACTAATACAAGTGCAAAAGTGGTTTCCTGCACCAACACAAGTGCGAAAAGTGGTTTTTCAACACTAACACAAGTGCGAAAAGTGGTTTGTCAACACTATCACAAGTGCAAAAAGTGTTTTTTCCACACTAATACAAGTGCAAAAGTGGTTTCCTGCACCAACACAAGTGCGAAAAGTGGTTTTTCAACACTAACACAAGTGCGAAAAGTGGTTTTTCAACACTAACACAAGTGCGAAAAGTGGTTTTTCAACACTAACACAAGTGCGAAAAGTGGTTTTTCAACACTAACACAAGTGCGAAAAGTGGTTTTTCAACACTATCACAAGTGCAAAAAGTGTTTCTTCCACACTAATACAAGTGCAAAAGTGGTTTCCTGCACCAACACAAGTGCGAAAAGTGGTTTTTCAACACTAACACAAGTGCGAAAAGTGGTTTTTCAACACTATCACAAGTGCAAAAAGTGTTTTTTCCACAATAATACAAGTGCAAAAGTGGTTTCCTGCACCAACACAAGTGCGAAAAGTGGTTTTTCAACACTAACACAAGTGCGAAAAGTGGTTTTTCAACACTAACACAAGTGCGAAAAGTGGTTTTTCAACACTAACACAAGTGCGAAAAGTGTTTTTTCCACACTAATACAAGTGCAAAAGTGGTTTCCTGCACCAACACAAGTGCGAAAAGTGGTTTTTCAACACTAACACAAGTGCGAAAAATGGTTTTTCAACCCTATCACAAGTGCAAAAAGTGTTTTTTCCACACCAATACAAGTGCAAAAGTGGTTTCCTGCACCAACACAAGTGCGAAAAGTGGTTTTTCAACACTAACACAAGTGCGAAAAGTGGTTTTTCTACACTAACACAAGTGCGAAAAGTGGTTTATCAACACTAACACAAGTGCAAAAAGTGTTTTTTCCACACTAATACAAGTGCAAAAGTGGTTTCCTTCACCAACACAAGTGCGAAAAGTGGTTTTTCAACACTAACACAACTGCGAAAAGTGGTTTTTCAACACTATCACAAGTGCGAAAAGTGGTTTTTCCACACTAATACAAGTGCAAAAGTGGTTTCCTGCACCAACACAAGTGCAAAAAGTGGTTTTTCAACACTAACACAAGTGCGAAAAGTGGTTTTTCCGCACTATCACAAGTGCAAAAAGTGGTTTTTCCACACTAATACAAGTGCAAAAGTGGTTTCCTGCACCAATACAAGTGCGAAAAGTGGTTTTTCAACACTAACACAAGTGCGAAAAGTGGTTTTTCAACACTAACACAAGTTCGAAAAGTGTTTTTTCCACACTAATACAAGTGCAAAAGTGGTTTCCTGCACCAACACAAGTGCGAAAAGTAGTTTTTCAACACGAACACAATTGCGAAAAGTAGTTTTTCAACACTAACACAAGTGCGAAAAGTGGTTTTTCAACACCAACACAAGTGCGAAAAGTGGTTTTTCAACACTAACACAAGTGCGAAAAGTGTTTTTTCAACACTAACACAAGTGTGAAAAGTGTTTTTTCCACACTAATACAAGTGCAAAAGTGGTTTCCTGCACCAACACAAGTGCGAAAAGTGGTTTTTCAACACTAACACAAGTGCGAAAAGTGGTTTTTCAACACTATCACAAGTGCAAAAAGTGTTTTTTCCACACTAATACAAGTGCAAAAGTGGTTTCCTGCACCAATACAAGTGTGAAAAGTGGTTTTTCAACACTAACACAAGTGCGAAAAGTGTTTTTTCAACACTAACACAAGTGCAAAAAGTGTTTTTTCCACACTAATACAATTGCAAAAGTGGTTTCCTGCACCAACACAAGTGCGAAAAGTGGTTTTTCAACACTAGCACAAGTGCGAAAAGTGGTTTTTCAACACTAACACAAGTGCGAAAAGTGGTTTTTCAACACTAACACAAGTGCGAAAAGTGGTTTTTCAATGCTATCACAAGTGCAAAAAGTGTTTTTTCCACACTAATACAAGTGCAAAAGTGGTTTCCTGCACCAACACAAGTGCGAAAAGTGGTTTTTCAACACTAACACAAGTGCGAAAAGTGGTTTTTCAACACTATCACAAGTGCAAAAAGTGTTTTTTCCACACTAATACAAGTGCAAAAATGGTATCCTGCACCAACACAAGTGCGAAAAGTGGTTTTTCAACACTAACACAAGTGCGAAAAGTGGTTTTTCAACACTAACACAAGTGCGAAAAGTGGTTTTTCCACACTAATACAAGTGCAAAAGTGGTTTACTGCACCAACACAAGTGCGAAAAGTGGTTTTTCAACACTAACACAAGTGCAAAAAGTGGTTTTTCAACACTATCACAAGTGCAAAAAGTGTTTTTTCCACATGAATACAAGTGCAAAAGTGGTTTCCTGCACCAACACAAGTGTGAAAAGTGGTTTTTCAACACTAACACAAGTGCGAAAAGTGGTTTTTCAACACTAACACAAGTGCGAAAAGTGGTTTTTCCACACTAATACAAGTGCAAAAGTGGTTTCCTGC
Source organism: Myxine glutinosa (assembly GCF_964187855.1). NCBI lineage: Eukaryota > Metazoa > Chordata > Myxini > Myxiniformes > Myxinidae > Myxine > Myxine glutinosa. The sequence continues at coordinate 80,333,936 of NC_136268.1, forward strand.
ACCAACACAAGTGCGAAAAGTGGTTTTTCAACACTAACACAAGTGCGAAAAGTGGTTTTTCAACACTAACACAAGTGCAAAAAGTGGTTTTTCAACACTATCACAAGTGCAAAAAGTGTTTTTTCCACACTAATACAAATGCAAAAGTGGTTTCCTGCACCAACACAAGTGCGAAAAGTGGTTTTTCAACACTAACACAAGTGCGAAAAGTGGTTTTTCAACACTATCACAAGTGCAAAAAGTGTTTTTTCCACAATAATACAAGTGCAAAAGTGGTTTCCTGCACCAACACAAGTGCGAAAAGTGGTTTTTCAACACTAACACAAGTGCGAAAAGTGGTTTTTCAACACTAACACAAGTGCGAAAAGTGGTTTTTCAACACTAACACAAGTGCGAAAAGTGGTTTTTCAACACTAACACAAGTGGGAAAAGTGTTTTTTCCACACTAATACAAGTGCAAAAGTGGTTTCCTGCACCAACACAAGTGCGAAAAGTGGTTTTTCAACACTAACACAAGTGCGAAAAATGGTTTTTCAACACTATCACAAGTGCAAAAAGTGTTTTTTCCACACCAATACAAGTGCAAAAGTGGTTTCCTGCACCAACACAAGTGCGAAAAGTGGTTTTTCAACACTAACACAAGTGCGAAAAGTGGTTTTTCTACACTAACACAAGTGCGAAAAGTGGTTTATCAACACTAACACAAGTGCAAAAAGTGTTTTTTCCACACTAATACAAGTGCAAAAGTGGTTTCCTGCACCAACACAAGTGCGAAAAGTGGTTTTTCAACACTAACACAACTGCGAAAAGTGGTTTTTCAACACTATCACAAGTGCGAAAAGTGGTTTTTCCACACTAATACAAGTGCAAAAGTGGTTTCCTGCACCAACACAAGTGCAAAAAGTGGTTTTTCAACACTAACACAAGTGCGAAAAGTGGTTTTTCCGCACTATCACAAGTGCAAAAAGTGTTTTTTCCACACTAATACAAGTGCAAAAGTGGTTTCCTGCACCAATACAAGTGCGAAAAGTGGTTTTTCAACACTAACACAAGTGCGAAAAGTGGTTTTTCAACACTAACACAAGTGCGAAAAGTGGTTTTTCTACACTAACACAAGTGCGAAAAGTGGTTTATCAACACTAACACAAGTGCAAAAAGTGTTTTTTCCACACTAATACAAGTGCAAAAGTGGTTTCCTGCACCAACACAAGTGCGAAAAGTGGTTTTTCAACACTAACACAACTATGAAAAGTGGTTTTTCAACACTATCACAAGTGCGAACAGTGGTTTTGCCACACTAATACATGTGCAAAAGTGGTTTCCTGCACCAACACAAGTGCAAAAAGTGGTTTTTCAACACTATCACAAGTGCGAAAAGTGGTTTTTCCACACTAATACAAGTGCAAAAGTGGTTTCCTGCACCAACACAAGTGCAAAAAGTGGTTTTCAACACTAACACAAGTGCGAAAAGTGTTTTTTCCACACTAATACAAGTGCAAAAGTGGTTTCCTGCACCAACACAAGTGCGAAAAGTGGTTTTTCAACACTAACACAAGTGCGAAAAGTGGTTTTTCAATACTAACACAAGTGCGAAAAGTGGTTTTTCCACACTAATACAAGTGCAAAAGTGGTTTCCTGCACCAACACAAGTGCGAAAAGTGGTTTTTCAACACTAACACAAGTGCGAAAAGTGGTTTTTCAACGCTATCACAAGTGCAAAAAGTGTTTTTTCCACACTAATACAAGTGCAAAAGTGGTTTCCTGCACCAACACAAGTGCGAAAAGTGGTTTTTCAACACTAACACAAGTGCGAAAAGTGGTTTTTCAACACTATCACAAGTGCAAAAAGTGTTTTTTCCACACTAATACAAGTGCAAAAATAGTATCCTGCACCAACACAAGTGCGAAAAGTGGTTTTTCAACACTAACACAAGTGCGAAAAGTGGTTTTTCAACACTAACACAAGTGCGAAAAGTGGTTTTTCCACACTAATACAAGTGCAAAAGTGGTTTACTGCACCAACACAAGTGCGAAAAGTGGTTTTTCAACACTAACACAAGTGCAAAAAGTGGTTTTTCAACACTAACACAAGTGCAAAAAGTGGTTTTTCAACACTATCACAAGTGCAAAAAGTGTTTTTTCCACACTAATACAAGTGCAAAAGTGGTTTCCTGCACCAACACAAGTGCGAAAAGTGGTTTTTCAACACTAACACAAGTGCGAAAAGTGGTTTTTCAACACTATCACAAGTGCAAAAAGTGTTTTTTCCACAATAATACAAGTGCAAAAGTGGTTTCCTGCACCAACACAAGTGCGAAAAGTGGTTTTTCAACACTAACACAAGTGCGAAAAGTGGTTTTTCAACACTAACACAAGTGCGAAAAGTGGTTTTTCAACACTAACACAAGTGCGAAAAGTGGTTTTTCAACACTAACACAAGTGCGAAAAGTGTTTTTTCCACACTAATACAAGTGCAAAAGTGGTTTCCTGCACCAACACAAGTGCGAAAAGTGGTTTTTCAACACTAACACAAGTGCGAAAAATGGTTTTTCAACCCTATCACAAGTGCAAAAAGTGTTTTTTCCACACCAATACAAGTGCAAAAGTGGTTTCCTGCACCAACACAAGTGCGAAAAGTGGTTTTTCAACACTAACACAAGTGCGAAAAGTGGTTTTTCTACACTAACACAAGTGCGAAAAGTGGTTTATCAACACTAACACAAGTGCAAAAAGTGTTTTTTCCACACTAATACAAGTGCAAAAGTGGTTTCCTTCACCAACACAAGTGCGAAAAGTGGTTTTTCAACACTAACACAACTGCGAAAAGTGGTTTTTCAACACTATCACAAGTGCGAAAAGTGGTTTTTCCACACTAATACAAGTGCAAAAGTGGTTTCCTGCACCAACACAAGTGCAAAAAGTGGTTTTTCAACACTAACACAAGTGCGAAAAGTGGTTTTTCCGCACTATCACAAGTGCAAAAAGTGGTTTTTCCACACTAATACAAGTGCAAAAGTGGTTTCCTGCACCAATACAAGTGCGAAAAGTGGTTTTTCAACACTAACACAAGTGCGAAAAGTGGTTTTTCAACACTAACACAAGTTCGAAAAGTGTTTTTTCCACACTAATACAAGTGCAAAAGTGGTTTCCTGCACCAACACAAGTGCGAAAAGTAGTTTTTCAACACGAACACAAGTGCGAAAAGTAGTTTTTCAACACTAACACAAGTGCGAAAAGTGGTTTTTCAACACCAACACAAGTGCGAAAAGTGGTTTTTCAACACTAACACAAGTGCGAAAAGTGTTTTTTCAACACTAACACAAGTGTGAAAAGTGTTTTTTCCACACTAATACAAGTGCAAAAGTGGTTTCCTGCACCAACACAAGTGCGAAAAGTGGTTTTTCAACACTAACACAAGTGCGAAAAGTGGTTTTTCAACACTATCACAAGTGCAAAAAGTGTTTTTTCCACACTAATACAAGTGCAAAAGTGGTTTCCTGCACCAATACAAGTGTGAAAAGTGGTTTTTCAACACTAACACAAGTGCGAAAAGTGTTTTTTCAACACTAACACAAGTGCAAAAAGTGTTTTTTCCACACTAATACAATTGCAAAAGTGGTTTCCTGCACCAACACAAGTGCGAAAAGTGGTTTTTCAACACTAGCACAAGTGCGAAAAGTGGTTTTTCAACACTAACACAAGTGCGAAAAGTGGTTTTTCAACACTAACACAAGTGCGAAACGTGGTTTTTCAACACCAACACAAGTGCGAAAAGTGGATTTTCCACACTAATACAAGTGCGAAAAGTGGTTTTTCAACACTAACACAAGTGCGAAAAGTGGTTTTTCAACACTAACACAAGTGCGAAAAGTGGTTTTTTCACACTAATACAAGTGCAAATGTGGTTTCCTGCACCAACACAAGTGCGAAAAGTGGTTTTTCAACACTAACACAAGTGCAAAAAGTGGTTTTTCAACACTAACACAAGTGCGAAAAGTGGGTTTTCAACACTAACACAAGTGCGAAAAGTGGGTTTTCAACACTAATACAAGTGCGAAAAGTGGATTTTCCACACTAATACAAGTGCAAAAGTGGTTTCCTGCACCAACACAAGTGCGAAAAGTGGTTTTTCAACACTAACACAAGTGCGAAAAGTGGTTTTTCCACACTAATACAAGTGCGAAAAGTGGTTTTTCAACACTAACACAAGTGCGAAAAGTGGATTTTCCACACTAATACAAGTGCAAAAGTGGTTTCCTGCACCAACACAAGTGCGAAAAGTGGTTTTTCAACACTAACACAAGTGCGAAAAGTGGTTTTTCAACACTATCACAAGTGCAAAAGTGTTTTTTCCACACTAATACAAGTGCAAAAGTGGTTTCCTCCACCAACACAGGTGCGAAAAGTGGTTTTTCAACATTAACACAAGTGCGAAAAGTGGTTTTTTCAACACTATCACAAGTGCAAAAGTGATTTTTCCACACTAATACAAGTGCAAAAGTGGTTTCCTGCACCAACACAAGTGCGAAAAGTGGTTTTTAAACACTAACACAAGTGCGAAATGTGGTTTTCAACACTAACACAAGTGCGAAAAGTGGTTTTTCAACACTAACACAAGTGCGAAAAGTGGTTTTTCCACACTAATACAAGTGCAAAAGTGGTTTCCTGCACCAACACAAGTGCGAAAAGTGGTTTTTCAACACTAACTCAAGTGCGAAACGTGGTTTTTCAACACTAACACAGGTGCGAAAAGTGGTTTTTCAACACGAACACAAGTGCGAAAAGTGGTTTTTCACACTATCACAAGTGCAAAAAGTGTTTTTTCCACACTAATACAAGTGTAAAAGTGGTTTCCTGCACCAACACAAGTGCGAAAAGTGGTTTTTCAACACTACCACAAGTGACAAAAGTGTTTTTTCAACACTAACACAAGTGCGAAAAGTGTTTCTTCCACACTAATACAAGTGCAAAAGTGGTTTCCTGCACCAACACAAGTGCGAAAAGTGGTTTTTCAACACTATCACAAGTGCAAAAAGTGTTTTTTCCACACTAATACAAGTGCAAAAGTGGTTTCCTGCACCAATACAAGTGCGAAAAGTGGTTTTTCAACACTAACACAAGTGCAAAAAGTGGTTTTTCAACCCTAACACAAGTACGAAAAGTGTTTTTTCCACACTAATACAAGTGCAAAAGTGGTTTCCTGCACCAACACAAGTGCGAAAAGTAGTTTTTCAACACTAACACAAGTGCGAAAAGTGGTTTTTCAACACCAACACAAGTGCGAAAAGTGGTTTTTCAACACTAACACAAGTGCGAAAAGTGGTTTTTCAACACTAACACAAGTGCGAAAAGTGGTTTTTTCACACTAATACAAGTGCAAATGTGGTTTCCTGCACTAACACAAGTGCGAAAAGTGGTTTTTCAACACTAACACAAGTGCGAAAAGTGGTTTTTCAACACTAACACAAGTGCAAAAAGTGGTTTTTCAACACACACAAGTGCGAAAAGTGGTTTTTCAACACTAACACAAGTGCGAAAAGTGGTTTTTCAACACTAACACAAGTGCAAAAAGTGGTTTTTTCACACTAATACAAGTGCAAATGTGGTTTCCTGCACCAACACAAGTGCGAAAAGTGGTTTTTCAACACTAACACAAGTGCGAAAAGTGGTTTTTCAACACTAACACAAGTGCGAAAAGTGGTTTTTCAACACTAACACAAGTGCGAAAAGTGGATTTTCCACACTAATACAAGTGCAAAAGTGGTTTCCTGCACCAACACAAGTGCGAAAAGTGGTTTTTCAGCACTAACACAAGTGCGAAAAGTGGTTTTTCAACACTAACACAAGTGCGAAAAGTGGTTTTTCAACACTAACACAAGTGCGAAAAGTGGTTTTTCAACACTATCACAAGTGCAAAAAGTGTTTCTTCCACACTAATACAAGTGCAAAAGTGGTTTCCTGCACCAACACAAGTGCGAAAAGTGGTTTGTCAACACTAACACAAGTGCGAAAAGTGGTTTTTCAACAATATCACAAGTGCAAAAAGTGTTTTTTCCACACTAATACAAGTGCAAAAGTGGTTTCCTGCACCAACACAAGTGCGAAAAGTGGTTTTTCAACACTAACACAAGTGCGAAAAGTGGTTTTTCAACACTAACACAAGTACGAAAAGTGTTTTTTCCACACTACTACAAGTGCAAAAGTGGTTTCCTGCACCAACACAAGTGCGAAAAGTAGTTTTTCAACACTAACACAAGTGCGAAAAGTGGTTTTTCAACACCAACACAAGTGCGAAAAGTGGTTTTTCAACACTAACACAAGTGCAAAAAGTGGTTTTTCCACACTAATACAAGTGCAAAAGTGGTTTCCTGCACCAACACAAGTGCGAAAAGTGGTTTTTCAACACTAACACAAGTGCGAAAAGTGGTTTGTCAACACTATCACAAGTGCAAAAAGTGTTTTTTCCACACTAATACAAGTGCAAAAGTGGTTTCCTGCACCAACACAAGTGCGAAAAGTGGTTTTTCAACACTAACACAAGTGCGAAAAGTGGTTTTTCAACACTAACACAAGTGCGAAAAGTGGTTTTTCAACACTACAACAAGTGCGAAAAGTGGTTTTTCAACACTAACACAAGTGCGAAAAGTGGTTTTTCAACACTAACACAAGTGCGAAAAGTGGTTTTTCAACACTATCACAAGTTCAAAAAGTGCTTTTTTCCACACTCATACAAGTGCAAAAGTGGGTTCCTGCACCAACACAAGTGCGAAAAGTAGTTTTTCAACACTAACACAAGCGCGAAAAGTGGTTTTTCAACACTAACACAAGTGCGAAAAGTGGTTTTTCAACACTAACACAAGTGCGAAAAGTGGTTTTTCAACACTATCACAAGTTCAAAAAGTGTTTTTTCCACACTAATACAAGTGCAAAAGTGGTTTCCTGCACCAACACAAGTGTGAAAAGTGGTTTTTCAACACTAACACAAGTGCGAAAAGTGGTTTTTCAACACTAACACAAGTGCGAAAAGTGGTTTTTCAACACTATCACAAGTGCAAAAAGTGTTTTTTCCACACTAATACAAGTGCAAAAGTGGTTTCCTGCACCAACACAAGTGCGAAAAGTGGTTTTTCATCACTAACACAAGTGCGAAAAGTGGTTTTTCAACACTAACACAAGTGCGAAAAGTGGTTTTTCAACACTATCACAAGTGCAAAAGTGTTTTTTCCACACTAATACAAGTACAAAAGTGGTTTCCTGCACCAACACAAGTGCGAAAAGTGGTTTTTCAACACTAACACAAGTGCGAAAAGTGGTTTTTCAACGCTATCACAAGTGCAAAAAGTGTTTTTTCCACACTAATACAAGTGCAAAAGTGGTTTCCTGCACCAACACAAGTGCGAAAAGTGGTTTTTCAACACTAACACAAGTGCGAAAAGTGGTTTTTCAACACTATCACAAGTGCAAAAAGTGTTTTTTCCACACTAATACAAGTGCAAAAATGGTATCCTGCACCAACACAAGTGCGAAAAGTGGTTTTTCAACACTAACACAAGTGCGAAAAGTGGTTTTTCAACACTAACACAAGTGCGAAAAGTGGTTTTTCCACACTAATACAAGTGCAAAAGTGGTTTCCTGCACCAACACAAGTGCGAAAAGTGGTTTTTCAACACTAACACAAGTGCAAAAAGTGGTTTTTCAACACTATCACAAGTGCAAAAAGTGTTTTTTCCACATGAATACAAGTGCAAAAGTGGTTTCCTGCACCAACACAAGTGTGAAAAGTGGTTTTTCAACACTAACACAAGTGCGAAAAGTGGTTTTTCAACACTAACACAAGTGCGAAAAGTGGTTTTTCCACACTAATACAAGTGCAAAAGTGGTTTCCTGCACCAACACAAGTGCGAAAAGTGGTTTTTCAACACTAACACAAGTGCGAAAAGTGGTTTTTCAACACTATCACAAGTGCAAAAAGTGTTTTTTCCACAATAATACAAGTGCAAAAGTGGTTTCCTGCATCAACACAAGTGCGAAAAGTGGTTTTTCAACACTAACACAAGTGCGAAAAGTGGTTTTTCAACACTAACACAAGTGCGAAAAGTGGTTTTTCAACACTAACACAAGTGCGAAAAGTGGTTTTTCAACACTAACACAAGTGCGAAAAGTGTTTTTTCCACACTAATACAAGTGCAAAAGTGGTTTCCTGCACCAACACAAGTGCGAAAAGTGGTTTTTCAACACTAACACAAGTGCGAAAAATGGTTTTTCAACACTATCACAAGTGCAAAAAGTGTTTTTTCCACACCAATACAAGTGCAAAAGTGGTTTCCTGCACCAACACAAGTGCGAAAAGTGGTTTTTCAACACTAACACAAGTGCGAAAAGTGGTTTTTCTACACTAACACAAGTGCGAAAAGTGGTTTATCAACACTAACACAAGTGCAAAAAGTGTTTTTTCCACACTAATACAAGTGCAAAAGTGGTTTCCTGCACCAACACAAGTGCGAAAAGTGGTTTTTCAACACTAACACATGTGCGAAAAGTGGTTTTTCAACACTATCACATGTGCGAAAAGTGGTTTTTCAACACTATCACAAGTGCAAAAAGTGTTTTTTCCACACTAATACAAGTGCAAAAGTGGTTTCCTGCACCAACACAAGTGTAAAAAGTGGTTTTCAACACTAACACAAGTGCGAAAAGTGTTTTTTCCACACTAATACAAGTGCAAAAGTGGTTTCCTGCACCAACACAAGTGCGAAAAGTGGTTTTTCAACACTAACACAAGTGCGAAAAGTGGTTTTTCAATACTAACACAAGTGCGAAAAGTGGTTTTTCCACACTAATACAAGTGCAAAAGTGGTTCCCTGTACCAACACACGTGCGAAAAGTGGTTTTTCCACACTAATACAAATGCAAAAGTGGTTTCCTGCACCAACACAAGTGCGAAAAGTGGTTTTTCAACACTAACACATGTGCGAAAAGTGGTTTTTCAACACTATCACAAGTGCAAAAAGTGTTTTTTCCACACTAATACAAGTGCAAAAGTGGTTTCCTGCACCAACACAAGTGCAAAAAGTGGTTTTCAACACTAACACAAGTGCGAAAAGTGTTTTTTCCACACTAATACAAGTGCAAAAGTGGTTTCCTGCACCAACACAAGTGCGAAAAGTGGTTTTTCAACACTAACACAAGTGCGAAAAGTGGTTTTTCAATACTAACACAAGTGCGAAAAGTGGTTTTTCCACACTAATACAAGTGCAAAAGTGGTTTCCTGCACCAACACAAGTGCGAAAAGTGGTTTTTCAACACTAACACAAGTGCGAAAAGTGGTTTTTCAACACTAACACAAGTGCGAAAAGTGGTTTTTCCACACTAATACAAGTGCAAAAGTGGTTTCCTGCACCAACACGAGTGCGAAAAGTGGTTTTTCAACACTAACACAAGTGCAAAAAGTGGTTTTTCAACACTATCACAAGTGCAAAAAGTGTTTTTTCCACATGAATGCAAGTGCAAAAGTGGTTTCCTGCACCAACACAAGTGTGAAAAGTGGTTTTTCAACACTAACACAAGTGCGAAAAGTGGTTTTTCAACACTAACACAAGTGCGAAAAGTGGTTTTTCCACACTAATACAAGTGCAAAAGTGGTTTCCTGCACCAACACAAGTGCGAAAAGTGGTTTTTCAACACTAACACAAGTGCGAAAAGTGGTTTTTCAACACTAACACAAGTGCAAAAAGTGGTTTTTCAACACTATCACAAGTACAAAAAGTGTTTTTTCCACACTGATACAAGTGCAAAAGTGGTTTCCTGCACCAACACAAGTGCGAAAAGTGGTTTTTCAACACTAACACAAGTGCGAAAAGTGGTTTTTCAACACTAACACAACTGCGAAAAGTGGTTTTTCAACACTATCACAAGTGCGAAAAGTGGTTTTTCCACACTAATACAAGTGCAAAAGTGGTTTCCTGCACCAACACAAGTGCAAAAAGTGGTTTTTCAACACTAACACAAGTGCGAAAAGTGGTTTTTCCACACTAATTCAAATGCAAAAGTGGTTTCCTGCACCAACACAAGTGCGAAAAGTGGTTTTTCAACACTAACACATGTGCGAAAAGTGGTTTTTCAACACTATCACAAGTGCAAAAAGTGTTTTTTCCACACTAATACAAGTGCAAAAGTGGTTTCCTGCACCAACACAAGTGCAAAAAGTGGTTTTCAACACTAACACAAGTGCGAAAAGTGTTTTTTCCACACTAATACAAGTGCAAAAGTGGTTTCCTGCACCAACACAAGTGCGAAAAGTGGTTTTTCAACACTAACACAAGTGCGAAAAGTGGTTTTTCAATACTAACACAAGTGCGAAAAGTGGTTTTTCCACACTAATACAAGTGCAAAAGTGGTTTCCTGCACCAACACAAGTGCGAAAAGTGGTTTTTCAACACTAACACAAGTGCGAAAAGTGGTTTTTCAACGCTATCACAAGTGCAAAAAGTGTTTTTTCCACACTAATACAAGTGCAAAAGTGGTTTCCTGCACCAACACAAGTGCGAAAAGTGGTTTTTCAACACTAACACAAGTGCGAAAAGTGGATTTTCAACACTATCACAAGTGCAAAAAGTGTTTTTTCCACACTAATACAAGTGCAAAAATGGTATCCTGCACCAACACAAGTGCGAAAAGTGGTTTTTCAACACTAACACAAGTGCGAAAAGTGGTTTTTCCACACTAATACAAGTGCAAAAGTGGTTTCCTGCACCAACACAAGTGCGAAAAGTGGTTTTTCAACACTAACACAAGTGCAAAAAGTGGTTTTTCAACACTATCACAAGTGCAAAAAGTGTTTTTTCCACATGATACAAGTGCAAAAGTGGTTTCCTGCACCAACACAAGTGTGAAAAGTGGTTTTTCAACACTAACACAAGTGCGAAAAGTGGTTTTTCAACACTAACACAAGTGCGAAAAGTGGTTTTGCCACACTAATACAAGTGCAAAAGTGGTTTCCTGCACCAACACAAGTGCGAAAAGTGGTTTTTCAACACTAACACAAGTGCGAAAAGTGGTTTTTCAACACTAACACAAGTGTAAAAAGTGGTTTTTCAACACTATCACAAGTGCAAAAAGTGTTTTTTCCACACTAATACAAGTGCAAAAGTGGTTTCCTGCACCAACACAAGTGCGAAAAGTGGTTTTTCAACACTAACAAAAGTGCGAAAAGTGGTTTTTCAACACTATCACAAGTGCAAAAAGTGTTTTTTCCACAATAATACAAGTGCAAAAGTGGTTTCCTGCACCAACACAAGTGCGAAAAGTGGTTTTTCAACACTAACACAAGTGCGAAAAGTGGTTTTTCAACACTAACACAAGTGCGAAAAGTGGTTTTTCAACACTAACACAAGTGCGAAAAGTGTTTTTTCCACACTAATACAAGTGCAAAAGTGGTTTCCTGCACCAACACAAGTGCGAAAAGTGGTTTTTCAACACTAACACAAGTGCGAAAAATGGTTTTTCAACACTATCACAAGTGCAAAAAGTGTTTTTTCCACACCAATACAAGTGCAAAAGTGGTTTCCTGCACCAACACAAGTGCGAAAAGTGGTTTTTCAACACTAACACAAGTGCGAAAAGTGGTTTTTCTACACTAACACAAGTGCGAAAAGTGGTTTATCAACACTAACACAAGTGCAAAAAGTGTTTTTTCCACACCAATACAAGTGCAAAAGTGGTTTCCTGCACCAACACAAGTGCGAAAAGTGGTTTTTCAACACTATCACAAGTGCGAAAAGTGGTTTTTCAACACTATCACAAGTGCGAAAAGTGGTTTTTCCACACTAATACAAGTGCAAAAGTGGTTTCCTGCACCAACACAAGTGCAAAAAGTGGTTTTTCAACACTCACACAAGTGCGAAAAGTGGTTTTTCCACACTAATACAAATGCAAAAGTGGTTTCCTGCACCAACACAAGTGCGAAAAGTGGTTTTTCAACACTAACACATGTGCGAAAAGTGGTTTTTCAACACTATCACAAGTGCGAAAAGTGTTTTTTCCACACTAATACAAGTGCAAAAGTGGTTTCCTGCACCAACACAAGTGCGAAAAGTGGTTTTTCAACACTAACACAAGTGCGAAAAGTGGTTTTTCAACACTAACACAAGTGCGAAAAGTGGTTTTTCCACACCAATACAAGTGCAAAAGTGGTTTCCTGCACCAACACAAGTGCGAAAAGTGGTTTTTCAACACTAACACAAGTGCGAAATATATAGTAACGCACTTGTGATATATAAATATATAGTATATAGAATATATAGTAACGAATTTGAGAAGTGTAACGAATTTGAGAAAATGTAAAGAATGTGAGAATTATGGTTTTGTTGTGTGTAAATGGCACCCTCCGTAATGTAAAGAAAGGTCGAAGCTCGTCCTCTTAGTTAATTCCATAAACCTACACACAGGACACCATATATCCTTTTAAATAGTTAGTCCCTTATTCTATGTAGGTTAAGGATGTGTTTCCCAATAGTTTGACTCTTCATTGCACCGAATTAAATACGAGTAGGTCCCTCCGACGCCCCATGGCATCTTCCAAGTGCCAGGTTTGCCAGGTTTGCCAGGTTTGCTGCATTTGACTCCATTACGCACGAGGTAACCACGAAGAAGAAAGGTGGGTCTCCACCTCGTCATCTTTCTAACTTTTTAAAGAGCAGTGTCCATATGTTTTATACCCCTCCCACCGCCCCCTTCCCATGCCCCCCCCCCCCAAAGCCCTCGCCCTCTCTCAGATCTCTCGATGTCTCCATGTCTCTCGGTCCCTGCTCTCAAATGTTGTGTTTGTGTCCTTCCCCCTCTCTCCCCATCTTGTCTACCGCTCCCGATGTTATATGTTTTATGTGTCGGTTTGTCTTTCTGTGTGATTAATGTTCGCTCTTTCACGAGCCTCGATCTTGTATACAAAAAAAAAAAAAAAAAAAAAACAAGTGCGAAAAATGGTTTTTCAACACTAACACAAGTGCAAAAAGTGTTTTTTCCACACCAATACAAGTGCAAAAGTGGTTTCCTGCACCAACACAAGTGCGAAAAGTGGTTTTTCAACACTAACACAACTGCGAAAAGTGGTTTTTCAACACTATCACAAGTGCGAAAAGTGGTTTTTCCACACTAATACAAGTGCAAAAGTGGTTTCCTGCACCAACACAAGTGCAAAAAGTGGTTTTTCAACACTCACACAAGTGCGAAAAGTGGTTTTTCCACACTAATACAAATGCAAAAGTGGTTTCCTGCACCAACACAAGTGCGAAAAGTGGTTTTTCAACACTAACACATGTGCGAAAAGTGGTTTTTCAACACTATCACAAGTGCGAAAAGTGTTTTTTCCACACTAATACAAGTGCAAAAGTGGTTTCCTGCACCAACACAAGTGCGAAAAGTGGTTTTTCAACACTAACACAAGTGCGAAAAGTGGTTTTTCCACACTAATACAAGTGCAAAAGTGGTTTCCTGCACCAACACAAGTGTGAAAAGTGGTTTTTCAACACTAACACGAGTGCGAAAAGTGGTTTTTCAACACTATCACAAGAGTAGGTGATAAATGTTGCTTCTGGGACACCTCCGTTTAACATGGGAAATCCCTATCTAATGTCATTTACCCCCTTGTCTTTTTCAAAAATCATAAACACCTCTATTTCTCACTCTATGAACCTATAATCCTTCTCACCTTATGAACCTATAATCCTTCTCGCCTTATGAACCTATAATCCTTCTCACCTTATGAACCTATAATCCTTCTCACCTTATGAACCTATGATTTTCTTCCTTTATGAATCTATAATCCTTCTGGCCTTATGAACCTATGATCCTTCTCACTTACATGTAATTTTTACCCTATTCCCCCCACTAGCCCCTTAATGTAGTTCCTTAGACCACTCTACTAATGAGCCTATAAATATATTATCTCTTTCTAACTTTTTAAAGAGTTCCATTCTCCTATAGAACTCATCCCCATCAAGTATATTTATAAAGTATACAGGTTCCTTAACTTTTTGTTGTGAAAGTATAAAGTGGTATGTTTCACGGAGGGCGCTTCGGGTCCAATCCCACTCCTGACACCAATTGTTACTGATCGCGGTTTAGGATGTTGTTTGCCGAGCGAAGGCTCCGCGACCGAACAGTTGTTCCCCGACTCACCCGATTCACCCAGAACTTTGGCCGTATCGCACCGCAGCCGCCCAATCTGGAAAAGACTAAAATGACGAAATGCAAAGAGGAAAAGGAATAAGACGAGAAGACGGACAGAAGAGTAATTGGATTTATTATACACACAAGCAAAAAGAAAGCAGTCACGTTTATTTACAACACATAAGACGCAGGTGACACAGTGCAAATACTAGCTTATACAGACTTAATTAAATACCCAGGGACAAGACACACAGAACAAACTCACGTACACAAGAAGGGTGGAAAGGCAGGAGGTGGATGGCTGGAGGGAGAGGAAGGTCCAAGGGGGTCCTGCAGCATGATCGGCGCGTTTAGCAGCCGCCGTTCCTTCGCGGCCCTGCTCAAAACCGCCGTTCAGGCCCCAAGCGGCTGTTGGGTGTCGTTGCTGCTGTGGCCGCCGCTGCTTTGCCAGGACTCGTCTGACTCGTCTGGTCCAAACCCTCAACTGAACAACACTCTTGCACGTCTCCCTGTCCAACCACTCTTTCTCTTTCGGTCCAACCACTCTTTCTCTTTCTCGGTCCAACCACTCTTTCTCTCTCTTGGTCCACTCACTCCTCACCACCGACCACCCCACGCTTCTTGCGCGCGTGCCTTTATAGCGCCTCCGGCGATCAAGCCGCCTGCCTTCAGGACACGCCCATCGGTGTGCTCACCTCGGCCCTGGTTGGTCACGCGACCCTCTGGCTCCCCCCTTGATGACGACGGGCGGGCACGCCCCTCTTCCCCGACCCGAGCACATGTTCAATGGTGGTTTTGGAGGGGATGTAATTGGCAATCGAGGCTTGGCAATGACGAAAGGGGATGTGAAAGGAATTGGAGATTTTGGGGATGGGAATGAAAGGGGATCTATTCTCTTTCACTGGTGCAATGGAGTACTTCAATTAATGGGAGACACAGCCTTACCCTAAAACACAGAATAAGATATAACTATCGAACAGGGGTATTCTATTATTGGCTGACGTGTATGCTTGTGGACTAATTATGGGATGCCCTTTCACCTTTACACAGCTCCGGAGGCAGGGGGCGCAGAATAAACAATAATAATAATAATAAAGCACACAATCAAAAAAATACAGTCCTCATATCCGCAACACTGCACCCTCCTCCTCTTAGGCACGTCCCGGGCCTACAACTTTTATTTAGTGTGACACGTTGGTGTAGTTCCCTCTACTTTTAACCTGACCCTGAGTGCGACAGTTTTAAAACATAAATAAATGTGTCCCGCTGCTCCATTGCACCCTGCCTAACAGACTTACGCCCACAGTTATAGTGCAGGCCCATATGTCATAACAATATTGTTTGTGTTTTTTGTTTGTTAAAATTGATTTAGCAATGGATTCTGCTTCAGAATATTATAGAGATGTAAAAAAAATAGGGTTCCATTTTTTCTTTTACGTCTAATAGGTAGTAATTCGAAGAAATCCAAGATGGCCGCCATAAAATTTGGAAAATACACTTTTGTGCATATCTTTGTATCTAGATATCATATAAACATGAATAATATGTCCTTTTATATGTTTTCAGACCCAAGGAAGCCATATCTGCCATTGTTTTTACAGAAAAATGCAAGGAAAATAAAATAGTGGACATATACCAGCCAAAGTGGGGTCGGCCGGCATGAAATCGGTTAATTAAGTTTCCACCATCTAGTTAAGGTCTGGTTTTGACTGTGTTGACGAAATGTGAATCTGAATAGTAGTATCTATCTTTGCAGGACCGACGACAGTTCAAGAGTGTCTAGAAAATTACACCTACCTTCAAGATGAGTGACTCACCACCCAGGAAGATTGAGAAGTCAGTAGATTTCGGACTTTGTTTTGTATGCCAAATGGCCAAAGGGCAAACAGACTATACAACCTTTGTAACGAAACCAAAACTCTCCTCTGTCGAGAAACTGATGGCAGGTGCTGAGGAACAGTACACGTATGGTGAAACAAAGTTTGCATCATTGAATAGACGTTTGCAATATTCCTCTGCTGAAGAATTGCTCGCAAAAGGTCTCCGCTACCATAAAGCTTGTTACAAAGATGTTACCAATAAGATGCACATTGATCGAGCAAAGGCTAGGTTTGAGAAAGGAACAACATCAGGCAGTGCCGCAGAAATCCGACTGAAAAAGAGAGGACGACCAAGTTCTAGTGATCTCGGGGAAAGCACGTCAACATCCAGAAGGTGTTCCCGAGAACAGACATTTGACGCGCTCAGATGTGTCATATGCCAGGAAGACAGAGGAAGTGAACTACACAATGTGTCAACAAAGAACATGGGACTCCAGATCAGAAACATTGGCCAAGAAACAAGTTATGACAATCTGAAAGTGAGACTGAACAGTGTCATAAGTTCGCCTGACCCATTGCAAGCAATGGCTGAGGACATGAAATATCATTTACCATGTGTAGTTAAGGCCAAACGTGCTATAGTTAAGACGGAAAAACAAACAGAAACAACCAATGTTAACTTTGGTCAGGTGTTATCAGACCTTGAACTCATTGAAATTGTTGAAACTGCGTTGAATGATACTACTGAAAATGCTGTGCTGAATATGAATGAAATTCATGTAACCTATGTCAATTTACTTAAGGAGCACGACTTTCCGGTCTCAGACAACCATAGTTATAAGCCATACCTGAAACAATTGATCCTAGACAACATTGCCGATGTTCATTTCAGCCGGCCCTCAAACAAAACAAAGCCAGAGCAGATTCTTTCCACAAAGCTCAAAGACCACATGATATCAAGCACAATTACAGCAGACAGCATCAAAGACGATTTTAAAGTACTTTTGCGAGCTGCGAAAATATTGAGGAAAGACATCGCATCTTCCCCAGCATGGAAATTTAATGGAACCTTTGCTGATTACAAGCCACCCCCGATGCTCAACATCTTCTGCAAGCATGCAGTCATGGGAACAAGGAAAGTAGGAAATAGCAACAGGGAGGACTCCATTGGTGTGAGTGCATCATTGTTGGCGCAGCACTTTGTCGGTGCTTATAAATCTGACCGACAGGTATCGTACGAACCAAGAAGCGAGGATGGATCATTCAAACAATGATTTGAAACTCCATTGAGTGTGGGCTTAGCTCTCGACATACACAAAAACACACGATCCAAGGCGCTTGTAGAGAAACTTGCACATCTGGACCTCGCCATCTCCTACAAAAAGGTCATGGAGATTGAGACCAGCATTGCCAACTCCGTACTGAAGCAAATGGAGTCCACCGGAGGCATCTGTCTACCACCATGGTTGGTTCAGGACACGTTCGTCTGGTTTGCCATGGACAACATCGATTTTCTAGAGTCAACTCCTTGCGGGATGAATACCCTTCATGGTACAGCAATTGCGATCTACCAGCCTGTATCACCGGAGAAATCACCCATGACACCACCAATTGAACTTGACCGGTCATCAAAAGCTCAAACGATACATGATGCAGTTGGCTGTAAAACGTTGACCTGCAAGAAGCCAGCACCCGAGAAGAGAAAGAGCGACTGCAAGCTGCTCACATCAAAACCCGAGACAGACAAGAACAAGAAAACCGATATGACCTGGATGATTGGATGCCTGAACTTCGAGGAAGAAGGAGAAGTTGACGTCAAACTCACAGCTCCGGGGACGTGGGGAGCCTTCAATTCCTTGCTATCTTCGTCCAGTGAGAAGACCAATGTTGCTCTCGTTCCTCCGTTGATAAGGTCGCCTCCTACAGACTATGATACACTGTACACGGGTCTGATGAGAGCTCACAACATCACAACTCGTGTTATGGGGAGTGAGGCAATCACAGTCATGACTCTCGATTTGCAGCTATACGACCTGGCGATGAAGCTGTGGGTGGAACGCGAGGACATCAGGAAGCAATTCCTCTTCCGACCTGGTGAGCTACATGTTGTGTTTTGGGCCTTAGCTGCATTAGGAAAATACGTGGAAGGGAGTGGAATTGATCAGGCATGGGTCGAGGCTGGACTTTTCTCGCCAACCACAGTGAGCCAAATACTAAATGGGAGGCACTTGTATCGAGCTCTGGAGGCACACATGGTAACACTGATCGCTTTGTACAACCTGTACTTCCAGAGATTCCTGGCAATGGAACCTGAAGAAAGGGCCTATCTGAACGAGTCATCTGTTCGTCTGGGAGAGGCATATCAGAGAGACATCAGCGGGAGCATGGAGCCAGAGAAGAATCTATGCGACATTCTCAAAAAAACATTGGCCATGATGGAGTCCAGAGATATGACCAAAAAACTGGAACAATTTGAGGTCAGCACAAACAAGATACAGCGCTTCATCCTGAACTACATGAAACAGTTTGAGACTATCCTTCTGTTCATTAGAAGTACAAGACAACGTGATCTGCTGCTGCATATGGAGAGCATCGAGTCTCTCACGAAGTACTTCTTCGCTCACGATCATCTAAACTATGCTCGGTTGCTCCCTCTCTACATTTCAACAATGCAGGAGACTGAAAAACAGCACCCAGAACTGTGGAGGGAATTCATGAAAGGGAACTTCTGTGTGACAAAAGGATTGGCAGGCTTCACATCAATAGCCCCAGACCATGGCATTGAGCAAGAAAACCGTACACTGAAGGTGATTGGAGGAATCGTAGGGATAACTCAAAATGAGAAGGCGCTTGACAAGTTCTTCCTCATTGCACCTGAGCTGTCAAAGTCACTGCACGAGTTTGCGGAGGGATATGGTCTTGGTGAAAACCAGAGCAGAAAACAACACCACGTAATCACGGGGGGAAAGCTTTCCCGGGTGATGAGCCATGCCTCCAAGCTTTCTAGGGTGTTCCGTGAACATGGCGATCCATTTATGGAAGAGGAAGTAGACGAGGTCTACAACCTGCTCACCAAAGAAGTCATGAATGAAAAAGTGTCCAGCGACATCTTAGAGCGCGACGAGATCGGACAACAGATGTTCCAGCAATTTGCCACAGATCGTTTAGCTGAGGGAAAACTTTCTGTGTGGGACAAAATGACGAAAAGAAAACTTCGAACATTCAAGAGTTCGAATGCCACAACAGAAGTGAGATCGGGCGACAAGCTGATCAAAGTCAAAGAAGAGCGAGGATTGTTGCAGAGGTTCATCGTTATCTCACGGAGCCGACCAGAGCTCGACCTGAAAGAATGTATTGGCACCTATGAATTTGGCATCGTTCCACGTTCTTTATTTGCATCTGATGGATCCCTCTTGTTGGCATACGACAAGGCAAAAATCCTTCGTCAACTTGAGCATCTGGCTGAGCCTGAAGAGCAGGATGTACATGATCCACCAGGAGAACCTATTTCGACAGAAATCAATGAGCATCAAGACGCGGGAATTGCCGCTTTGAATGATGCAGCAGCACACGCTGGGGAAGAAACTAATGACCCATCAACTGACTATGAAATCTCAAGCCAAAATTTGCAGGAACCCTCTCAGATCAGCCAAAACCCAGACACAACCACAAGATCAGGAGTGATCAATGAAAACGAGACTACTTCTCGCCATAGAGTGATAATCATTGATGGCATGGCTCTTGTTAACGGGATCTCCAAAACAGAACAAATGATTACATGCAGTGACTTTGCTCAATCGTTCATTGAACGCCTCGAAAATATTGCCGTGCATTATGATGACGTGAGGTTGGTATTCGACCGATACATCGATAACTCACTGAAAGACAAAATGCGCCTAAAGAGGACAAAGGGGAAATCAACATACTATCACGTCAGGGATAGTACATTGATCCAGAAGATTTCACTCAAAGATTTCCTTTCCAATGTGAAGACCAAGGCAGAGCTTACAGAGTACTTGGCTGTGAAGTGTCTATCTTACAGCAAGGCTCATCCAAACAAGTTGAAGAAGTTCATGGTGACATCAGGAACTAAGACCACGGGCAACACTGAAGTTCCAGACAGTCTACTCACGCACAGCCAAGAAGAGGCCGATACACTCTTAATTCTGCATGCTCTCACAGTCGACAAAGATGCAGAAGTTATCATTGATTCGCCAGATACCGATATCTTCCTCCTACTGATTCAGAGATTTCACGATCTACCACCTGCTACGAGGTTTCTCACTGGGAAGGGAAAGTTGAGGAGGAGCATTGCAGTCCAACCTATTCATGGCATGCTAGGAGAGAAACGTGCGTCTGCAATACTTGGATTCCACGCATTCACGGGAAGTGACATGTCTGGAAGGTTCGCTGGCAGGAGCAAGGACTGGTGCTTTAAGGTCTTCATGACATGTGACAACAAGATATGGGAGGCTCTGGAGTCTTTGGGACAAACTGATCCGTCACCAGAAGTGTGTTCCCAGCTGGAACGCTTCGTCTGTCTGCTGTACAAGTCTAAAGTTCACACGAAAGTAAACGAGCTTCGCTGGTTCTTATTCTCCAACCGTGCTGCTGAGGGAGAGAGTCTTCCACCTACCACTGGTTCGCTAAAGTTACACGTTCAGCGAGCACATTATATCGCAATGATATGGAGAAAGGCAGCAGAAAGCCATCCGTCCCTTCCATCACCTGTCGAGTATGGTTGGCAGTTACTTTCGGATGATGGGGTTTATGCCCCAAGTCGATGCCTGAATCCTCCAGCCCCAGAAGCAATAATGAATCTCGTGAACTGTGGGTGCAAGAAAGGGTGTATGGGAAGATGTAGCTGTCGCAATAACAATATTCCTTGTACTGAAGTTTGTGGGTGTGTGGGTTACAGTTGTAACAACAAAGCAAACATCAATGAACCGCGTGTGATAGATATGGATGAGGATGAATGAGGCATTCGTTTATGTGATCGTTTATGTTCATTCATCGTTTATGTTTAGGTGTGTGTGTATGTGTGTGCGTGTGTGTGTGTGTGTGTGTGTGTGCGTGTGTGTGTATTCAAAATAAATGTTATCAGTGAAGATTGTTTATTGAATCGATTCTAATTGGGAAATTATACGATCCGATTTCACGACGGCCGTCTCCATTTTGGCTGGTATATTGCCCACTATTTTAATTTCCTTGCATTTTTCTGTAAAAACAATGGCAGATATGGCTTCCTTGGGTCTGAAAACATATAAAAGGACATATTATTCATGTTTATATGATATCTAGATACAAAGATATGCACAAAAGTGTATTTTCCAAATTTTATGGCGGCCATCTTGGATTTCTTCGAATTACTACCTATTAGACGTAAAAGAAAAAATGGAACCCTATTTTTTTTACATCTCTATAATATTCTGAAGCAGAATCCATTGCTAAATCAATTTTAACAAACAAAAAACACGAAATTACTAATCGCCCTAGACTATTAACCGAATTGCGGAATTGTCTTCAAACTATACACTGACGGTGGGGAGCATTATTTACAATGACGCTATTTTTATTTACAAGACTAACCCAGGACCTGTAATTGTTCTTTCTGGGGGGGAGACAGTCTGCTCTGCATCAATGCACCATTAAAGCACCCAAAAACGCACCAATACACACCCAAGCACCAATCGTTGCAGTCATCACTGTTCAAGAATGTTCAACAATAAAAAATAAATCAACAACCCCTAACCCTGCAGGTGATCTCTTGCTCTTCGGCTCCCTCTGCTGGTTATTATTATTTGTTCTTCCAGATGTTGTCATTCTTTCATTTTCTTACTGGCGGCCTATTTGCAATAAAGTGTGCCCAATGTGTCCATTTTTATTTATTTTATTTATGGCCCACAGGGCCGACTACGTGTGGTTCACCTGTGGGGCATCGGTGCCCTGTGGCCAAGGTCCGCCAGCAAGATTTCGGGCCCTCATGGCCGGTTCCAGCAGAGGGGCCATGCCCCAACCCATGGGGTCCATCAGTGGTGCTCGGCCACAGGCATGTGGTCCATAATGTGGTGCATCGATGCAGACAGCTGGTTCTGGGAATTTCGGGCGCACAATGGCCGACCCACGCACGCTCCCCTCGGCGCCCAATGGCACACAGGTCATGTGGGAGACAAAAGAGACAAATGAGCGAGGGGTAAGGTCACAAGGGTACACATCAATAAGGCAATGCAAGGCGAAATGCGTACGGAGGGCGAAGTGAGAAAGCTCGTCCCTACCGTACGTCACCCCCCTGTCACCTACACTACCCTTGCCCTTACCCCATATTTACAAAATCTACCCATTTACCAATTCGTCACTACTGTCACGTCTTCCCCATATTTCTCCGATACCAAATTCGTCTCCACAATCCCTCTACTTCAAAATTTGCCATCACCAAATTCATCATCAATCCTCATAATGAGGAAGAGATGGAACATCAAAGCACAATGTCACACCCACGTCATGATGCGTCTCACATTCCAAACATTTGCATCATAAAAAAAATAATCAAAACATGGCATGGTGTGGAGTACCTGTCACCTCAGGTGAGTGGATGCAGATGGTGCGAGGAGACTTCATCCTAACTACTTTCTAAATGACATTAACACACTTTACACTACCCGGGGTCTTTCCCCGCCAATCCATTGGCCAACTTACACTATGGGTTCTAAAAACCAATTCCCATTGACCAAACTGTGGTGCTTCTCAATTTGGGGTCTCACTCCCCCGATTCATCTCCCGGTGCCCTTGCACAATTTCTGGGCTGTGACGTGTAGCTCTCCCAGCAGGTCTACCCACCTGCACACCTCCACCACTGTAGTTGCCACCCGAGCTTACCTAGCTCCTCACCCTAACCTAACTAACTGGGGAAGACCCCTCCTGGTTCTGTCACCCCTTGGTGCCCTCTGGCACTGGGCTACCCGGGTCCGTCCTCCGGATCCTCGGGCCCCATCCACAACAACTACCGGCTCCCAGAGCCCACCTGCGGCCTCACCTGGCCGACATCCTCACAGTGGTGGAGTGCCCAAACCAACTACACACACTAACAGGCTACACGCCCAGCCATTTCCACAACACTAATGCACCCATCCATAGACCATTCTTTCACCCGCACCACAGATGCCAATATCCAACCACAATTTACCTGTACTCTCTACCTAACACTTACACTACCCGCCCCGGGTATCCGTGATGGGGGTCCACTCTTCCCCCATTCACACCTTCGCACCATCCACTCCACTCCACAATTTCCACCATACTCACTCCACGACCATCCATTCCAATACTCCATACCATTTATTCCATACACCTGTCCTCCATTCACCTGTCGTTGCACACCTGTGCAATCATACCTGGTGCCACCTGCACCCTCCTCCTCTTCCTGGACCATTTGGTCAGCACAATACACAATCACCTTCACTCACTCATACACTGCTCCACACACCTGTTCAGTTGCACACCTGTGCAATCACACCTGTTCAATCCTCAAACACACGGCATCATCTCAGCTAACTACTCCCCTCTGAAACTTGCGCTTCCCAGTCGTCCCTTTAAACTATTGCGCTCCCACGTCATTATCATCCACACTAAACTACCTGCGTCCCCACTACAGGTATCAGTCACTAACTAACCTTAACGTTACCTAATGTCATCTTCTAGGTCCCTACACACAATATCCGAACCCACCCGGGCTAGTTTTCACTGCCATCAACCCCATAAACTATAGCGCATTTGCCCCACCTCGCCGTGAGGGATGGTGGATTGCCCATCCCACCACATCGGGGAGGTCCCACTATCAATTTTGCTCGTCCAAATTCCAACCAATTCAAAAATTTTCCATTTACTGCCAATTCTACCCACTATTATAAATTTCGTATCAAATCACTACCATCATCATCACAGTCCGCTATATCCTAGCCTCGGTGCGTCATGACATCATTAAACTCGGTTCGTAAAGCCGAGCAATGAATTCGGGTGGTTTGGTCGCCTGCAGGTTTAATCCGTCTGGCTTTCGGTTCAAGGGAGGTGGTTTGGTTGGGCCGAGCTACTTTTCCTGCATGAGAATGGTCCAAAGCACGAGGCCAAGTAAACAGATTTTTTTTTTTTGATGCGGAGCACAGTCAAGTGGCTTGATTGGCCTTGGAAATCTCCCAACTTCGAGCAGATAGATATGTGGGAGAAGCTTTGAAACGAAGGTGTTCAACCTCGCTCCTCGTTGCATTGCAAACACTTTAACCAGCATTGCAAACACTTTTGCGAGCATTGCAAACACTTTAACCAGCATTGCAAACACTTTGGCGAGCATTGCAAACACTTTAGCAGGCATTGCAAACACTTTGGCCAGCATTGCAAAAAGATCAAGGTTTTGGATGGGGGAAGATAAGAGATGGTGGTGAAAGCTGTTTTAAAGACCTGGAGGGTGGTTTTGGTGCAGGGAGGAAGAAGAACCCCGAAGGTGAGACGTGCTGTGTATTGTGCGGGGAGATTTTGTAAGAGGATGTTTGGCGACAAAAGAATTTTTCTTTCTTTCTTTCAAAAGAATCTTTCCTCCCACCCACCCACTAACCCACTAACACGCACCATCTCGGCGCGGCACCTTGCGGTCCCGGGCCCGATGGCTCAATCTCCCCCGGTCGGAACCCCGTCCCCACGAGGGGGCACCGTTCCGCTTCCTCCCACTCGCCCTTGAACCGGACCGGTCGCCTCGCCCGCCAAGGCCCGGACTCGACCGTGCGGGGCGGGGCCAAGCCCGAATCAGCAACGACGCTTCGAAGAGAAGCGACGCAGCATCGACCCGCGCCGGGCCTCGCACCCAACAAAGCACCCCGCGCCCCGAGTGCTCGCATCGGCTATCCGTCGCCCTAACCGCTAACCCGGTTACCGTCGATGCTTCACTTGCATGCTCACACGCATACGCTACCCCTTTCACCCTCACAAAACCCGGCGTTCCAACGCCGTCCGTACATTCCACCAACGCACTCCCTGTTACAAACCACACCTCTCGCGCACACTCTTGCGCACACTCGCCGCTCGCACACCTCGGTCCACACCTCTCCTCCGTTACGTCCTCCGTAACACTCACCATGGGCGTGCACTCTTGCATCCACCCACTAACGCGCTCAGATGGGCTCTCCCACACTCGTGCCATGACCAACTCAGGTGTGCTTCCTCGCACACCCTCAACCATTCCAAGCGTGCATTCTCGCACCCGCTCCACCACCAACTCACTCCTCGTGTCACTCTCACCCTCGCACGTACACTCCGTACACACCGACGTGCATTCTCGCTCGCACTCGGTTTCACTCCCACACTTTATAACACACCCACTCGCCGACGCACACTTTTTCCTCCCACGCGTGCCATTTCCACTCACACGGGACCCTTCGCCAACGCCCGGATGCTTCCTCGATCCCAAGCGCGCGAAAATTCTTTTGTCGCCAAACATCCTCTTACAAAATCTCCCCGCACAATACACAGCACGTCTCACCTTCGGGGTTCTTCTTCCTCCCTGCACCAAAACCTGCAAACTTCCATTCGGGTTAAGCACAGCATCGTGATGTGAGCAGGGACTTTGTACATAATCCATTTCTCCCTGCAATTCCCGGGCTACCTCCGTCATCTCTTCAATTTTAATTCCCAGCACTGCTTTTTCTTTATTCACCTCGACGACCGTTGGCTTTAATAAAACACCCTCCTCTACCTCAGCGGTCGCCGGCTTTTCCAAACCCCGTGTCGCGATTTCTACCCCCGTCATTGTACCCGTGTTTTCCTCAACTTCGTTCAACCGGCGCTTCTCGACCCGCGTTACCTCCTCCTGCACCCCTGGGACCCTTTCGCCCAACTTGCGGTCTCTGTCCCTCTGCTCCCTTTCCTCCCTATCGGCCCTCATTCCGTTTATTATTCGCTCATTGTTAGCCCTCAATTCGTCCCTCATTACCCCCATACTGTTTTTCAAACCTCCAATTTGGTCTCCTATACTCATCTGTACAGCTGCCTGTAGCTGCGCAATGAGGGCCTGCATGTCAATCGGCTGCATGTTAAAGCCCGTTGATACAGCGGGCTCGGCTACCGCGCGCACGTGCGAGGCGCCTTTTTGCGCGCCTGAAACCTCGTGCGCGAGAGCGCCATTTTGTGCGCCTGATACCCCCTCAACCACATTGCCAATGTTCTCCTCCTCTCTTTTATCCACATACATTTCCCCGAGGTCCTGGGTCGATTCTACCCCGTCTATCTCTCCCACCGGCATCCCGTCGCCTTGACCAGCCATGGCGCGATTTCAAAATTCGGGTTTTGTAAAACAAAAGCAATTTCGGTACTTTGTAATTTTGAGCGCGTTAAGCGCGCTTCGGGTCCAATCCCACTTCCCGACACCAATTGTTACTGTTATAACACAATTGGTGTCCAAAATTTGGGCTAAATAAATTTAGTCCCAGGTTCGAATCCCAACTCCTGACAACCAATTGTTACTGATCGCGGTTTAGGATGTTGTTTGCCGAGCGAAGGCTCCGCGACCGAACAGTTGTTCCCCGACTCACCCGATTCACCCAGAACTTTGGCCGTATCGCACCGCAGCCGCCCAATCTGGAAAAGACTAAAACGACGAAATGCAAAGAGGAAAAGGAATAAGACGAGAAGACGGACAGAAGAGTAATTGGATTTATTATACACACAAGCAAAAAGAAAGCAGTCACGTTTATTTACAACACATAAGACGCAGGTGACACAGTGCAAATACTAGCTTATACAGACTTAATTAAATACCCAGGGACAAGACACACAGAACAAACTCACGTACACAAGAAGGGTGGAAAGGCAGGAGGTGGATGGCTGGAGGGAGAGGAAGGTCCAAGGGGGTCCTGCAGCACGATCGGCGCGTTTAGCAGCCGCCGTTCCTTCGCGGCCCTGCTCAAAACCGCCGTTCAGGCCCCAAGCGGCTGTTGGGTGTCGTTGCTGCTGTGGCCGCCGCTGCTTTGCCAGGACTCGTCTGACTCGTCTGGTCCAAACCCTCAACTCAACAACACTCTTGCACGTCTCCCTGTCCAACCACTCTTTCTCTTTCGGTCCAACCACTCTTTCTCTTTCGGTCCAACCACTCTTTCTCTTTCTCGGTCCAACCACTCTTTCTCTCTCTTGGTCCACTCACTCCTCACCACCGACCACCCCACACTTCTTGCGCGCGCACCTTTATAGCGCCTCCGGCGATCAAGCCGCCGGCCTTCAGGACACGCCCATCGGTGTGCTCACCTCGGCCCTGGTTGGTCACGCGACCCTCTGGCTCCCCCCTTGATGACGACGGGCAGGCACGCCCCTCTTCCCCGACCCGAGCACATGTTCAATGGTGGTTTTGGAGGGGATGTAATTGGCAATCGAGGCTTGGCAATGACGAAAGGGGATGTGAAAGGAATTGGAGATTTTGGGGATGGGAATGAAAGGGGATCTATTCTCTTTCACTGGTGCAATGGAGTACTTCAATTAATGGGAGACACAGCCTTACCCTAAAACACAGAATAAGATATAACTATCGAACAGGGGTATTCTATTATTGGCTGACGTGTATGCTTGTGGACTAATTATGGGATGCCCTTTCACCTTTACACAGCTCTGGAGGCAGGGGGCGCAGAATAAACAATAATAATAATAATAAAGCACACAATCAAAAAAATACAGTCCTCATATCCGCAACAATATTATCTCTTTCTAACTTTTTAAAGAGTTCCATTCTCCTATAGAACTCATCCCCATCAAGTATATTTATAAAGTATACAGGTTCCTTAACTTTTTGTTGTGAAAGTATAAAGTGGTATGTTTCACGGAGGGTTCTTGTTTGACCTCCTCCTCTCCCACATACCATTTTAAAATTATAATATTTATTATCGATTGATAACCATTAAAGTTCTCACGCCACTCTAATATATTTTTCTTCCCACCCTCCATTACCCCACTTAACAAATGAATACGTTTATCCGTCTTGAGAACCTTCTGACCAGTGATTCTCTCAACCTCTTGAATCTGATATTTTTCACATTCGTTGTGTTTTCCATTTATATACCAAGGTTGATTACACCTCCACTCTTTAGTCTGGTTGATACTTGGTTCTATCATTTATATAATAGAAAAAAGGTGGTGGTAGCCCGTTAAAATCCCTAACCCCCCTTTTTAACTTATCACTTATATATATCTTATCACTTATATATCTTATCACTTATATATATCTTATCACTTATATATCTTATCACTTATATATCTTATCACTTATATCTTATCACTTATATATCTTATCACTTATATACTTATATAACCATAAGGGAGACTATCAATTCCATTTTCTAAAATAAACCTCTTATCATCAAAAGCCACCAATGCTTTCTTATTCACCTCTTCTGAATATAATTGATGTTTATAACTTCTTATTCCATTAATCTTTCTAAACTCTTCTTTCTTTGTTGTTAAACAGTTATAATAATCCTTAAAGTTTATTGTTTCTTTAATGACATTTTTCTTTACACCTTTTTACTTCTTATCAGTCTTTTCAACGTTATTACCTTCGCAAAAGCGGAAGGTTATGTTTTGATCGCTGTGTATTTATTTGTATGTCTGTGTGTGTGTGTGTGTGTATGTTATTCGCATAACTCAAAAAGTATTCAACCGAATTGCATGAAATTTGGTGGGATGATTGGTTATTATACGGGACACATTTGATTAGATTTTGGGAGCAATCGGGTCAAAGGTCAGGGGGGTCACGACCTTGCAAAATGTGCGTTTTTTGTCATAACTCGGTCAATTCTTATCCGATTTGCATGAAATCAGCACCAAACTGTTCACTGTTCTGTTCCCTACACTCCCATGCCAAGTACAGAACAGTAGCTGCGGCGAAGGTATGCGCTCTACCGAGTGCCCGTTCTAGTTCACAATGTATTTATAAGCATAAGCTTTCGACCTCAATCCCACAAATTCACTCATAACATTTCCTCCCAATTCATCCTTGAACTTTCCAATCACCTTTTTATTTTTAGAAGAGAACAACTCACTCTCTGGACTGTAATTACTTGTATCATAGATATTAATGTCCTTTTTCATGTCTGAATAAACATCATCAGTATTAATTTTCAAAATAAAACTATCAGTATCCATATACAACAATGACACATTATCCTTATACTTTGATTTTAGATTAATATAAAAGTAATCATACATTAATGACTTTGACAAGTCAAGAATTGATGTTCCAATGTAAATAGGTTTGTCCATTTCAATACTCTCTTTAACCAAATGGATCGCACAAAAGTTCTCAGTAAAGACCTCAGCTCTAGTAAAACTCGGTCTATTAATTAATTTTGATGCTTGTTCCCAAGATGTTGCTAGTCTGATATTTTGTCTTTTCCTCACATTCTCCATGGTCTTACCAAAGACCACATTATTCATCAATTTATAAAAGTCTTTCTCAAAATCTGTTTTTGACTCTGTTCTTCTTTGTGTATTAAAATCAATGTACCCCTTTAACCAATGACTTTGATTGAACTTTAGAACCCTGTGGATCTTCTCTACTCTTAGACCTTTTGATAAATATTGTCGCAAATTGCTTTGGTGTAGTACATAATTTTTCTTGTTATATAATGTAGTAAGTAATTTTTCTGTTGATTCACCTATATCAAACGATCGTTGATAATCACTCAACCATTCTTTCTTTGGACTTTCTTTCTCACAAGCAAATGGAAGATCTTTATGTTTGATATGAAGTTCTTCAGGATATTTTAAATCGACCTCAAAATAATAACCAACCTTTGAATCATCCAATTCTTTTTGTGTAGAGATACATACATCTTGTAAAACCTTTGTGTAGTCTTTTTCCTTTACCCATCTTAGTTTCCCATAAGGAAGAGCTTGAGACATTGCCCAGCCATACAAGTTGTTTGCGTCATAGTACATCAAGTAAGAACTCTCTTTCGTTGAATCATAATTTGGAAGATATTTGTTATTTGCTTTTGCGTATCTGCTCGAGCATACTTGTGAAATTCCACCTCTTTTTGCCTTTTCAATCATCAAAAGCATATCGACATCGGTTATCAAATCCAAATCTTGTTTTGTCATTTTCAACATCGTGCTCCAAGCCAATCCAGGTGCTGTGTAGTAGTGAGCAGGATCCAATCCATATCCAGTGCGACAAACAGATCTAAAGGCTTCAAATACATCGGCCAATAAAAGCATCAGTTTTGAGATACAAATCGTGATACTCGCCAAGATTCTTGATGTTATATTTTTCCCAAACATTTTGTGCGTGTACATAATCTTTATCAGATATATGACTGTTGTTTAATTTGTTATCGAAATTTTCTTTTAAAGGAAGTTGTGTTTCATTGAATCTCTCAAACGAGTCCATATAGTCATAGGGGTAAATTCCCTTTTGTGTTAGAAAATCTTTATCTGAAAAATACTCTGAAAGACATGGAAACTCTTTTAGATTTTGAACCAAGTTAGCCAATGGACTTGCCATGAATTTAAATGTATCAAGAAATCTGATATGAGTAATAGGAGATGTGTGAATTGTTTTTGTGAATGAAATGTATTTCTGATCTGTGTTAGGAATTGCTGAAATGTGTCCAGATGTCTTTGAAAGTTCATTAATAAATAGATGCGTATCATAATGAGCATTGTTATGAAGAAAGACAGGAATGAAAGAGGGGAGTTGATAATTAATATTACAACTTTGATGAGCTGGACCTCTATATTTACCAGTGAGATGACAATGATCTCTAACCTTTAGACCTTCACCAATTTTTTCCTCACAAATATGACAAACATTGTTTTTTCTAAATTCCCTTTTCTGTTCACTCGTCAAGGACATTGGTTTATTAGTTTCTCTCATTATCTTGGTTAATCGGACACAGTCTTTTTCTAGTCGTTTCACAAACTCCTCTGGGGTATTTGAGCCTCTATACTCCTCTAACTTGTTATATTTATCACCAACGGATGATTTGATATAATAACAAAAACCGCAAGGAGTAT
Organism: Myxine glutinosa; assembly: GCF_964187855.1. NCBI lineage: Eukaryota > Metazoa > Chordata > Myxini > Myxiniformes > Myxinidae > Myxine > Myxine glutinosa. The sequence continues at coordinate 80,364,964 of NC_136268.1, forward strand.
GTTTTTGATATTTATTTGTGTATGATTATTTTGGATCTGGAGAAGCAGTATCTATTTTTTCTAGAATACTTTCAAAATCAGCATATATAACAAATGGATGTTTGATCTTTTTCTTTTCATCTTTGAATGTGATATTTGAGCCTTCTTTAGGCATATTGATTACCGTTGATTTATGTTCACCACAATAATTTGAATGTTTATCTAATCTTTCTTGTGTATGGAAGAAGTTAAGACAACACAAACAAATATATATTTTATTTGTTCTTTTACATACTTGTGGTTTTATTAATTTAGCAATATCTTTAATGTATGTATAATGTGAATTTTCCTCTGTATTAAAATATAGAAGATTAATATGAGTTTGTTTACAATTGTCAGAAAGCTTTAAAACCTGAATGCTGTTTGTTTCTGTTAGACCATAAACATTAACTGATAAATTATTTATCTTTTCAAATTTAGGAATATCATTTAAAGCCATCGGAAACTTTAGATCTTTCGTATTTAATGTATTCTCATATTTTTTATAATGAGATACTCTTTCATCATGAAAATGTGGAGGATGTAAGTGTGGTAGAATAGACCAGAGAAAACATTTATTGTCTTTATTTTTGATATTGATAACTGCTTTTCTATTTTTGATAACACTGGGTAAATCAATGTAGGAAGAAGCTTTTAGAGGACCTGATTTAAGAATATGAATGTCTATGTAAATAATTTTTCCTATATTGAATCCACTTCCTACGATTGAATTATCCACATCTTGCTCTTGTTTAATAAGTTTGTCGTGAAAATCAAGCTCAGACACGACTTGACCTCTGGGTAGGTTTTAATATCATTTAGATCTGCAGTACATCCTGTAAGAATACATGCAAGCAACAGGCATTAAATCAGAGCATTTCATGAGCAGCAAAGGTTGAATACAGGTGCGTACAGGTGGTATAACTATGAATGAGTTTGTGATATATATGGCAGAATCGTTACCTTTCTATGGAAGCCCAGAGGAGCTATAGAGTTACATTTCGATTATGGATGTACATCTCCTGTCTGCGCTGAAATGGCAGTCTCTTATATATAGAAGCCGCGAAGGTGTCGCGTAGCGGCCATGAGGAGAATAACATCAGTGTCGTAACTTGGATGTCGATTTCATCACATTCTCCCCGCGCTTATAACTCAACTAGGCGGTAATGAACAGCTGACACATACTGACAATTCAGCAGAGGGATACATAGGAATGCAAAGAACGAAATACATCAGACGGATGTTACTGCCAGTCGAACGTCCAGGGGCCATCAATCCCGATGGCAGGGTTACTGCATTTCAACCTGTTAGCCAGGTTAGCATCAATCCCCAGATATATATGTATCGAGGAGGAAATCCCAATCAAGAAGATATCGAACCGAGCAAGCAGTGTGCATCCCAGGTAGAAGACGATGAGCCCGAGGGTAGCAGTAGTCTTACTGTGGGGTAGTCGGCACAGTAGCTAGATGGATAAGGTGTACCTTTGCGTTATGCAACTCATTACATAAGGTGTGCCTTGTCGAAGAGCGAATGTCCATTCGTCGCAAGGCAACACATTACAGGAAGATGTGTCGATGTGGAAGATGTGTAAATCAGTAAGCCTCTTTACAGTAAGCTGTAACAGCCTTGGCTCCCAAGGGTACATGGTCGATCCACATAAGATCCATGTCATGGAACTGCCGAGGGAGAGAACCGACGAGAGCCATAACGAGAGTTACGCGATACCTCGGAGTCTGTGTTGAAATCACGAGACTCGAGCGCTCTCTGATGGCAGCGCGAACGGATTACAAGCTCCGGCGAATAGTTTCAAGCAAAACGTTTGCCACGAGTGCCCGATGCATACATAGCTAGGCGGAGCCGTATCGAGCAAAGGGCGCAGACGCTCCTTATCCGGAGAGACGGAGCCATAGGTCACGGTGTACCCCAAAAGGTCTACCGAGCGTAGAGAGTATTGACATTTTGCCGCATTCATGGTTAAGCGATATTTCCGCGCGACCTCGAGGAAGCGTTTCAGATTAGCGTCGTGATGCTCCTGGTCATACCCACAAACCGTAAGATTGTCCAGATAGACAAAGACATCGGACAAACTCTCGCGAATTGAATTGTCCCATACACAAACCGAGAGAGAGTCCCGGCTGGACAAACCATCCACGGATGTCCGACCGAGCCATCCATGCAATGCCTTCATAGCATGGCTCGGATCCAGCCGGACTGTGGGTGGATCGACCAGCCACGGACGCAAAGACGCAGAGACCCAAAGACACAAAGACACAAAGACATCCATGGACGTCATCCTGGGTCCCCACGAGGGGCGCGGTGGGAGGCGTTAGACCGGACGGCATCCGGGGAGCAACAATAACCTCCAGGGATCCGGGGAGCAGTCCCCACGTGGGGCGAGGTGGGAGGCGTTAGACCAGACGGCATCCGGGGGAGCAACAATAACCTCCCGGGCCCCCACAAGGGGCGAGGTGGCCCGATCACAGGGAGGGGCCATGTCGAGCAAAGGTCGCAGACGCTCCTTACCCGGAGCGACAGAGCCATGGGTAGCAGTAGGAGGCGATTATTTGCACGTATTTGCACGTGACCTCAAGGAAGCGCTGCAGATTAGCATCATGGTCATATCCCTTGGACATATCCACAAACCGTAAGATTATCGAGGTAGACGAAACATCTGTTAAGGCTCCCGATTAAGGCTCCCGATCCCTGCAGCAGCGCGCTGCATACCGAAGACAGACGACCTTCACAGTCTGGGTCAGGCTGAGTCACAGTCAGTCTGGGGCAGAGGGAAAATGGAATCAGACGAGGTGTCTCGCAGTCTCGAAATGTACGAGCCAAGAGCTCTGTCCGATAAACAACGAGCCCAGAGTCAAGGGCAAGCAGGCAGTACGGTGCCCCCGTTTCATGCACAGGTGACAAGGGAGTCGGGCGCGACGCTCAATGTCACCATTTCACGAGGTCACCGTGTACTCCCTAAACGGCGCTGGCGCGCGACCCTGAGGTAGCGCCGCGTTACATTGTTTACGTCGTTTACGTAAAGGACATTTGGTACGTAGTTTACCAAGGTACATGGAAATGTAAACGAATCCCCGATGAGATCGCGGGAAGCACGCAATTACGTTAATGATGCTGTAAAGCAAACGCGTGATATAGTCGATGACGTCATCAATTAGTTCGGGCGTGTGCGGGCGGGTTTGATGGCGAGTTCTAGCTGAGCGGTATCCCCAGACGGAGTAAAGTCTCTTTAGTAAATCTAAAGTCTCGCGTCCATTGGGCAGCAGCATTCGAGCGAGCTCGAGATCGGTATACGGAATACGAACCCGGCCGACGGGCGAAATATCTAGGGCGCACCACGTACGAGGGAAACCGAAAGTTGAGCTCGGCCTGTTGATCCAGTGCGGGTGAGCCCGCCGAGTCGAGGGGCGAGCACGCCGAGTCGAGATGGCGAGCATGCTGGGCAGCGATAGACTGCACGACCTGATGTAGCGTCTCGTTTGTTTTGCTGACGGGTCAAAGGAGCAAATACATATCACGCCCTGAAGTAGCGTCTCGTTTTCGGGTCAGAGCATGAAGGATGAAGAGGAGGCCATTTGGTCCGTCAAGCCTGCTCTACACCAACACCACATTAATTCAATCCAACAGTTTATCAAATTAAATTAATTGGGTGAAAAGCGGGGTGTGGAAAAGGAATGCAAGCAGTCGGTGTACAATGGTCGCAGGTGTTTAACGAATATGCCGTTTGAAGATCGGGAACAACAAATCAGGTAAAACAAAGGACGAAGAAGAACGATCATCTTATAGAATACACATGGTATACGATCAACCATCATAAGCATAAGCCCGAGTGTCATGAAAGGCTATGAAGGTCCCGCTCGACGTCCTTAGAAACTCATCCGTGCTGCGACGAGTCCTCGCATGGTGCCAAGCGAGCCTCCGTTGAGGCGATTCCGGGCAGCGGAGTTCGCCGGCCTCGTGGAGTAGCCACATGTAGGTGGGATTTCGACGGCCACGATCAGAATCGCCGGCCTCACAGAGTAGGGCCTGTGAGAGGAATCGCATGCGAAGGGGTCCATCCAGCAAAGATGCGGCGCGCGCAACTGGCGCGTCATGCATAGTAGGGATTCCATCCAGCGACGGTGCGGCGCGTGATTCGCGCGTAAGAGGGGTTCCGACGAGCAGCGATAGGAATCGCCGGCGTCGCAGAGAGGGCCCGCGATGGGTGCAGCGCGCACGATTCGTGCATAGGAGGTGATGCCGGCGAGCAGCGATAGGAATCACCGGCCTCGCCGAGTAGGGCCCGCGAAGGGAGCAACGTGCGGCGAGGAGGTGATCGGAATCAGAATGGAATCGTGGGCCGCCCAGGGTATTAGCACGCGATGGGTGCAGTGCACGACGATTCGCGTGGAGGAGGTGATTCCACCGAGCAGCCGGAGAGAGCCGGCCGTGTGCGGCACGGCGTGATTCCGACGGGCTGTGCGCGATTCGCGCGGAGGAGATGGGTCCACCGAGTAGCTAGTGGTCGGAGTGAGCCGGTCGTGAGAGGCACGGCATGATTCCGACGAGCGGTGCGCGATTCGCGCGGAGGAGATGGTTCCCGAGAAGCGAGTGGTCGGAGTGAGCCGGTCGTGAGAGGCACGGCGTGATTCCGACGAGCGGTGCGCGATTCGCGTGGAGGAGATGGTCCCGAGAAGCGAGTGGTCGAAGTGTGCCGGCCGTGTGGAGGCATGGCCGACATGGGAGTCGTGATCACTCGCGTGGGAATCTCATCTCGGGCCGAGGCACCAAATCTAGGATGATTCTCTCGGACGGAGCCGTTAGCGTTTCGAGCAACCAAGGCTAGATTCGTACCTTCGGCTCCAAGCGGGTCCGTTGTTCCGACGGGGTTGCGGCCCAGTGGCAGGCAGCAGGCGCCTTGCCGGAGTCCGTCATGCCTGCTCCGGCGTTCGAGCCTCAGGAGAGCAGTTTGCGTTTTGACGACGCGGTCCCGCAAAAGGCTTGCGAGGTCCCCATCGCATCCGGCCCTTTTGAGGCGGACCTGTGGCGAGAGTAGTCGGAGCTCCGTAGCTGGCGCTAGCTCGACGGGTCCTCCGCTGGGCATTCTTCTCCGAGGCGAGCATTGCAGGAGCGTGGGCATTATCTTGATTCCGAGCGATGTCAGGAGAAAGTTGGACTGTAACACGGACAGCTTTATCGCAGCGGTGGGCTCTGTCTCGTGAGCCACAAAGTAATTCTGCAGTGTGTTGAGCCAATGAGCAAACTCCGACGCAGATCCCTCAGCTTGAGGGTCGGCTCCGAGAATCGGTACCACGATCATCTTGAGGTCAGCCATTCCGGCGATCTAAATGATATTAAATGTCGTGAAAATCAAGCTCAGACACGACTTGACCTCTGGGTAGGTTTTAATATCATTTAGATCGGCAGTACATCCTGTAAGAATACATGCAAGCAACAGGCATTAAATCAGAGCATTTCATGAGCAGCAAAGGTTGAATACAGGTGCGTACAGGTGGTATAACTATGAATGAGTTTGTGATATATATAGCAGAATCGTTACCTTTCTATGGAAGCCCAGAGGAGCTATAGAGTTACATTTCGATTATGGATGTACATCTCCTGTCTGCGCTGAAATGGCAGTCTCTTATATATAGAAGCCGCGAAGGTGTCGCGTAGCGGCCATGAGGAGAATAACATCAGTGTCGTAACTTGGATGTCGATTTCATCACAAAGTTCATCATAGACTCCTGATGTTTTAAAATCTTGATATGAAGATATAAAGTGTGGCTCAGTTCTCATGTATGGTGTATCTATAACTCCTTCGTCCTTTGTCATTTCTAATTTTACTCCCATATAAAATTTAAGTGGTTTCATTTCTCTTAGTGTTTTTTCAATCAACGTTTGAACAGCAGGTTTAACTATTTCTACAGCATCAACTATAGACTCTGGTTCAGGTGGTTTGAAGTTAAAGACTCTTATTTTAATATGTCCTTTGAATGCGCCATCAGAGTTTTTAGTTGTGATAAAATTTGATAAATGTAGAATTGTTTTAAGATGTATTTCGAAGCCTTTATTGAGGATATTTTTATTACATGCAGAACAGTGTTTTGTTTCCTTCTGAATAGGAGATAGTAGGTGAAGTAGATTAAATGTGTGTTTGTTAGTTTTAAGGTGTCTTTTGTATTGTTTATATTCTTGTTCACAAACATCGCAATACGTTGCTTTGATCATATTTATTTATATAGTAAAATTATACTTAAAACAAAGTGCCTTTTTTAGAGGCTTTTTAAAAGATGAAACTGTGCTTAAAGTAAAACACCTTTGAGCTTTTCAACTCGTTTTATGTATATAACTTTACTTAAAGTAAAACACCTTTGAGCTTTTCAACTCGTTTTATGTATATAACTTTACTTAAAGTAAAACACCTTTGAGCTTTTCAACTCGTTTTATGTATATAACTTTACTTAAAGTAAAGCGTCTATGTATTAGCCAGAAAGTTTAGATACTCTAGTTCATCAATTTCAATTTCACTATCTGAGTCATCAATAAAGCTACTCTCATAACTATCATTTGAACACAAACTATTTGTATCATAACTATCTTCAGATCCTAGACTCTCAGTATAATACCTCTCAGAGTATTGACTGTTATATATCACTCATTTACATACCATTAAACTTCCATCAATATCTATATATTTTCTTTCATTAGAACTAATAACCACAATATTTTTTACATTAAATGTTATTTTCAAATAATCTCTAATAATCAGAGTACGGAATGATAGTTCACCACTAATATTCATATTATTAATTTCACCCACATCTTTGGGTCTATTAAAGAATATACAAATGTTTCCTCTAGAATCGTTGATGGTCTTATCAATCATTTTCAAAGCTTCTTTATCAATGACCTTTTCAAGCTTTGAGTAAATTGTTAGTAGTAGTGGAGAAACTTTTGTCAAATTTACTTTAATAGAGTTATTAATTAACATAGCTTGTCCCGTAAATTTAATAAAAGGACATGTTATTCTCCATTATGGGTTTAATCCAAAAATTTCCATATTTATCTTTGTTCAATTTAACATCTTTGACATATTTTTCTATATCTTCCACCGAAGTAGAGATTGATTGAAATTTGTCTTTTGTGTTTTACTTTAAGCACAGTTTCATCTTTAAAAAAGCCTCTAAAAAAGGCACTTTGTTTTAAGTATAATTTTACTTTATAAATATGATAAATTCTGAAGGATATTTAGAATTTCCAGACTCTCCATATGATAAATTAGAAATCTGCCACCATTGTGGTAGAATAGGGCTTAATAATGAGGATTCATATAAACAATGTATTTTCTGTGATTCAATTTTAATTAATGATAATAAAAAATATAGAAAAATATATAACTCTTTTAAATTAGAACCAAAAATGAATTACTTTACAAGATTAATAAGAGAGATGAATGTTAAGTATTATGGTGATAATACACCATTTCTTACAAGGGAAGAGACTATTTGTATTGAGGAAATGTATAAGGGTTTAATGATATTTATTATTCAAAATAATTTTAATGGAAATGTTAATACAAGATACTATATAAACAAAATAATGGATTATTTTGAAATTAAACCTGAACTCAGGATAAAATATAGAGTTTCTCAAAAAACTCAAAAAAAGTTAGATGACTTGTTTTCCAAATATATAAATGAATGATTTTTTACCCGTTTGGGAAAATAAGATAAAATTTAATAACCATAAAAATCTTCCAAATTCATTGAGATGTCTAATAGTCGGTTCAAGCGGATGTGGAAAAACCTGTTTACTTTTAAAGATGCTCCTTAGTCCTAATTTTTTAGATTATGATAATTTAATAATTTTTACAAAGTCAAGTTTTCAACCCGAGTATCAACTACTCTCACAGGGTTTTAATGTGGGTCTTAAAAAGGAAGACATTATCGGTTTATTTAAACTTCAAAACAAACTAAATGATTATAATATTGATGATATAATACAATTATTTTGTGATACACAGAAATCAAAATCAAAACCAAAACCCATAACTTGTATTCTCAGTGATAATATGGATGATATACCTTCACCTCAAGATTTAGATAAATCAAAAAAGAACCTCGTTATCTTTGATGATTGTGTTAATGAGAGAAACCAAACAGTAATGGATAGCTACTATACAAGAGGGAGACATTCTTCTTGTAATTGTATTTATCTTAGTCAGTCATATTTTCAACTCCCTCGGCGCTCAATAAGAAACAATGCTAATACTTTTATTTTATTTAAGTTAAATTCAATAGATACAAATAATTTTTGGAGAGATAATTGTTCTACATTATGTAGTAAGAAGGAATTTGAAAATAATATGAAACACACGATTGGAAAATATAAATATATTGTTGTGAAACAAGATGAGATACTAAATGATATTTTTCAATAAATAAATACAGAAAATGGAAGAAAGAGTAAGAAAGTTTAAAGAACATCAAGAGTTGGTTTCAAAAGTTGTAAAGCAACAGGAAGACATAAAGAAGAAAAGGAGACAGAAACTAACTGGTGAAGAAGCCTTTGAAAGAAAACAAGAGAAAATTTTTTAACCACTTTTAAAAACTCAACAAACGATTTCACTCACCTACAGTTCCCACGGTAGAATTTACTCCGAAAAAATTTCAAATGCTCAAAGATTTTAGTCAAATGACAGAGCAAAAACTTGGAGAATTAGAATATGATGATGAAGGATTATTTCGGCATCTTGAGAAGGTAAATAAACTTTCCAATTATATTGTAGAAGCTCTTCAAAACAATGAATATTTGAAGGGTTCAAAAACCAGAGCAGGTCTCATTCCAACAGAAGAACCAGCACAGTTCCATCTTGTGAAAGAAAAGTTATTGATATTTAATGATAAATTGGTGTTCTTAAGTTCTGACCAACCAAATGTTGAATTAACCCCAAGATTAATGTTTCTTCTAACAAAAGATGGACATGCTAATTCACCTTATTTTGATGAACCGCTTGATATGGAAAGAGAGGAAGATAGAGAGTATATTGAGTTGCTAAACGCACTTGATTATGGAGTTTCTGTTGCTGGTAAAAGTAAGAAGAATGAGAAGGAGAAACATATTATTGATGCTTTAAGTAAGCTTGGTTCGGGTGTTAGTTTTCTTCCAAATGACCCATCACAATTAGTTAATAGGTTATTATTGTTGTTAGGTAGTAAGAAGGCTGGAAACAACAATTGTTTTAATGAAGCATCCGCCATTTTAGATCAGTTGATGAATATGAAAATAATTAATAAATGTCAATACAAAGATATTTTATTAGATATTAAATAAGATGAGAAGCACAATTCTTAGTTTTAATTTCACAACGAGTGATTACACAGCTTCATTCCCTTACCCACTACAACTTGACCCCACAAAAGAATATGAGGCTTCTTTGTTGTCAATGGAGACTTACAATACCCTTTTTAATATCACAGAGAAAAACAACAAGTTTAGTTATAATCCAGGAAGTGGATATAAAACTATAGCCGTTTCACCCGGTGCTTACGAGATTTCTCAAATATCTTCAGAAGTCTCTCGCCTTATGAAAGAAATAGGTGATGAACCAAAAAATATTGTAATAGATATTCAAAAACACACTTCAAAATCAACTATTAAACTTAAAAATAATAATAAAGTTGATTTCACGATTGAAAATTCGTTCAGAGAGCTATTGGGTTTCTCTTCTAAAAAGATTGAAACTAACGGGACGTCTTACAGTGATAATGTCATTCAAATATCCTCCGGTATAAATTCAGTATTAATTCATTGTGATTTGATTGATGGTGCTTATAACGATGGAATAAGAACAAATACAATATTTTCATTCAGTGCATACTCAACCCCGATTGGTTATAAATTTAATATGGAACCAAAAAATCTTGTCTATTTACCTGTGTCAGGAAAAACCATATACAGAGTAAATTTTAGGATAACCGACCAAGATAATCGTATGATATCCTTTAATGATGAAATTATATCCATCAGAATTCACCTACGTGAAGTTTTTCAATAAATAAATAATGGTTATTGTGAGAAAACACGAGTTGGGAAAATATAAAATAATTACAGGGGATGGGATGTTCCTTTCACCATACTATAAGGGTGAAGGTATGTTTCTTGGTAGAGGATACTATAAACCAAAGAGACAACGGGGTGTGGGACATCAATTTAGAAATAAAGGAGATGGGATAATTGATACTCTAATGGGTATTGGTTCAACCATCCTTAAACATAAAGACCTAATTGGTTCAACTGCTTCAGCCATGGGCTCAGTTGTGGGTGCTATAAAGAGTATAAAAGATGCTCAAAAGGAGTCTCATAAATTACAAGCAATCAAAGAAATTAAAAAAGGTAAAACTCAACTATCTTCACAAGAACGACAAAAAATCATTAAAATACTTGGGTCAGGGTTTCAACGATTTTAATGCTATATAAATACAAGTATGGAAGCGATTGATAGTATCTATGATTTGGATGATACGATTATCATTTCAAACTCTACTAAAAAGGAAGACTATTTTAAGGTAAATGCTATAACAGGAACAGACTGGAATTCAAACGGAACAAAAAGTTTTGAAATAAATAATCAACAAACTTACTTGAATATAGCTGATAGTTTCTTGCTGTGTAAATTTAAATTCACTAAGGCTGTGAATAATACTAATGCTACACTCGTAAATGATTTCTTCTGGAAAATGTTTGATAGTGTCCGCCTGTATATTGGAACACAAGAGGTTGAAGCGGTTGATTATGTCTCTGCTATATCTGAAATGATGAAATTTACACTATATTCATTTAGTGATAGAATGGGTAAGGGAGCTGTTGAAGGTTTTATTCCTGATATGTCAACGGGAACAAATGCTGACCCTGGTTATAGTCAAAGGAAGTCAATGTATAATGATGATACAAAAGCAGAGAATAGTTTTACCGTAGCAGTACCTCTGAAAGGTATATTTGGATTTTGTGATTATGATAAAGTTTTGTATGGTCTTAAAATTAGATTTCAACTACAAAGGAATGATAATGTAAATAGGTTGCTTTTTGGGGTTGAAAATGCTTTTGGCGACAATAATAAATTTGTTATTAATGATTTGTGTTGGTATATTAGTGAATATACTCCTAATCTTAAAACGGAAGAGATGTTAAATAGAAGACTTAACTCAAAGAAACCGCGAAATGTATCATACCTTAAAAGAAGATGTCAACACGTTAAACTGGAACACAATACCTACACTTGGAATTTGGGTGTTCTTGAAGGAAAGCCACGATACCTATGGCTCATTTTTAAGAAACCAGATGGAGAGGAGGGTACTGATAAGAATAATGCGCTGAGTGATAATGCTAAGGTGAAACAACTTCGGGTTTCTCTTGATGGAACATTTTATCCGCGAGATAGATTGGAAATTGATTGGGAAAAAAAAGATTATGCGGAAGCCTACAAGTCTTACCAAAAGGTGTGTGAAAGCAATGGTAATAATGAACCTATTTTGGATATGGTTGCGTTTCAAAAACTTTATACCATCTACGCAATTGACCTGAGTTCTCAAAAGGAAACTATAAAGTCTAATAGAGTGGATACTTCTCTATACATTGAAAGAGGAGAGAATGAAGAAGTTGATGCTTATTGTTTGCTTTTGGAGGAAACAGAATTACAGATTAATACAGATAATGGTGTTATGATTAATATCACATAGGTTTTTTCTCATAAATAAATGAGTAGGAAAGAACTGGTATATGTTAATCAAATCAATCTTAATAAATTAACATCTTGTATTCAAAATCAAAAGCCTTGTATTATTAACGTTAATACAATTCAAAGAAAAGGAGCAGTAAGAATTGATGTTTTACTCACAAGAGAGCAGGTAAAAACACTAAATGATGCTGGTTCACTTAAAATTAAAATGACAAAACCTATGTTAAAGAAATATTCAATACAAGAGGGAGGATTTCTCCCATTTCTAATTCCTTTATTTGCTGGTTTAAGTGCGGCGGGAGCATTGACTGGTGGTATTTCAGCAGCGGTAAAAACTGCTAACGAAAGGAAGGCACAACTAAAAGCTCAAAAAGAATTGGAAAGACATAACAAGGAGTTGGAGAAACAAATTAGTGGAAGTGGTGTAATTGTGGATTTTGCTCAAAAACTTGAAAGTCTACCTGATAAAGCTAGATTGTTAGTTGGAGATATGCTTTCCTCTATCGCTCAAGCGGGTGTTAAACTAACTAAAAGGGGTAATGGGTTATATCTTTCTCATAAATAAATGGATAAATGGTTTAAACAATTTGGAAAGAATACAACGTCAAATATAGAACTTACTAAATATTGTAAAAAACAAAAAATTGATAATGTGGTTATTTGTATGAGAGATGAATTAAAAAAGTTGTCCAAGAATACAATGAATATTATTATGAATTTTGACACACAGAATGGTTCTCATTGGGTTTGTATTCATAATAGTCAGGATAAATATTATTTTGATAGTTATGGTATGCCACCGCCTGTTGAAGTAATACAATTCTTACAGAATGGTGTTTATCAAACATTTCAAGTTCAAGAAATTAATTCTAAATGTTGTGGTCAATTATGTTTATATGTATTATTTCAACTCAACAATAATGAAAATTTTTATGATATCATTTTTAATCTAATATAAATGACTTATGTTGGAAAAGATGGTTCTATCTTTGGAAAATCCTCTCAGGATATTGATTTATCAAATTATTATACAAAGGCACAGGCTGAACGACAAAAATATAGTATAAGTAAAAATATTAATATGAAGAATACTTATAAATTAATCAATTATCCAAACCCGACAGATGCGAATGACTTAATTAGATTTAGTGATTTATCACAATATATATTTTTAAAGAAAACAGCACGTTTTGTTAAACAAGTAAAATTTACAACCACAACACCCGGTTATACTGACCATACACCTTTCCTCATTCAATTTAACTATCTGCTTACAATTGAATTTTATAAAGAAGGACATATAGTTAATATGCGAATCAATAAATGGGGGTATGATATGCCTGATTTAGGGTATAATTGGTATTTTTCAATAAACTTAGAAGACCTACATGATTTGAATCAGTCTCGTAAAGAAGAATATTATCCGCTTGGTGAGGATAAGGATTTATGTGGAAGTACAATTAGTAAACAACAAATACATGGTTTTAAGAAAAGAAAAATATATGATAGTATAGCGATGGTTAGCATGACAAAGAAGGAAGGTAATGAGATAAGGATAGAAAGCCGAGGAATACAAACCGATTTGGTAGTGGGAAGATGGGGTGGTATTACCTGTTATAATATTAATCTCACATATATTTCTGATACATAAATGGCAGGAAAAAGACTACAAGAGAATTATAATTTTTGTATTCAGGGATACCTACAAGAAAAGGGTGCTCGGTATTACATACCTTATGATTTGGAGCATATACATGGAAATTTTGTCATTAAAAACTGGCCTTATACTGATATTGCTAAACCCACAAATAGAGACTTGTTTAAAATATTAAATAAAAATGAACTTCTCAAAGTTATGAAATATAAAACTCTTTTAGAAATCGTCATCAAATCTTATTGGTATCCTATTATGAGAAAAATAATTATAGATACAACAATATCTCAAAATCCAGATGAGTATATGTATAATATTCTTTGGGGCTCAAGCTCAAGGGTAGCAAGGGATGAGGAAGGAGTTGAAGAAGAGAAGGAGGAAGGAGTTGAAGAAGAGAAGGAGGAAAGAGGGAAGGAGGAGAAGGAGGAAAGGGAGAAGGAGGAGAGGAAGAAAAAGGAGAAGGAGGAGAAGGATGAAAGGGAGAAAAAGGAGAAGGAGGAGAGGGAGGAAAGGGAGAAAAAGGAGGAGGAGGGGAGGGAGGAAAGAGAGAGGGGGGAAAAATATAAAAATATGACCATTCCTGAGATTAATGAAAGATTGAAGTTATTACGACAAATAAATCAATCTCAACGCACCGAAGAGGAAAATAAAGAACTAATGACTCTTATGAAGATATTGGTTTTTAAATTTGCTATAATAAATTCAGAGAGCAGATATACAACATATAGTTGATGATGTTGGTGTTATTGACTTTAGTTAGTTTTATTTGTAAATAAATGGAGGAGAGAGTGAAGGCATTCCTAAGGATTCTTTATGTTTTAAAAATCAAGATAGAAATGTATATGTTGAAAACCCAAAAGGCTTTGGCACTATGTAGGACTTTTTCTCATAAATAAATATGAGTTATTGTCTCAAATGTAAAAAGAAAACTAAATCTAAAAATATCTCCTTTGTTAAAGCTAAAAATAATAGAGTTTATCAAAAAGTAATATGTCAAGTGTGTGGCTCTAAAAAGTGCCAATTCATCTCTCCTAAAAGTGGAGGAGACATACAAAAGTTTTTGTCAGGAAGTACATTTACAACAACTGGAATTCCAGGGGAACTACATCTACCTGGATATTCTTTCTGTGGTCCTGGAACAAACCTGGATAAAAGATTAGATGAGGCTGACAATCCTAAACCTTGGTCTAAACCTACAAATAGGGTTGACGAAGTGTGTATGAAGCATGATATTGCTTATGGGAAAACCACTACGTTGACTGAAAAACGTAAAGCCGACAGAGAAATGTTGTATAATTTGTCTTTGATACAAAATCCAACGTTGAGAGAGAAGGTTGATAGGTTTATTGTGAGAAATTTGATAAATGCTAAATTGAAACTTGGCCTTAGTTATTCACCCTCAAAAAACTATTAGGCTCTAATGATGTCATCAAGACTGAGGAGCTTTTGGCTGATGAATTACATAAACCTATAATCACAAAGTTTAAAAGAAGGAAAGTTTATTCTAAATACACCGACCACATATGGTCCGCTGATTTAATCGAACTAAAAAATGATAAGGGATACAAGTATGCTTTAACCGTTATTGATTTGAGGAGTAGATTTGCTTGGGTTGTTCCTTTGAAAAACAAGAGAGGTTATACTCTGATGTTAGCCTACCAACAGATATTTAATAAAAGTAAAAGAAAACCAAAGAAACTGTGGACCGATGAGGGAACAGAGTTCTATAACAAAATATTTATGAAATTTCTTAAGGGGGAGGGTATTAAATTATACAGCACCTTTAATGAAGGAAAAGCAGTTGTTATTGAGCGTTTTAATCGTACTTTAAAAGAGAAATTATATAAAAAATTCACACAACTCGGTTCCCAAAAATGGGTGTATTTTATTCAGTATATTGTAGATAATTACAATAATACAGTTCATTCATCAACAAAATCAAAACCATCAGAAACATTTACAAAATTAGAATATGAAAAGGAGATTAATTTGAGAAAGCCAAAGTTCAAAGTTGGTGATATTGTAAGAATATACAGATGGAAAAGTCATTTTGAGAAAGGTTATACAAAGAGATGGACTAATGAATTATTCAAAATCGTTGATGTAATGGATACTATGCCTTTGACTTACAAATTATATGATATGAATTGGGAAGAAATCTTGGGTTCATTTTACTCACAAGAATTACAAAAAACAAAACTGATAATTCATTAAACAACAACCATCCATACTTTCATCCACCCAGATTAGCTAATTTAATTAGTAGTAATAAAAAAAATTAAATAAATAAATAAAAATCATAAGCCACACCCACACAGACCCCACCCACAAACCCCGCCCACACAGACCACGCCCACACAGACCATGCCCACACAGACCCCGCCCACACAGACCACACCCACACAGACCCCACCCACACAGACCACACCCACACAGACCACACCCACACAGACCACACCCACACAGACCACACCCATCATCCCCCACCCCTGTGCGCCCCCACCCTTGATCCCCCCTCATCCCACCCCACCTTCCCCACACACACAAGGGGAGGGGAGGGGTGAGATGAGGGGGGATCAAGGGTGGGGGTGCACCTTCTCATCTTTTTTCCCTTTATTCTCTTTTTGTAATTAAGAATTAAATAATTCTGGACAAAGCGAATAAAATCAAAATTATGAAATAACATTAAAAACATAAAAATTATAATAAAACATTTTTCACGAGGTATAAATTCAGTTTCTTCCATAAATTCAGTTTCTTCCAAGGTATCATGTGGTATAAATACAGTAATAAAATCAAAATTATTAAATAACATTAAAAACATAAAAATTATAATAAAACATTTTTCACGAGGTATAAATTCAGTTTCTCCCATAAATCCAGTTTCTTCCAAGGCAATCCAACATAATGTTGTCTCCCATGTTGACTTCACCAATTTATTTTGTGTCTGCAAGGCACAAAAGGGATTTTAAATTAAATTCACCAAACACAGTATTTGCCTGCCGTGCCATCCCAAAACCACACGAGGGCAGTCTAAGACCATAAATGAGAAACTCCATTTATACTACACACATTGTAAGATGAAAATTTTAAACTCACATGGCCAGGGAATGAGTTGACACTCCTCCCAACTATCATCTCTGCTATTGATCTATCATCATCCTTCGGAACTCCAGGTAATTCTGTAAGGGGTTCATTCAGATCCTCCTTTTGTTGGTGATTAATCATTGGTTTCATCGTCAAAGTTCATGTTGTTTGGTTGGCTTTTAATGCTGAAATAAAACAAACAGTTGACATTTAAATACCAACTCACTGGTGATATCAAAATCGCAAAACAGTATCTAAGTATCAACCAAACCGTTTAATAACACACATACACACAGTATCAAAGTTTGTGAAGAATTAATCATATATCTTACCTCAAATCCCAGGTCTTTATGAAGTCATCGATCTCATATATTCTCTCTGCTATTGATCTATCATCATCCTTCGGAACTCCAGGTAATTCTGTAAGGGGTTCATTCAGATCCTCCCTTTTTTGGTGATAATAATTAATCATTGGTTTCATCGTCAAAGTTCATGTTGTTTGGTTGGCTTTTAATGCTGAAATAAAACAAACAGTTGACATTTAAATACCAACTCACTGTTGATATCAAAATCGCAAGACAGTATCCAAGTATCAACCAAACCGTTTAATAACACACATACACACAGTATCAAAGTTTGTGAAGAATTAATCAAATATCTTACCTCTCACATAACATCCCAAACAAGGTGTTTAATTCGTTGTCAGTCATTTGTTCATTTGTAGAGACAGCTTTGGGTAATATTAATCGGTGAGAGAGGCTGTTCAAACATTCAACCATCTCATTATGAAGACCCCTCCGAACTTCAGTGAATTCTTTAAGCGTTTCATTCAGATCCTCCCTTTGTTGGTGATAATCATTGACTTCATTTTCAACATCAATTACCAGCTTTGATAAAGATATACTGTAAAAGAGAAAAAACAATAATTATTGAGAGGCTGTTAATGATGTTCCATATAAGACAATGAATAATTCATCGTGAGAACAAAAAAAAACTTACCTGTCTTCTGATAAACCTTCATCCTCCATCCTCCAGAGAAACATAACGTGTGTTTAAAAAAGCAAGGTGTGGTTAGAGCCTTTATAGGCAAGGCTGAGTCATTGGCAAGGCTGAGTCATGGCTGAGTCATCCTGTGCCAAGTTGGCAACTGGCTCAACAAAAGATGATGCAATGTTTCACCATAAATGATAGAACCAAGTATCAACCAGACTAAAGAGTGGAGGTGTAATCAACCTTGGTATATAAATGGAAAATATAACGAATTTGAAAAATATCAGATTCAAGAGGTTGAGAGAATCACTGGTCAGAAGGTTCTCAAGACGGATAAACGTATTCATTTGTTAAGTGGGGTAATGGAGGGTGGGAAGAAAAATATATTAGAGTGGAGTGAGAACTTTAATGGTTATCAATCGGATAATAAATATTATAATTTTAAAATGGTATGTGGGAGAGGAGGAGGTCAAACAAGAACCCTCCATGAAACATACCACTTTATACTTTCACAACAAAAGGTTAAGGAACCTGTATACTTTATAAATATACTTGATGGGGATGAGTTCTATAGGAGAATGGAACTCTTTAAAAAGTTAGAAAGAGATAATATATTTATAGGCTCATTAGTAGAGTGGTCTAAGGAACTACATTAAGGGGCTAGAAGGGGGAATAGGGTAAAAATTACATGTAAGTGAGAAGGATCAGAGGTTCATAAGGCTAGAAGGATTATAGAATCATAAAGGAAGAAAATCATAGGTTCATAAGGTGAGAAGGATTATAGGTTCATAAGGTGAGAAGGATTATAGGTTCATAAGGCGAGAAGGATTATAGGTTCATAAGGTGAGAAGGATTATAGGTTCATAGAGGGAGAAATAGAGGTGTTTATGATTTTTGAAAAAGACAAGGGTGTAAATGAAATTAGATAGGGATTTCCCATGTTAAACAGAGGTGTCCCAGAAGCAACATTTATCACCTACTCACAAGTGCAAAAGTGTTTTTTCCACACTAATACAAGTGCAAAAGTGGTTTCCTGCACCAACACAAGTGCGAAAAGTGGTTTTTCAACACTATCACAAGTGCGAAAAGTGGTTTTTCAACACTATCACAAGTGCGAAAAGTGGTTTTTCCACACTAATACAAGTGCAAAAGTGGTTTCCTGCACCAACACAAGTGCGAAAAGTGGTTTTTCAACACTAACACAAGTGCGAAAAGTGGTTTTTCCACACTAATACAAGTGCAAAAGTGGTTTCCTGCACCAACACAAGTGCGAAAAGTGGTTTTTCAACACTAACACAAGTGCGAAAAGTGGTTTTTCAACACTATCACAAGTGCAAAAAGTGTTTTTTCCACACTAATACAAGTGCAAAAGTGGTTTCCTGCACCAACACAAGTGCGAAAAGTGGTTTTTCAACACTAACAAGTGCGAAAAGTGGTTTTTCAACACTAACACAAGTGCGAAAAGTGGTTTTTCAACACTAACACAAGTGCGAAAAGTGGTTTTTCCACACTAATACAAGTGCAAAAGTGGTTTCCTGCACCAACACAAGTGTGAAAAGTAGTTTTTCAACACTAACACAAGAGCGAAAAGTGGTTTTTCAACACTATCACAAGTGCAAAAGTGTTTTTTCCACACTAATACAAGTGCAAAAGTGGTTTCCTGCACCAACACAAGTGCGAAAAGTGGTTTTTCAACACTATCACAAGTGCGAAAAGTGGTTTTTCAACACTATCACAAGTGCGAAAAGTGGTTTTTCCACACTAATACAAGTGCAAAAGTGGTTTCCTGCACCAACACAAGTGCGAAAAGTGGTTTTTCAACACTAACACAAGTGCGAAAAGTGGTTTTTCAACACTATCACAAGTGCAAAAGTGTTTTTTCCATACTAATACAAGTGCAAAAGTGGTTTCCTGCAGCAACACAAGTGCGAAAAGTGGTTTTTCAACACTAACACAAGTGCGAAAAGTGGTTTTTCAACACTATCACAAGTGCAAAAAGTGTTTTTTCCACACTAATACAAGTGCAAAAGTGGTTTCCTGCACCAACATAAGTGCGAAAAGTGGATTTTCAACACTAACACAAGTGCGAAAAGTCGTTTTTCAACACTATCACAAGTGCAAAAAGTGTTTTTTCCACACTAATATAAGTGCAAAAGTGGTTTCCTGCACCAACACAAGTGCGAAAAGTGGTTTCCTTCACTAACACATGTGCGAAAAGTGGGTTTTCAACACTATCACAAGTGCAAAAAGTGGGTTTTCCACACTAATACAAGTGCAAAAGTGGTTTACTGCACCAACACAAGTGCGAAAAGTGGTTTTTCAATGCTAACACAAGTGCGAAAAGTGGTTTTTCAACACTAACACAAGTGCGAAAAGTGGTTTTTCAACACTAACACAAGTGCGAAAAGGGGTTTTTCAACACTAACACAAGTACGAAAAGTGGTTTTTCCACACTAATACAAGTGCAAAAGTGGTTTCCTGCACCAACACAAGTGCGAAAAGTGGTTTTTCAACACTATCACAAGTGCAAAAAGTGTTTTTTCCACACTAATACAAGTGCAAAAGTGGTTTCCTGCACCAACACAAGTGCGAAAAGTGGTTTTTCAACACTAACACAAGTGCGAAAAGTGGTTTTTCAACACTAACACAAGTGCGAAAAGTGGTTTTTCAACACTAACACAAGTGCGAAAAGTGGTTTTTCAACACTAACACAAGTGCGAAAAGTGATTTTTCCACACTATCACAAGTGCAAAAAGTGTTTTTTCCACACTAATACAAGTGCAAAAGTGGTTTCCTGCACCAACACAAGTGCAAAAAGTGGTTTTTCAACACTAACACAAGTACGAAAAGTGGTTTTTCCACACTAATACAAGTGCAAAAGTGGTTTCCTGCACCAACACAAGTGCAAAAAGTGGTTTTTCAACACTAACACAAGTGCGAAAAGTGGTTTTTCAACACTAACACAAGTGCAAAAAGTGTTTTTTCCACACTAATACAAGTGCAAAAGTGGTTTCCTGCACCAACACAAGTGCGAAAAGTGGTTTTTCAACACTAACACAAGTGCGAAAAGTGGTTTTTCAACACTAATACAAGTGCAAAAGTGGTTTCCTGCACCAACACAAGTGCGAAAAGTGGTTTTTCAACATGAACACAAGTGCGAAAAGTGGTTTTTCAACACTAACACAAGTGCGAAAAGTGTTTTTTCCACACTAATACAAGTGCAAATGTGGTTTCCTGCACCAACACAAGTGCGAAAAGTAGTTTTTCAACACTAACACAAGTGCGAAAAGTGGTTTTTCCACACTAATACAAGTGCAAAAGTACAAGTGCGAAAAGTGATTTTTCAACACTAACACAGGTGCGAAAAGTGGTTTTTCAACACTAACACAAGTGCAAAAAGTGTTTTTTCCACACTAATACAAGTGCAAAAGTGGTTTCCTGCACCAACACAAGTGCGAAAAGTGGTTTTTCAACACTAACACAAGTGCAAAAAGTGGTTTTTCAACACTAACACAAGTGCGAAAAGTGATTTTTCAACACTAACACAAGTGCGAAAAGTGGTTTTTCCACACTAATACAAGTGCAAAAGTGGTTTCCTGCACCAAAACAAGTGTGAAAAGTGGTTTTTCAACACTAACACAAGTGCGAAAAGTGGTTTTTCAACACTATCACAAGTGCAAAAAGTGTTTTTTCCACACTAATACAAGTGCAAAAGTGGTTTCCTGCACCAACACAAGTGCGAAAAGTGGTTTTTCAACACTAACACAAGTGCGAAAGTGGTTTTTCAACACTAACACAAGTGCGAAAAGTGGTCTTTCAACACTAACACAAGCGCGAAAAGTGATTTTCCACACTAATACAAGTGCAAAAGTGGTTTCCTGCACCAACACAAGTGTGTAAGTGGTTTTTGCAACGATAACACAAGTGCGAAAAGTGGTTTTTCAACACTATCACAAGTGCAAAAAGTGTTTTTTCCACACTAATACAAGTGCAAAAGTGGTTTCCTGCACCAACACAAGTGCGAAAAGTGGTTTTTCAACACTAACACAAGTGCGAAAAGTGGTTTTTCAACACTAACACAAGTGCGAAAAGTGGTTTTTCAACACTTACACAAGTGCGAAAAGTGGTTTCCTGCACCAACACAAGTGTGTAAGTGGTTTTTGCAACGATAACACAAGTGCGAAAAGTGGTTTTGCAATACTAAACCAAATGCGAAAAGTCGTTTTCAACACGATCACGAGTGCGAAAAGTGGTTTTGCCACACTAACACAAGTGCGATAAGTGGTTTTCAACACCAGAATGAGTGCTGAAAGTGCTTTTTGCAAAAATAACACAAGTGCGAAAAGTGGTTTTGCAACACGAACACAAGTGCAAAAGTGGTTTTGCAATACTAACACAAGTGCGAAAGTGGTTTTCAACATCAGTGCAAGTGCGAAAAGTGGTTTTGCAACACTTAACCAAATGCGAAAAGTGGTTTTCAACATGAGCACGAGTGCAAAAAGTCATTTTGCAACACAGGCACAAGTGCAGAACATGGTTTTCAACTCGAGCACAAGTGTGGAAAGTGGTTTTGCAATACGAGCTCAAGTGCGGAGAGTGGTTTTCAACGCCAGCACAAGTGCGAAAAGTGGTTTTGCAACACCAACGCAAATGAGACAAATGGTTTTGCAACACTAACACAAGTGCAAAAAGTGGATTTGAGCACTAAAAGGAGCACGAAAAGTGGTTTTCCCACACTAGCAGATGTGCAAGAAGTGGTTTTCAACGCCAGCACAAGTGCGATAAGTGGTTTTGCAACACTAACACAAGTGCAAAAGGTGGTTTTGCAACACAAGCACAAGTGCAGAACATGGTTTTCAACTCGAGCGCAAGTGTGGAAAGTGGATTTGCAACACGAGCTCAAGTGCGGAGGGTGGTTTTCAATGCCAGCACAAGTGCGAAAAGTGGTTTTGCAACACCAACGCAAGTGCAAAAAGTGGTTTTCAATGCCAGCACAAGTGCGAAAAGTCTTTCTGCAACCCCATCTCAAGTGCAGAATGTGGTTTTCGATGCCAGCACAAGTGCGGAAAGTAGTTCTGCAACACCAGATCAAGTGTGGATATTATTCCACAATATATCCAATATTTCACTTGACCAATCACATTGTATCCCCCGATCCTTGCGCCCTCCCACCCAAACTTTCACCCAACCAATCCGGCTGCTCTCCTCCCCTCTCTTCGCTCCTCTCTCCTCCTCTTGCTCCTCCCACTTGAAATGGTTTAAAAATCAGAACGAATGACCAAATAACCAGGATTAGCACTGGGTCTGTAGGATGTTGGTTTGCTGTACTTATGATTCTGTATGTTCATACTGTATGTTAACTGTATTCTATGCATGCTACTGTATCCTTATGATTCTGTATGTTTGCACTGTATGTTAACTGTACCCTATGCATGCTGGTGTTTGGTATGATATTTTCTTGCGCATCCCTACTGTACCAGGATTTTCACCCTGGACTTTGATCTAAGATTTGTTGTAAACCTTCCTTGTGTGTTTTTGTGAATTGTATCTTGCCCTCCTTGGTTTAATAAGGGTCATTGTTTTTCTTGCTGTGTATTTTGAAGACAGAAAGTGTTGTCCTCCTCGGGAATTAAATGTGACTTTCTTCTGACATATTGATGGAAATTGAATTTCTTGGTTCATATATTACATACTACTGTAGGGAAAATATCCCCGACAAGATGGTGACCATGACAAGTTATGGGATTGTAATGGGATTTTAATGGGATAAATATAGAAGATGTTTGTTTTTGTCAAGAAAAAGTGACAATTGGCTGAGGAGTCACCGAGGCCGGGCTTTGGCCTTTGACAGCAGAGAAATTGTGTTCCGACAGCAAAAGACTTCCAAATAATGTTTATGGCTGGATTGCTTCAAGAGAAATGACATACTATTTATTTTAATATAAAATTGCTATGAGATGAAATCATATTTTCGGTGTTGGTGTGAGAGTAGTTCCCTAGAGGAAATATATCTGAAGACTTACGGACATAATGAGGCAAAATATGGCAGAGTGGTTGTTGGGTGCTTGTTGATATAGGGTTTCAAAGTCAGGTTTTTACGCATCCAAGACTTCATGGCTACACTTACTTTCGGAGTCATAAAGGAATCTTGGACAAATGGAAGTTGAAAGAAATAAGAAATGGGGATCACATGATCTCACTCGTATCTAATGGGACGTTATAATATTAATCTTTGTGTCACTAATAAAGCACAGAACTTAAACAAAAAATGTTTTTTAAAGGATATAGTACTGATGAAATCTCCATGTTTTTTTTCCACATCAAGTTTTGTTGAAAAATGGATGAAGATGAATGATTGACGATTATTGGAAAATTTTGATGGGTCTAACTGTGAAAAGTGTTATTTCATAGCTAGAGGTTACTATGAAATAACAGTACAGACAGCCAAGCAAAATGAGTGTAAAGACGTTGACCAACCAAGATGTTGCATATCTTTGTTGACGTTGTGACTGTTTATTTCAATTATGGTAGGGATTAATAGAATTGCTATTAAATGAGAATTTTCAGTTGGATGTTAAAGCAACAAAGAGTTTTATGGGATTATAAGGCAAGCTCAAGGTAATTATGGGATGTCAGAGGTAATGGTGTAGTTTAATGTTCACACTGTTTGGGAAAATAATGCTCTATGCAACAATTGCAACATGATCCTAAAAAGAACCCATCCCTACATCTAAGGATCAGGGAGGGAAGGAATGGAAAATTTGAGGTATTGAGGCTTTGATAAATATTTGTCTAAAGCAAACAGCGACTTCTAAGATGACAGAAGTGGGGTATTTGGCATCACCAGGCTAGCTTATTGGTTTAGGAATGTTTAGAGGTCATTACAATGTGATCATTACTTGTGATCATTTGTGAAATTTCATGAACAGATATGTGAAATGGATCTAATGTGAGTGTGTATGAGAAAATTTGTTGCAGGATTCGTGGAATGTTCAAGGTCGGACATGATCGTTGGAGAACTTACAGTAAATTTGGGAAAAAGAAGTGACTTTCCATAAAATTCTCACAAAAGATTTCATGGGAAGGAAGAGAATAAATTTGAATTGGAAATTGTGGAAAATTAAAAGACCCTGTATTGGACTAACACGTGTGTTTATGGGGGGCATCATGGGGAATAGAACTGAGACAATTTTCGGAACAATTGATTTACCAGTTAATGAGACGCTATGAAGGTCACATGAAATATAATGATAACATGACTCTCACATAGAAGTCATAGGATGAAGCTGAAGGGAAAGGTGTATGCTGCAGGTGTGAGGGTGTGTGTGTGTGTGCAAAGAAGGCTGGAAAGGGTGGAAATGCGAATGATTCGGTGGATGTGCGGAGTATCGTTGAGAGAGAGGAAGACAAATGATGAATTGCGAAAGATGATGGAAATCGAGCCTGTGATTGATGCTGTAAAGAGGAACAGGTTGAGATGGTTTGATCATGCATTTAGGAAGGATAAAAATGACTGGTTGAGAAGAGTGATGGAAATGAATGTAGATTGAAGTAGAGGATGGACGGGGAAGACCAAGAAAGACTTGACTAAAGATGGTGGAAGTAGAAATGCGGGCAAAGGGGGTTAACAAGGAGAGATGCAGAAAATAGGGCAAAATGGAGAAGTTTGTCATGGGGACCGCAAGGCTAACCCCCACGCTAGCAGGGAAAATGGCCTTGAAAGGCATGTTGTTGTTGTTGTTGTTGTTGTTGTTGTTATCTGGCATGTGAAAATATCTGCTATTAATCTTGGGGTAAAATTATTAGGATTTCTCAAAGGAAATGGAAGTTATATCTTTGGAAAATTTTCAAAATTTGTAAGGGATCTTGCATGAGTCCAGCAAAACAATTTTTCAGTTTAATGGTTGTTGCATTTTGTAAAAAATATATATACAGACATATGTGGGTACAGACATATATTAGGGGTAAATTGACAATTTTCTGATTGGATTAAGATATGAACATATATATGGTTCAATGTAACCACAGTATAAAATAATATACAGATTTGGGACATTTTGTAAACTTTTGAATAATGAGAAAAGTCATAAAATTCATTTTATTTAGTGAATGTCAAGTTAATGGAAGTGTTTTGTTTGATTAAATTTGTTCAATTCGTGTTCAAATGATCAATGTTTATCACTAGTTAGGATAAATTAATGGAATGAATACTCCAAATTAATGGAATGAAATGTAAATCTTGAACCAGATGGAAAACTGGCCTCACTGAAGGAAGAGTGCAATTATGTGATATTTATATTATTTTTAATGAATGGTGTTGATGTTTTATAAGGTGGATGAAAAGGGAAGGAAACGGTGCCCTGGGGGCATGCACCTGTTACATATACATGCACCTGTTCCATAGCTACTATCTGTCCTTTGAATGTACTGTTACAGATGAGAAGTACAATGATATTGTAATCATTGCTGAAATGTCATAAATTTATTTTTCAGATTGTAGGTTATTTGAGGTCTAATGGGATTAATGTGTATGTTAGGAACATTTTGATAAGAAAGATGGATATATGGCATTACTAAAATAAACCAAGCAATTGAGAGTTCTTGGGTTAGTGGGATATAAATAAATGCATCTACAAGTTGATGGTTTATAAAAAATATTTTTAGTTCTGGATGATACTAAAACGATGAACAATGTTGACAATATACAAATAATGTGACTTGTTATTTTTGGGAAAACATGTTGTTTAAATAATTGGCTAAGTTAAAAAAAAATGAAGATGTTCTACAGAACTCTTATGATTTATTTATATGAATAACGGACTATTCCATGGCGAGAGAAAATGGTTGATATTAATAAAAAGGAGAGGAGGAAAATACAGATCTTGGCAACAGATTTGTAAAATAATGAATGTGAGATAATGAAAATAATGTGAAAGAAAATTGTTAAGGATGGGAAATTAAGGCCCATTGTATTTATTATTATTATTTTTTGTTTATTTGTTATAAAATAAATAAAAAAGGAGAGGTAATGATGATTTCAAGGAATTATGTGCTGAAAGTAATGTGAATCATATAATTATGTGTTTCAGACATTTTTTATTTTGTTGGAAGATTGATACGAAGGAGATCTGTGATAATTATGATAAGAACACATAAATGGTTAATTTTGGACTCTTGCTTTAATTTGATTTGCAAAAAGATTTGCTAATGCTTGGTTGAGCACCTGTGAATTACACGAGACATTTTGGAAGTAAAATATGAAAGTAAGGTTGAAGAAAGAAGACGAATTATTTAAAATTACAGTAAGATTGATTTCCTTCTCACCTTCTGTTGAGAGGACCACATGATTGTGCAAATGTGATGAAATACATGATAATGTGAGATTTCTGGGTGATTGAATTTTGGGTATTTTTTGTGAGGAAAAAGGGAATATATAATTTTGAAGATTTATTGAATACATTCATATGCACTTTGGTTATGCTGGAAACATGTACACCCCTGATTTAATATGTTTTGTTTGGGTGTTACACATGAAATATCTTTCAAATGTTCTAGGGGAACTTGTGAACCAATGTAAATTGTTATAAGGTTGGACATAATCGGGATATTGATTGCATTGTCAGTTATAATGTGTTAATTCTATGTTCTTAAAATGATTTGCTTGATCCAGTGTGTTGGAAAACAGGATCTGGTGTGGTTAAATGAAAGAGGAGAGTAACCCACCTGTAATAATCAAAAAGAGGCTTTGGAAGAGTTACTGGAGATTTTGATTAGTGAATTTGGCTGGCTCAAGATGAAATTATTATGGCATGCACCTCTAAAACATGGAAAGACAATTTCCTTTGGAAAATGGAAAATTGTGGTTCACCTACCCTTGCTGGAGTTTCAAGATGACCATTTGCCTGAACCACATTGTTATATGTGGGTTGAAAGCAACCACCTGTTTCAGTACACACCTGTTTTGGAGCTCACATCAACTGCCAAAGTTTCTTCTTCCATTGGCTGTTTCTGATGTGCATCACTCCTGATGTTCCAACATCACATCACGCTGCTGATTGCCAAAGGAGGGCGAGTCCTGGATGGAACTGCTGGACCGTGCTGGACACTGGGCCTTCATGGCTCTGCTGGCTGTTTATGGTGTGCATCATGGATCAATTGGACATCATGATCCTGGAGCCTTCATCGATGCACCTCCAGCTTTGGTCCTCACCTCACACAATTCTGCTGTTTGAGCTGGATTTGTGCAGCTCCTCACACTCTCTTCTTGAGAGGGCAGGTCAGACGAAACTGGACGACAGCCTTGGTGAATATCTGCTAATGCTTGTTGCAAGAATGGCAGTGATACTGCCTGCTGTGCAGGGCCGTTTTGTGATCTTTCCCATCCACAACCATATTGGTGATTCAACGTGCAATAGCTTGTGTGCTGCTGAAACATGGCAGATTGTGCATTGCAAGATACAGAGAAGATTGTGACCTGTAAGGATCACTCCTTGATGACAGGAGCACAGAGTTCCAGCGTTCATCCTGCTACAGAGGATCACTTGAAGGAAAGAGCTCTGCAACAGCCTGAACTCTCAATGACGGAGGGATTCAACAAGCAAGACGATGCCTAATAAGAAACGAACTTTTCCATCAGGATGGTGTATGCACGCCGTAGGTAGAGCAGGGTTAAAATTCTGAATGATTGTTCCTCAAAACAGGGTCAACCTGTGACAGATGACTAAATTGAACACTTCTATGTTGTGGTCCTGGATACAGGACCAGAGGAGAGATTTTGGAAGTGTAAATTTATGAAGCAAGCAACTTTTATGAGCCTCAACCCTTATTCCTTGTCTGCGGGTGTTTTTTTATGGTTTCCATGCAAAGCTTTGCGATCTCCCTGCAGTTGACAAGTTATCTCCGGCACTGCCCAGAATCGTGGCTCGAGGAGAGTAAAATTCTTAGTGGAGGCAATGGCGGAGCACATATTGCCATCAATGACTGACTAGGGCATGCCCGTACGTGGGTGCCCGTTCCTTGCCAAAAAAAACAAAAAACGCTACCCGTACGCTCTACCCCGCCCGTACGCCCGTACGCCCGTAAACAAAAAAAACAACGCTCTTCGCTTCCGCCCTTCGCTCTGACTGAATTGGGAGAAATAATGCGCATAAGAAATCGAGAAATTATTATTTTCTCCGGAAGAAATCGAATTACGAACCGTAATGGCGCACGCGCTCGGCTCGGCTCGCTCTCACATCGGCCACGCCTACGCAACAAAGCGTTCTGTGATTGGCTGCCGGAAGTGAAGTCTTCACTGTCCGGAAGGTCGCAAATCGCAGTTACGATGAATCGCAAATTAGTTTTAATTAGTTTTAAAACATAGTTTAACGGCAACATAGTTTTCCAACGTGAAATAAATGAATACGCTCTCAAATGTGCCGTCCGAGGCAGAGTCTGTTCGCCACGTTCGGCACACGTGATAGCTCGCTGCTCTCCGATTGGTTGAATCGTTTTTTGGACATAGCTCGGTAACTACTTCTCCGATTAATATGAAACCTTGAAAAGGCACATCCTCGGGTCCCCAGCAATATACCTGGCAAGTTTAAAGTATATCGGACCGGTAGTTGTCGAGAAACAGCGGTCACAGACAAACATACATACATACATACATACAAACATACAAACATACAAACATACACACAGAGATTACTGGAATTATAGATAGATGAAACATTATTACAAATAGGGGAATATGTATTTCTATCAAAATCTATCAAATTGATTGAATTGAACATCAAACCAAAGGTCTACCAAATTGGAGAAAAGGGTATTGTTTTCTTTTAATAATTAAATAATAATACAACTGGAGCCATAATGTCTACCGAGGCCCTTTGAAGTGATTTGCTGGGTTATCGAGGCTTACTTGCCAAAGCGCTTGGTAAACAAATGCTCATTATGACAAATTGTTTCAGCTCACGGTCTTAACAAACTACCATTGTTTCAATAAATTAGATGTAAATATTTGTCGGGTGTGTCCCCTCCCACTTTCGCCTGTGACTTCTGGGGGATGGTAGTTCCGAAGTCCATTCTCAATTTAATGTTACAACTAGGTTTTGAGAAAATTATGTATAGAACTAAAATTGTGTGCAGTATTGAGTATTAAAATAAAACTAAACTGAATAACGGTTCAGAAATAATAAAGTATAAAATCCATGTAGGCTAGCTCTCTCTCTCAGTAAAATCTTTTGTGGGATTGCAGTATGCTTTTGACTTATGAGGGAAAAGATGATTTGCAGATTGGAAAAGGATGTGATTGTCATAGCTACTGAGTGATTAAATAAGGACTTTCTTATTGTATATTTTCTAAATATTAAATCATAAATGTCCCTGCAATGGCACTATAAAACGTCGCTGCGACGTTTACGCATCGTTACGATTGCTTGGTGCCGAAGAGTCGAGCAGCACATTCTTCTCATTAAAGGATTTGTAAATGCAGATCTGCTCCCAGCAGGGAGCACCCTCATCCCAATATTTCACTTGACCAATCACATTGTATCCCCCGATCCTTGCGCCCTCCCACCCAAACTTTTACCCAACCAATCCGGCTGCTCTCCTCCCCTCTTCGCTCCTCCCCCCTCCTCTTGCTCCTCCCACTTGAAATGGTTTAAAAATCAGAACGAATGACCAAATAACCAGGATTAGCACTGGGTCTGTAGGATGTTGGTTTGCTGTACTTATGATTCTGTATGTTCATACTGTATATTAACTGTATTCTATGCATGTTACTGTATCCTTATGATTCTGTATGTTCATACTGTATGTTAACTGTATTCTATGCATGCTACTGTATCCTTATGATTCTGTATGTTTGCACTGTATGTTAACTGTACCCTATGCATGCTGGTGTTCGGTATGATATTTTCTTGCGCATCCCTACTGTACCAGGATTTTCACCCTGGACTTTGATCTAGGATTTGTTGTAAACCTTCCTTGTGTGTTTTTGTGAATTGTATCTTGCCCTCCTTGGTTTAATAAGGGTCATTGTTTTCTTGCTGTGTATTTTGAAGACAGAAAAAGTGTTGTCCTCCTCGGGAATTAAATTTGTGACTTTCTTCTGACAAATTGATGGACATTGAATTTCTTGGTTCATATATTACATACTACTGTAGGGAAAATATCCCCGACACTGTGCTCGAGCTTGGATTCGGCATTCTTCATACATGTCTCTCTACCCTGCTATTGATGTATTTTCCATCATTCCACTGTTCTAGCTCTTCCACAATTATATTTAAGATAAAAAAGAAAAAAGAAAAAAGAAAGAGGTCTTTGTAATCTCATGAGAAGTGTTTGATTTTCCCCACCAAATAGATTGCCTTAACCATAGGCAATCTTACTATAATTCACCAAATGTCCGTCTGTCCGTTTGAAGGTACCGCAAAAACGGCTGAACCGATTGCAACGATATTTTGGGTGGGTAATCCTGGGCTCTCCAGGAGTAAAATAGGCTATTTAATTTTTCCAATTTCAGCTTTGGTCTCCAGCATTCTCAGGTTTGGACTCCCGCATAATTCGCGTTCGCATAACGTTCATTGTGATGTCGTTTTCATGGGTGCCGCACAAACGGCTGCACCGATCGGACTTGGTGACCTCGGACAAAGACCTTTTATAAGGACACGGGTCGACTCCCTGCATGAGACAATTCCATCCCCCTCCCCGCCATCACTCCAACTCACAATCCCACGAGATATGCGGAAAGGACGACCCAAAACCAATTATCTTCTTTTCGATTCGTATATAAACATCATTAAAAGTAAATAATGACCTCGGCCAAAGTTCAAATGATGTGAATTTAATCTCTACATGAGAGAATTCCACATAGCTATTTGGGGGGTGTATACGCTAACAGATCGCTGTCTCCATCGATCTTGCCAAGGCTGTAACAGCTATCGGCTCAAAATCCTTTTAACTGTTGATTTGGTAGTTCTTACAATGAAGGAAACACGTATCGGGAGTACATACGACATCGGGAGTACTAACTGCACGCGTCTTCAGCATCAAGCTTAAATCTCTCATGGCAGATCTGAAGAGCGGAATGCTTGGAGAAGTGGTGGGCTACTTCGGCATGAAGGATCAGAAACATGGACTCCCACACTGCCACATCCTGCTGATACTTGTTCCCACACGACGTTATTTTCCCGGGTGCCGCACAAACGGCTGCACCGATCAAGATTTAACGGATGTTTATATAAATCGTTTAAAAGAAAAAAAAAGCCTTCCATTTCTGTTATTTAGCCTTTTCATTTGGGCCTCCCAATTGAAGCCCCGCCCACAGGGCAGGTACCGTTGCTAGTTTTAAAAATACACTTCATAGGATTCAAAAACTTCAAGAATAACAGAAGTTACAAGCCTGTGTGGCAAATTATACCAAGAAAGAACCCTGCATGTTCCTCGTTTAAAATAAATAAATAAACTTGCTTGCTTTCAATTGTGTGCGACCAAAACATGCAAAAGGTCAGTCATTATACATTTGGCTCATGATGTAGGAGTTTATTAGAATAACCTGTAAAGCAATTATTGGTGGATTAAACTAAAATGAAGTTGGAACCAGTTAAACAGCAAAATAAGATGGCATACAAACCAAAAATATTTGATGAACTCCAATTAAAGGATTTTTTGACAAACTGATAGCACAGAGACTGCCAAATAGAATATAGATAGCAAGCACATTTCAATCAGGACAAAAAAAAAAAATCACAAAAAATAATAATGCAACCATGTCAATCACCAAATGTCAGTTGTACTTGACACTGCAGTCCCGACACATTTGAAGGTAAAACTTTTATTACCACAGCAGTCACAACATAAGCAAATAATTACATCCACGTTACATGTTAGAAAAAATCCAGGTGATCAACAGAGTAGGGACAAAAAAGGTTCAAACAAACAAAGAAAAAAAAAATAATGATCAGAATCTACAATATCAGCAATGTGCTTTGCACACAGGAGGCAAGCATTGGAGGATAAGCATGCATGTGTTGGCAAAGGAAGGTCGACTACTGCTGGGATTACTTCATTACACCCACTTATGACGTTTGCAGAAATCCTCCGCCTGAAAAAAAAAAAAAAAATTTTATTACTTTTAATAAATAATAACAACAGCCAGAATAGGAAAGTTGGGTGGAAGTTGGAGGAACATGTTCTGAAGAGCTAGCCAAACAGATTGCCTGTGATTTACCTTGTAGGCCTGAACTATGGTGATATGCTTTGGGATTGAGCAATGCTTTTCCAAGGTTGCCATAGTTCAGTTATGGACATGCCGCAAAGAAAGCATTTTTGAAAACTAAACTCAAATCAAAATCAGAAAGCAGGACAGGCAAACACCAATACATATCAAACCCCGTGTGGTGAAAATGAAGAGGAAGAGCCTTCGTAGGCATCGGGCATATTGGATGCCTATTTAAGGGCGAGTGCTCGGTCAGCAAGGGGGTCAGTATCTTGTCTGCTGAATGATTTATGCAGAGATGAGCACTGGATCTTCTTGGTAAGAAGTGACTGGGATTCATGACTAATGTTTAAAATGCTTGACTTTGTTTTATTAGCTTTGTAAGACTGATGAAATTATTGCCTGTTGTGTCGGAGGCCAAAGATCGATTTGAATAAAGCCTCGTATCTTGGAGCGAGGTCTGGAAGCTTTTTCAATACAATTTATTTAAATGGTTTCTGAGACGTTCAAGGCCCATGGACAAGCTCATCAAGGTGGAACGCTTCTCCGGAGATCCCAACGCGAGTGGAAACCGCCGGCCAGCTGACCCACTGGCTTCACTCCTTGGGGCTCGTAAATAACGGTTGACCTTCAACGAAGCCAAGTGTAGCTACTCTGAGAACGATAGCTATTTTGGGCTACACAGTGTCCAGTGGGGAGATACGGCCCGATTCAGCACACCTTCAACCACGACTCGACCAAGCCCCTCCCGTCGATCGGGCGACTTTAAAGCGAGCAATGGGACTGTTTGCAAATTACACACCGTGGGTCCCAAGGTTCTCAGAGAAGATGTAGCCTCTTGTCGCATGCAAAACATTTCCGTTGACCTTGGCCGCTCAAACATCCTTTCAACAACTGAAGGATGACATAGCTGGCGCTGTTGTGACCTCCAGACAAGACGGTCCCTTTCGTGGTGGAGACATGCGTCAGATTGCGCAATAGCGGCCACACTGAATCGGGGGGCCGACCGGTGGCCTTCTTCTCACGAACCTTATCTGATAGTGAGAGGCGCCATTCCTCGATCGAAAAGGAGGCGTACGCTATAGTGGAGTTGGTCCGTAGCCTTGCGGCCGACGCCTTGTCTCAGCCGATCGGCTTCGGAATGACGATAGACGAGCTACGTACTATGCGCAATGCCCTTTGTCATCCGGGCATCGCCCGTATGGCACACTTCGTTCGGAGTAGAAACTAGCCTATCTCCAGACGATATTCACCATTTATGCAAGACGTGTCCGGTATGCGCAGACCTCAAGCCGAGTTTTTACAAGCCTCCAATGGGTACGTTGATCCATGCTGGAGGGCCGTGGGAGTGACTGAACATCGACTTCAGAGGGCCCTTGCCCAGCGGCGGCACGCATCGCTACCTTCTAACGGTAGTTGATGAGTCTTCACGAATCCAGTTTGCATTTCCGTGCTCAGACATGTCGTCTCTTACGGTAATCCGATGCCTTCGCCAGTTGTTCCTCATGTTCGGCTATCCAGCCTTCATACATAGCGACCGAGGAACGGCGTTCCTATCCCGGGAGATCAAGCAATTTCTCCTCGAGCGGGGAATTGCTTCTAGCCGCACCATGGCGTACAATCCCCAGGGGAACGGTTTAATTGAACGTTACAATATAATTATTTGGAGGGCAGTTACGATGGCTCTGCAAACCCGCGGCATGACTTTGAACATGCCGGAAGCATTACACGCCATCAGGTCTCTCCCATGTACCGCGACTAACGCCACTCCTCACGCGCGACTGTTGAAGCACCAATGTCGCAGCTCCAGCAGGCAGCCTCTGCCCTCGTGGCCAGCCGAGCCGGGTCCGGCTTTCCTGAAGCGAGCGGTCCGTCAGAGCAAATACGAACTCATGGACCAGGTGGAAATATTGGAAGCAAATCCAGAATACACGCATGTCTGTTTGACCAACGGTAGAGACAACCGTGCTGGTCCGGCATCTCACGCCTTGCAGAGAGGTTAACGGGCAGCCGTTTATATATATATATATATATATATATATACATATACATATATATACATACATACATACATACATATATATATATATATACATACATACATATATATATATATATATATACATACATACATATATATATATATATACATACATACATATATATATACATACATACATACATATATATATATATATACATACATACATATATATATACATACATACATATATATATATATATACATACATACATATATATATATACATACATACATATATATATATACATACATACATATATATATATACATACATACATATATATATATACATACATACATATATATATATATATATATATATATATATATACATACTGTTACGTGGTCCCCTCGGTGACAACCTGGTCTCGGTGACCCCCGGACCGTGAGAGGACCTTCGCCAGAAAGTAGTATTATATATGCGCTTTCGCAACGCAATCCCTATGAATTCCACCCAAGAGAAACTGATGTTCAATGATATATTTCCAGGGTAAGGATATCATACAATTTCAAGGATACAATCACGGATATATTCCCCGAGCAATCAACAACAAACAACCATCAACAATTCCCAATCCACAATCAATTCCCTATATGATTAAGATGGCCATCTTACATATGTGTGTCCCCTTTTTGGTACTCACGACCCCCTTTTGGTCTCTGCCCCTCACAATGTCTCTGGGCCCCTCCTGACCAAGATGATGGTCGGCGTCGCCGCACTCGGGCGGTTGAACGAACCCCGGGTGGACGTGTTTCCACCGGGCAGGTATCGTATCAGGCACCCCGGCTGCAGCCCCTCGTGGCCACGCGAAGCGGGTACGGTAAAGCAAGCCCAAAAGCCCCACGCCGCTTGCAACGCGTGTTAGGCCCCAACGTGCGACCCGTACGCGTCTTTTTAGTCGGTGCCGCGAACGGTGCCAGACGCGGGGTCGATGCACGGCCCCACGTCAACTTGACGTCTCCACCGGGTAGGTACACGTCCCGGTAACTCCTCTCGCCAGACGGGCTTCGGAACGCCGCTTTTCCACGCGGCGCAAGGTCGATCCCACCTTTCGTCGGAGCGGGGCGAGGAAGAAGAATACTCGTCGCTTTTCTTCCTCGTGTCTTTTCCTCTTCCGTTTCCGGTCACTTCCGTTTCCGGACACTTTTTCAGAAGGGCTCCTGACCCTCCAACCACAACAACCCTTAATCTACTACACATGGATAAACAAAGACCTGAATGGTAATTCACATACATTCACCTAAATATGTAACACTCCCCCCCTTCAAGAAAGAAAGTTTGAACCCAGCGAAAACTTTCTTTGCCGGCCAATTTGGAGAAACAAACCAGATAACTCAACCCCCCCCCACATTATCAGTTCCCCCCGGGCGCAGTTATCACTTAAAAATAAAGCAACCAAAATTTCACCACAACCCCCCCAGATTGCTCACTCTGGACTAAGCACCAGCAACGACATTGGCCCTGCCCTTTACATGTTCAATTTCCCGTTGGACTCCTGCCAAGCCAAACTCCATCTCATGACCCTCTGACTTTGACCGTCAGTGTCTTGTGAATGAAGGTTAAGGGGTTGATCAAAGATCCAAAGTTAAGCAACTCGATAGCACTTTTTCCGGGAGGCCAAGCCGAGTATTCACTACATGGATGCCTTTAGGAACGTGGAGTTCACGGTTAGTCCGTGCAGGAAAGTTCTCTACATGGGCGCCTTGAGGAACGTGGAGTTCACGGTTAGTCCGTGCATGAAAGTTCACTACATGGACGCCTTTAGGAACGGCGTTCACGGTTAATCCGTGTAGGAATCTTAGCTCGGCGGCTCCGCCGCATTCAGTGCTTCAACTTCTCAGAACTTCCCTAATAATTATGGTGGGACCACTTGTCCCTGTAGTCCCATGAATAGCGGTCTCCTTCTCGGCCACTACTTTGACAATCCTTCCTTCGGGAGCTGCTGTAACTCAGGGAGCCTCCATAATAATATTGATTGCGGCCACCACCAAAACTACCGCCCAGTTGTCCTCTCCTGTAGACCTCTCGACGCCTACGAAATGCCTTCCCTACTGTTATGGTCCGACCCTCCAAATCCTTGCCATTCCAATTCTTCTCTGCCTCTCTGGCGTCTTTTGTGCTGGCAAACGTGACAAAGCCGAACCCTCTTGACTGTTGCGTTTCCCTGTCTCTTACCAACCGCACTTCCCCCAGCGGCCCATATCTGTTGAAGACAGAGGTC